>NC_081301.1:71786850-72089880 GCF_030435805.1 Mustela lutreola
GGCCACACTGTCTGCATATATCCCAAATGCAACACTTCTCTCCTGCTCCTGTCTCACTTCAGGCCACAAGCATCTCTCTCCTCTACTTCTGCAGCACCATTTCCTTTGCACAGCACCCACCAGGAGCCTTTGAAGTATAAACCTGATCATTTATCATCCTGCTCGTAAACCTTCACACTTAGAATAAAATCCAAGGTTATGACCACAGCCAATCAGCCCTAAGCAACTAACCCCTGCCTCTTTCTCTCCGGCTTCATTGCCTCCTACTCTGCAATTTACTTAATTGCCTGCAGCCTCTGTGCTATGCCTTTGACACAGCCCGCACACTCTCACCTCTGGGCCCTAGCTCTTACCGTTTCTTCTACTTGGCCTCTTTCCTCCCACACATCCACATGGCTCTGCTCTCTTCATTTAGGATTTTACCCCTCACTGGGTACCTTCTCTTGACTATATCGATTACAACATCCCCCTTCATTTCGACCACTTTTCCTACTATATTCTTTTTCATGGCATATAGCATTCCCAGAAGCTATGTTACTTGTTAGTGTATCGACTTAGTGCCCATCTCCCCCTGAGAAAATGTGAGCTCTAGGACGACTAGGAGTTTCTTTTGTTTGGCTGTAACCTAGTATCTGGAATAGTGCCTGGAACACAGTAGGCACTCAATACATAATGAATGACTAAATGAACGAGTAAATGTCCCCTACTTTCATTCTATTGTCAGAGTCAAATATATCAGAATTACTACCCTAGCTCAGAAAGAGCCTATTTAGATCAACCAGATTTCTCAAATAAAACAACACATGGATGTATTTTTGCTCTAATTTATTTGGTTTCCTTTAATTTGAACCTATTTCCCTAGATCTCACCAGCCCATAAATATATTTGGCCACATAAAACACCAATAAAATATTTATTTATTTATTTACTTACTTACTTACTTACTTATTCGTTTTCAAGAGGGGGAAGGAGAGAGAGAAAGAGAGGGCAGGGGGTAGGCAGGGTGAGAGGGAGATAGAAACTCAAGTAGATTCTGCACTGAGCATAGAGCCCAACATGGGGCTCAATCTCACGACCCTGAGATCACAACTTGAGCTGAAACTACTTAACCAACCATACCACACACGTGCCCTGATAAAAATTTATTTTTATTTTATTTTACTTTTAGAAGGATTTTGTTTTTTCATGGGTTGGGGGGGGGGGAATGAGCAGAATGGCAGCAGGAGAGGGAGAAGCAGACTCCCAATTGAGGGGTGGGGGGCAAATTCAGGCCCCATTCCAGGACCCTGAGATCGTGACCTGAGCTGAAGTCAGATGCTTAACCACCTGAGCCACACAAACACCCCTAAAAATTTATTTTTACTGGAAAAGGTGATTGCCCCAAATTAAGGCTGTCAGATTTAGCAAATGAATTACAAACTGTCCAGTTAAATGTGAATTTCTGATAAATGAATAATTTTTTAGTGTCAGTATGTCCCATGCAATTGGGAATATACTAAAAAATTATTTTTTGCTTTTCTAAAATTTAAATTTGATTTGGGGCCCTGTGTTTTACCCGACAACCTTAATCCGAAATGTGATGGAATTTTTTTAATGCAGGAAAAAATGCGGAGTCAGATAATGTGTGTTTGAATCTCTTAGCTCAGCCACTTATTAGTTAAATGAAATTGGGGAAGTAATTTGAGTTTGTCAAGCGGTAGTTTTCCCATCTTTAAAATGGGATACTAATAATACCCACTCTGTATGGTTACTATGAAAGTTAAATTTTAAACCATCTAAATCACTTAATATAGTACCTGGCCCGTAACAAGCACAAAAAATATTACTGTCATCATTGTTACCATATGTAGGGTCATCAGTCATCTCAGATTTTTCCAGGACTGTGGGATGGATCTCCTGGGATGTGGGGCTTTCAGTCCTAAACATGAGGAAGTTACAAGCAAACTAGGACAGTTGGACATCTTAGTGGCTGCTCAAAAAAAGTTAAGTATGGCTATACTACTGCCCTTACTTAAGCTTTAAGTTGTATATGGGGAGGGGCACCTGGGTGGCTCAGTGGGTTAAGCCTCTGCCTTCGGCCCAGGTCATGATCCCAGAGTCCTGGGATCGAGCCCCTCATCAGGCTCTCTGCTCAGCAAGGAGCCTGCCTCCCCCTCCCTCTCTGCCTGCCTCTCTGCCTACTCTGTCTGTCTGTCAAATAAATAAATTAAAAAAAAAAAAGTTGTATATGGGGATTGTTTTCTGTCAAATATGAAGAAATATCTGGTTGTTGTGGAAAATTTTCCAGTTTATATTTCAAGAAGCAAACTTATTCCTATTAACTCTAGTTACATTTTGATCTCCATTACTGGAAAGAAGGGTGTTTGAGTTCTATATGTTTAGAAGCCCACTCAAGGGGACCATTAAGTGCGGATGAATACACTTTGAAACCATTAACAATCCAAATGGGGCACTTGGCTGCCAAAAGTTCTGTACATTTGTAGTTGGGTCTTTTGTTCTCTGCATCAAAAAAGGCTGTTAAGAAACCACTTGCTTCACAGGTTGAAATGTTAATTTACGCAAATACAGTGATTGAAGCAGCAAGCTTCAAGGAGGTTACATCTTAAATTTCTTAGGCCAGGAAAATGTGTAGGAGGCTAAAACCCTCTGTTAGGATTATGTCTCCCAATCAAAGAGGTGCCTCTTTGAGCTGGTGCTTGGTAATTTAGTTGACCTTGGAAAGGAATACATCCCTTTGACAGGGACATAGGGTAAGTGAGTGGTTATCTCTGTGTGTTGGATTTCCACTTCAAGAGCTAGTCTCAGTCAAAAGCATGGAGGGCTTGGAGGTTTAGGCTGCATCTCAGGATGTAATGGAAAGGGCATAGAAGGTGGGGAGCATGGAGTAGGGAAGAAAGGAAATAAACCCCATCCAATTAGGTAACATCTTCATCTTATAAAAGGAGGAATTGCTGGAAGAACAACTAGAGATTCAAGTATGCTATTTATATTATATAATATTATAACATTTAAGTATAATATTTAACATAGTACACAAGTAATACATAACATTTAAGTATAATATTTAACATAGTATGTAAGTATTATGACATAATATTTAAGTATAGTGTATTATTTATAATTAAGCAACCAACCATAGAAAAATCTAATAATCATCATCTAATTCTCAAGCGCTAAAGAAGCAGAAGGAAGAAATGGGAGAGACAAAAGTCAACTAAAACATCATCTTTCTTACTAGAGGTAGAAAACAGTCTCAGGGCGCCTGGGTGGCTCAGTGGGTTAAAGCCTCTGCCTTCGGCTCGGGTCATGATCCCAGGATCCTGGGGAGCCTGCTTCCTCCTCTCTCTCTGCCTGCTTCTCTGCCTACTTGTGATCTCCGTCTCTCAAATAAATAAATAAAATCTTAAAAAAAAAGAAAGAAAGAAAGAAAGAAAATAGTCTCATGTTAAGTCAAGAAATTGAGAAATAAGCATAAAATAAAGAGCTGTGATGGAAACCTCCAAAAGAACTAAACATAGAAATCTTATTTTATTTTTTCAATGACTGGAACGTGGTGGCACAGGGGGAGTGCAGGGGCTGTGGGGAAGACTACTGATTTCATCAGGAGCTGGTCTGTGTCACTCCCTGTCGTGAACACAGACTGACAAGAAGCCGAGAAGAAGATGGGGTTATTGTGGCACAAAGATATGGTCCTCCTGTTCTTTTTTTGGCAAAAGCAAGCAATATCCTCAGTATTACTTATTTGGTGAGCTGTCAGAAAACTGAATTAGAGGGATGCCTGGGTGGCTCCGTCGTTAAGCACCCATGACTGGGATCCAGTCATGATCCCAGGGTCCTGGGATCAAGTCCCACATCAGGCTCTCTGCTTGATGGAAGCCTGCTTCTCCCTCTCCCACTGCCCCTGCTTGTGTTCCCTCTCTCTTTCTGTCTTTCTCTGTCAAATAAATAAATAAAAACCTTTGAAAAAAAGAAAAGAAAACTGAATTAGAGTTGTTTACCTCCGTTTTGTGCTCAAGGGCCTTAGAAACTACTTGGCAAAGTCCAAACTACTTACATCGCAAAGAGGTATTTTAGAACAGGGAAGGAGGGGGAGAAAGAGAAGGAAAAAGGCGGGTCCAAGGTCACTTCCTTGGTGCCATCAGTAGCAGAAATAGATCCCACCAGCTTTAAATGCCTGGAACCTTAGTAATGACCCAAATGCTTGGGACACCGGGAGGGGGAAAACATCCTACGGTGTCTCCCCACCCCAACCCCGTGGCTTCCTGCGTTCTCCTTCTCTGACTCTCTATACCAAGGCCCTGTCTACTCAGTATGAAGCAATTTGCAGTGTTTCATTTCTCTTCACTTTTCATCTGTATCATTTTTTTCCAGTCATGCAGTATTATCTCCCATGGGTCATTCATCAGCTGCTACATTTAAGAAAGGGTGTGCCATCGCCACCCCATGGGGGAGATGATTTTTTTTTTCTTGAAACCTGGAGCCTTTGGTCTCAGCATCAAATCAACATTCTGAGTAAGTTCACTGCCAGAGAGGATAAGAATAAATCCCTCTTTGTCCAGCTATTGGGTGAGTACAAATAAGCATGGGCTGGGGGTGGAAGACTTCTGCTTTGCTCTTCATTTTTCTTTCTGACTTGAACTTGCATTTTCCTTCCCCATCGAGAGCTGTAATGATTCTGCCAGCTCATGTGAATTCAAGGTCTTCCATGCATAAAAGAATCCCTCTTAGGGTTAGAGAATTCATGCCAAGCTTAGATGTGCTTGATAAGGGGCATGTCTGGAGTCACTGTCAAACGGCCTTCCCTTCTTTTGAATTCGCTGTCTTTCCTTCTCATTCAAGGATTTCCTCCCAGCACTGCCTAGTTTCACACGTCCTGGAACTGCATTCATTTGCAAAGGGCAGAGAAGTAAGTGTTAGGGTTGGGGGGGTGTGAACCTGCGATGGAGGAAGCCAGGTGGGGGACACCTGTCTCTCTCTCCCACCCCCGGAAACTTTGAGCAATACAGACACTAAGCCCTTACAATTGTTGCTGTGGCATTGAACTGTGGTGGCAATGACAGTTGTGACTTCATTGAAGAAGGCAGAACAGCTGGCAAGGCCAGTGGGTATGCTCCTAATTTGTGCACAGATAGCTTTGTAGTTCACAATGGGTTCCGGCTGCAGTGACTGAAGCCAGACAAAAAAATGCCCTTCTATTGAAAATGTGGCTTCCTTCTCTCCATTGAAGTCAGTGTCAAAATTTGCTTTTGTCAGGGCCAAAGGGCTGAGCCCAGTGGTTTTAAAAAAGGAACACACACACAAAAAGGCAGAGTTCAAGGCCGACCACACTTTTTTCATGAATTCTGAATGCTGTCTTCTCTTGGCTGGTCGGTATACAGAACAAACTTGACAACCACAGATGTGATTTCTGAAAAATGTTGGTGTTTCTAGAAAGATATTTTTTTATTTCCAAATAAAAAATTTAAGAATTCTTTCTATTTGAGAAATCACCCTTGGGTCTATATGGAACAAGATGATGCCTTTCTAAGACTTTCTAAAATGAAAAGGGCAAGGTGTGCACACATGGGGCTAGGCAAAAGTGGGAGAGATGGCTAGCTAGGTAGTTAAATCATACCTCTTCAATATTATAACGTGATAGACGGGTCTTGCCTATCATACAATCCTACTTTTATCATATTTTTCCTTCTAGTGGCCATCTGTCAGTTTCTGGCCACCCAGTGGCCATTCTCTGTTCTAACAGTACTTGTATATTCCTTCAAGAAATCTCTTCTTCCTCCTTCTGAGCTCTGTGGTTTAAAAGGGATTGACTGCACCCTTCACCCCCCCCACCTTCTCCTGGTGTGGACCCTGGTTTACTTAAACCCATCAGCTTTTTTCATTTACCGACTCACTTCCTCCACTGGTTCCCAGATAAGCCAGTAACCCAGTCAGATCCATCAAGACACAAGGAGAGGGGCGCCTGGGTGGCTCAGTGGGTTAAAACCTCTGCCTTTGGCTCAGGTCATGATCTCAGGGTCCTGGGATCGAGCCCCACATCGGGCTCTCTGCTCAGCGGGGGCCTGCTTCCTCCTCTCTCTCTGCCTGCCTCTCTGCCTATTTGTGATTTCTGTCTGTCAAATAAATAAATAAAATCTTTAAAAAAAAAAAAAGACACAAGGAGAGCTCGAGACCGCTGAAAAAGAAAACACCCTCTTTCTTCCACGGATGCTACCAGGAAAGATGTTCACTCTTCCTCTGGAAGGAGGAGGAAATCTGGGGTCTGGGATTGCCACAGCCATTTTGCTACTGTAGGTGGAGAGCCTGGAGCTCCCAAAGGGGAGGATGGGCTGGGAAGGAGGGACAATATGGCATCTGAGGATGCTGCTGACATAAAGAAGGTCCAGTCCCGTGATGTCCTTGTTGGGACAGCTAGATCAAGCCTCACCAGAGGCCAGCATCACCTGTAGGTATTTCCCTTATGTAAGCTAAGAAACTCACTCTATTGCTTGGGTCAGTTCAAGTTGGCTTCTCTGTTTCTTGTAATAAAACAGTCCCAAGTCACATAAGTCCCTTACTAAAAAACTTCTGTATTTCCCCCGTTGCCTATAAAAACAAGTTCCTTAGCTTTGCATTTAAGATAGTCCATAAGTGGAGCATGGCCAGCCTTTTATTCTAATCGGATGGCTCCTAACAATTCCCACTTATTTGTTGCTTTTCTCTGCTTACCCATCCTTAAAGGTCACTGCTCTTAAATTTTACACCTTCCCCAATCTTCCTAAGCTATATTAATCTCTTTTGACCTTGTTTTCCCTCATATTCTTTCAGTTATTAATTTCAACTGCCATATTTCTCTGCCCTTTTCATAGGCTGTCTTATGTTGTTAATCTTCTTACTGTGTGTTTAGCTTATCTTTTTGAGAGCAGGTATAATACCTTTCTGATCAATGGCTACCTCCCAGCACCGAGGACCATGCCTTACCCAGAGTAGGCATTAGTAGTATGTTCTGGATAGTTGGTAATAGTCACATGTTTTGATCAACGTCAGCATTAATGGTTATGTCTGGGTAAGGTTAAGGACTCAAATACCACTTAGACACATGAAAAGAATAACACCAGAGGAGTCTGACAAAATAATTTTCACTTCAGAGTGAAATAGGGCTACTCCAATTTAAGAAAACCATTTACATGGAACACACTGGGTAAGGGGACTATAACGTAACACTTAACTCTTCAAGTCACAGGGTTCATGCAAACAAATAAGGTAAACTGATTTGACTAATATATCTCTCTTACGAAAGCCCACTGGAGCTTGCTCAATTATAAACAGGTATCAGGTGGCCTTGTAATATAGACCTATAACTCAAGAGCTGCCTGTGGTCCGATAGATCTGCCAAGAAGGCATGTGATTTGGCAGTCCTGGTCCTGTGTTCTACGGAAAGCCTTTGAGTGATGACTGGTCATTCACGAGGCCCCCAGACCAAACAGCCCGCAGAGTGGCTCTGTGATGCCGTCTGCTTCACCGCTTCCTGCATGACTTCCCGCCTATGTTCCTTCTGGCTTCGTGGAGTCTATTTACAAAGAGAAGTAAATGCCCGTGTTCTGCTTGGCCTCCATGTAGGTTTTTATTGTACTTCTGTAAAGCTTTATGACATTCTGTGACATATTTCCCTGGCGTTCCAGCATGACCCATCGCGCAGTGGAAACAGGCTGTCCCTAGCATTTCATAGTCTGAACATTTAATGACATCATTCTGTAAGATGAAGGGAGAGCTATAAGAAAAATCCAATTTGGCTTGCTCTAGCCACAGTGCCTTAATTAGCCTCCATTTCTAATGTAATGAAAGGAATAAACCTCAAGATGGCTGGCCAGGAAAATTATGAGCTTTCAGGTATGCTTGGTTACTATGATTTTTCTGCTGGTAGAAAACGTTGTTAAGCCGCAGATTGGCTCTCTGTCTGGAAAACACAGACTAGAAGGAGAAAGAAAGGTACACGCATAAAGTTTTTTAAAAAGGCATCCGGTGTGCTACATGGTACCACCCCGTTTTGACATCTCCTCTTTTTTAAAGAGCATGAGCAATGTCTCTCTGCATTGGTTCCTCCTTCTCCTTGCTGTGAGCCTTACAATTTTGTGAAACATCAATAGGTAATACTGAGCTGGATGGGATCCCCCTTTCACTATGAAGCTGCATTGTCTGTGTTGGCATCCCTGTGGAGTAATCCTTAGGCAAAGAAGCATTTGGAACATCAAATAGAATAAGGCACATTTTCTCCTAAGTGTGGGTTTTATTCTCCTAAGCAAATGGATGCTTCAAAAGCAGCCAAGTCTCCATTTGGTATATCTGAGTAGGAGTCTGATATTTGCACTGAGAAATACTGAATTCCTAGAACACCAGGAGGTGATTCAAGAATTTTCTTACGACTCAGTTAGACTTTAAATCAATTATTTGCATATTCATGAGCAGATATATTTCTCTAGTATGCCCTAAGCATGAAGGAAAAGAGCATCAGGTATCAACTCTCCCTTTTCTATGGATATGTCTTGTGATACACAAGGATCTTAGGTGATGTGGTTTCAAAAAAAAAGAAAAAAGGCCCTTGGGGCAACTAACTGCCCAGATCTTTAATATCTGTGGAATTAGAATGTCACAGCCTCGCTAAGGTCTCTGATATGTTGTCACCTGTGGATTGGAATCATATGCCGTAAGTCAGCAAGTTACTCCTGGCTGGTTGATGGTCCTACCCAGTCACCAGCATCCACTCCCAGAGCATCTTTGTTGCCCTTTTTTTCATGTAGGATATGTAGTAACTGATGACTTGTTACAAGTGTCCATCTAGAAAAATGGCAACCTCTCACCCCTTTCATCCCCTTGGCCCCCATAAAGACCATGAATACTGCCAACAGATATGAAGAAAAAGTAAAAAGATGTAGCAAAGAGGTGGTATTTATGATCGATCTCTTGAAAATCCAGGTTACTGTGGTTGTGAGGCCTTGCGCAAGCCACTTTACTTATCTGAGTTTTATTCTATCCTGCCTTCCATCATTCCTTTCTACATCCCCTTGTTGATTCAACAAGGATTTGTAGACTATCTTCTGTGTGTCAGGTGCTGATCTAGGTGCCAGGGATATGAAGGTGAACTAAACAAAGTCAATGCCCTCAGGGAGCAGTTTTTGACAAGAAGTCATAATACCTGACTACTTTTAGTCAGTTCAGTGGGACAAATGAAGCAACTTAATTCTGATTCTACAGACAAGATTTATATTTAATCAGATGCAAATAGGGAGCCTAGCTTTTTTTTTTTAAGATTTTATTTATTTATTTATTTATTTATTTGAGAGCGAGAGTGAGAGAGAGCATGAGAGGGAAGAAGGTCAGAGGGAGAAGCAGACTCCCCGCGGAGCCGGGAGCCCAATGTGGGACTCAATCCAGAGACTCCGGGATCATGACCTGAGCTGAAGGCAGTCACCCAACCAACTGAGCCACCCAGGCACCCAGGAGCCTACCTTTTAATTAGCCTTTTTGAAATATTCTGAAGGGCTTATTCTGATGTTTCTTCTAGGGCAGTGTTTAAAATGACCTGGAGGCAGAAGAAGAAAAGAGGCAGAGCCTCCACTTACTAACTGCATTACTTACAGAATTCATTTAGCCTCATAAACTCCTCACGGTGGCAATAACACTTTCCTAACTACCTCTTTGGTTAATCTAAGAACGAAACTTGGGTGAACTCTGGGACCGAAATACAAAGGATCATATTGAGAATGTTGACTGGTGCAGTGATGCCAGTGACAAGATGCCACTAGACTTCTAAGGAAGTCTAGATTCAACTTAATATAGCACCATTGACAGTTTCAGAAAATGCTTTGGACACCATGTACCAAAACGCACAGACTGGTGACAGACACTGGTCCCTGTGGGCTCATTCATTTCCTTGAGGGGCACATCACCTCCAGCAATGGGCATGACCAGATTAACTGACCAATTTTCTAAATTTTCTAAAATTCCCCTTACCTGCATCTCTGCGGGAGTTCTTACTCGATTTGGGCTCGGAGTGTTGCATCGGCCTTGTGTTCTTTAGCACCAATATTAATATTTAAAGACATATGAATAATTGTCCTTAGTAGAAACTGAGCAGACTATTGGTGAAATAAAAGTGTAGATAGAATATATCTTCCTAGATTCTCAATCTGTTTTGGATAGAAGACAAGAAAAGACCATATTAGCAAAAGAAAAATTGGCCTAAATGTGAGAACAGTTGGCTTTAAAAATATATATATCATTAAGTATTCACAGAATGGCAAGAAGCCAGGAAAGCACTCAGTGGAGTTTTCCATTCCATTCTCCACGTCTTGTTTGAAGAATGTGTACTTTTTGTCTTAAAGCACCATGTTCCCAAGTTGAGAGACTAGTCTGTCTTTCTTATATCTATGTAAATAAAATGGTTAATTATGAAACAACCAAATTTTGATTGGAAGAACAGATAAGTAGATGAATGAATGAATGTTCAGCTAACAGATCCATTTCCCCTCTAAGATCTTGTCCTTGTTAGGGATGACAGTCTGGTCTGAACCCAACACAGCTGAAAGCTAATTGACTTTGTAATTCCCCAAGTATGGGAGTGAGGCTGGCAAAGAGACCAGGATCAGAAGTCATGAGGGGAATGAAATGATTTTTTTGTTGTTGTTGCTTCTGCTATAAGTGTGAGAAAAAAAATTTTATTTTGACCCCAAAAAGACTTATGTCATGACACAGCAATAAAAAGTATAAACTGGGGCACCTGGATAGCTCAGTCAGTTGGACATCTGCCTTTGGCTCAGGGCATGATCTCAGGGTTATGGGATTGGGCCTCACACTGGGCTCCCAGCTCAGCAGGGAGTCTGCTTCTCCCTCTCACTCTCTCTCTGTGCTTTCTCTCTCCAATAAATAAATAACATCTTTAAAAAAAAATAAAAAGAGATAAACTGCTGATAGGAGCAATAATATGACTGAATCTCAAAAGAAAGCACAAAAGAGCATATATGGTATGATTCCATTTATACGAAGTTCAAGAATATGCAAAATTAATCTACGGGGAGTTCAGAAGACAGGTTGCCTCTGGGAAGGGGCTATTGACTAGAAAGGGGCATGATCTGGGTGGTGGAGAAGTATATACATATATGTGAGGTTATTGAGCTGTGACTTAAGAGTTGTCCGCTTTACTGAATGCAAGTTATATCTCATTTACTTTTTCAAAAAGGCATCACATTTTGGAGTCACCTGAGGACACTCTTGTTTGTAACAATAACAGTGATTTTTAGATTTTTAACATTTGACAGTCTACAAAAGAGTTACATATGCATTATTTCTTGACTCTTAATAATTTTTAAAAGATTTTTATTTATCTATTTGAGTGAGAAGGAATGAACGGGCAAGGGGCAGAGGGAAAGGGACAAGCAGACTTACCCCTGAGCAGGGGGCCTGACGTGACCAAGACCACAACCCAAGCCAAAGACAGACACCCAACCGACTGAGCCATCCAGCCATCCAGCTGCCCCTCTCTCTCTCTCTTTTTAAAGGTTTTATTTATTTGACAGAGATCACAAGTAGGCAGAGAAGCAGGCAGAGAGAAAGGAGGAAGCAGACTCCCTGCTGAGCAGAGAGCCCAACGTGGGGCTCTATCCCAGGACCATCATGATCTGAGCCAAAGGCAGAGGCTTTAAGCCACTGAGCCACCCTGGCACGCCTGCCCCATTATCTCTTGATTCTTGCAAGCACCTTTGTGTTTAGACGAAGAAGGTAAGGAGGAGCATGTCTTTCCTGTCCCCATTCCAATAACCCAGGGACACCAGAGTGCCTCAGTAGCAAAGTTTCTCAATGGAGGCAGTGATGGCATTTGGTCAGGACACGTCTTCATTGTGGGTCTGTTCCAGGAATTGCAGAACCTGTGCCCTCTCTGGCATATGCCCTTCCATAAATATGCTCAGTGGGCTGATAGGAAACAGCTTTATATATTTTTAGATGCCCTAGGAATACACTGTAGCCCTCGGCTGAGAACCCTAGGGCTTATTTCATTCCTGGATAATGGGACTTGAGTATGAGGAACTGGTACCCTGACGGTGAAAGGCATGTTTTGGGGGGCACTCATCCAAATGGATGGGGTGTTGGACAGGGGCCTCCGGTTAGATCTACTGTCTCTGCATCGGCTTGAGGTCTGCCACACAGGTCCCTTTACATTATTCATGGCCCAGCATCACAAGGCCAT
The DNA here is from genome assembly GCF_030435805.1 of Mustela lutreola. Taxonomy (NCBI): domain Eukaryota; kingdom Metazoa; phylum Chordata; class Mammalia; order Carnivora; family Mustelidae; genus Mustela; species Mustela lutreola. Next base: position 71,799,068 of record NC_081301.1, read on the forward strand.
CTGTGTGGTGTTGGGGTGGGGCTTGAGCTCACAGTTGTTCCCAGGAACTCACATGTTCCTTTCTGAACATTGCTCCACAAGGATTAAGTATCTAGCACTCCCTTTGGCTTTGGGACACAGGAGGTTAGCCAGGATCCCTGACTCTGCTCCATCCTCTCAGAATCTCTGCGGGGCCTTCTGCACGGGAGGAGGCTGCTGAAGATCACATGAGACAAGATAAGGCTTGAGACCAGCTCTCCTCGCCTCAACTCTAGCTCTCCATCTGCTACACTCTGGGTTGACAAACCATGGCCCATGGTCCAAATCTGGCCCACTGTCTGCCAGCTCAAGGATGTTTAAAAAATGTATTTCAAAGGCTACCTTGAAATTGGTTATATAATCATCTATACAAAATATCCTCTTTTTTGCCTGTTCGCCCACAAAGTCTAAAATATTTACTGATGGTCCCTTTGTAGAAAAATTTTACCGACCCCTGCTCTTGCCTTTATGCTTTGTTCCAGCTTCTATTCAGTAGAACTCTGACAGAGTCTGTGAACAAAAGCTCCCCTGTTGGGAGCCCTTGTAACTTCTTATAAAAGCTGCAAGAACAGGACATGGGACAAGAAAGAGATCTCCTCTATTAAGATATCAGTCAAGCCTATTAGGGAACAAGCAGAGTTAAATGGTGGTACAGAGACAATCAAGTACATATATTGTCTCATCGTTTTATTTTTACTTTTTAAAGTTTTAACTCCAGTGTGGTTGACATACAGTGGAATACTAGTTTCAGGTGTATGATATGGTGATTGAACATGTCAGTGCATCACCTGGTGCTCACCATGACAGGTGCCCTCCTTCATCCCCAGCACTGCTTTAACCTGTTCCCCACCCACCTGCCCTCTGGTAACCTGCCTCATCATTTTATTTATTTTTTAAAAATATATCTTATTTACTTATTTGAGAGAGAGACAGTGAGAGAGAGTATGAGCGAGGAGAAGGTCAGAGAGAGAAGCAGACTCCCCGTGGAGCTGGGAGCCCGATGCGGGACTCGATCTTGGGACTCCAGGATCATGACCTGAGCTGAAGGCAGTCGCTTAACCAACTGAGCCACCCAGGTGCCCAGCCCCATCGTTTTAAATCAAATAACTGCATCTGATTGTCTTCTCACCTAGGTCTCCCACCCATTCATCCATCAACAGACGAGAGCATACACAGATAGAGAACAGACTAGTCCACTCTCCTGAGGAACTTAGTGATAAGCAAACAGATGTTTAGCCAGCAGTTGAGACAGAAGTGAGAGGAGAAGCATGTGACCTTGCTGGGATAAGAGAAGGTAGAGCCTTCCAGTAGTTTAGGTCTTGAAGGAAGAGTCCACCTGCCTGGTAAGCAAAGATCAGAGAAAGGACATTCTAGGCAGGGAAGAGCATGAACATCAATTGTAGATAGAAAGATAAGTTTTTGTTTTTGTTTTTACTTTGTGTCTAAAAAAATAAAGTATATGAAGGCATGGAAGCAAGACAGAATATGGGTTGTTAGAAAATAGAGAGGAATCTGGCATATCAGGTAGCAAAGCGGAATGTGAGGGCAAGAGATGCCCTGGAGAGTCAGGGCCAAGACCCTTGTAGGTTGCTGTCTTAGGTTGGGCTCCTCCAACAGCTGACCCTGAGACAATATGATGTAGATTAGAGATAATGTAATTCTTTGCTACTTCTCTTGAGACATGTGGCGTCTTATTCCCAATGCTTTAAACCTGCGATGAGTTTAGTGATCCACTGGACCAACAGAATATGATAGAAGTACCATTAAAAAAATTTTTTTTGAGTGTAGTTGACACATAATGTCACATTAGTTTCAGGCATACAATATAGTGATTCCACAAGGGGATACGTTGTGCTAGGCTCACCACAAGCATAGCTACCATCTGTCAAGATACAATGCTGTTACAATACCACTTACTGTATTCCCTATGCTGTACTTTTTATTTCTGTGATTTATTCATTCTACAACTGGAGGCCTGTATCTCCTACTCCCCTTCAGAACTATTTTCCCCATCTCCCCAACCCTCTCCCCTGTGGCAACCATCTGTTTGTTCTCTGTATTTATGGGTCTAATACTGGTTTTTGTTTGTTTGTTTATTCACCCGTGACCTTCGGGACTTCCGAGACTAAGTCCCAAGAAGCCTTTTGACTTCTGCCTGAGTCTCATGGGACATCCTCTCTCTGGGAGCCCTGAGCTGCCACATCAAGACCTGCCATGTTAGAGAGACAACATGGAGGCCCTCTGGACAACAGTCCCAGCTGAGGCCAGCCTTCTAGCCATCCTCGAAGCCCCTTCACAGTGATCTCAGACACAGTGAGAAGCTGTCTCTGGTACTCTGGCCTTGAATCACAGTGAGTAACTTTAGTCAGTGGCACATGGGACAGAAGACTTCATTGAGCTCAAATCCCTCACCCAGAAAGTTGGGAGATTAAAGAAAATGGCTGTTGTTTTTGTCACTAAGTTTTGAGGCAGTAGTCATGCATAGCAAGAGCTAGGGGCATTAATTTCCTAGGGGACCCGTAATCAAGGACCCCAGACTGGGAGGCTTCAAACAACAGAAATTTACTGACTTGTGGTTCTGGAGGCCAGAAATCTGAAACCAGTGTGTGGGCCTGCTTTCTTTGACAGCTCTATGGAAGAATCTGTTCCATGCTTTGCTCTTAGCCTGTGACATTGCTGGCAACCCTTGGAGCCCTTGCTTTGCGGAAGTACCCCTCCGATCTCTGCTCTTGTCATCACATGGCCTTCTCCTCTCTTCTTAAAAAAAAAAAAAAAATCATATTGGATGGATTAGGGCCCACCCTAATCAAGTGGGACCTCATCTTAACTTAATTACATCCATCAGGAAATCAGGTCACATACACAGGTACTTGGGGATGAGGAATTCACCATATCATTTGGGAAACACAATTCGATTGACAACAATAACAAAATGACAAAGATCTGAGTACAAGTAGTTTATTTGGGGCGGGGGAGGGTGATTCTAGGAAGCATTGGTAGAGGAGTGCAGAAGCAAGATGGGGAAAGGACGGAAGCAGACATAATGCGCATCATGGAACAGACTGCGACTGTGGGCAGTTGGGGTCAGTCCCATTGGGAAAATCTGGGCGATACTATGGAAAATATCTCAAAGTTATTCTCTCCGTCTTCCCCCTGCTTCTCTGTCCCAGGGGCCAGGAAGATGGAGAATTTATCCTTCAATTCCCATTTATCACTGACCGAGGGTTCCTCCCCAGGAGCATTAATTTCCTGGCACTTATGGCCCATTGCTCACAACAAAGAAATCCCTCAAGTGAAGAGCTAAGCAGGTGCTTACAATAGCATGCTTTGGGCATGTCCTGGAACAGCCAGTGCTAGAGGACATGAGTGGGGGCACTGGTAATCTTTGCTACAGCAATGCTGAGGAGGTAGAATTTTGTTCTAAGTGTGTGGGGGTGGGAAGGGGTTGATTGAGCTATTTAATGCCACAGAGCACCGGGTTTGTATTGGAATTATAAATCACTGTGAGAGGAACTGAAGGGGGCTGGACTCTCCAGTTAGGAAGCTGTGTCTGTAACCCAGGGGAGAACTCATGAATGCACAAACACGTGCAATGGTATGTCAGATGGTGAGGATGGGAAGGATTCAAGATATATTTAGGTGGTAGAACCAAAAGAAAATACAGAAGGAAGGAAAGGATAAATTTGAGGAATTTCTGGGACCCTAAAAGGAACTCCTAACCCTAAAGGAACTCCTAACATTGAACTAAACTAAAAGTGAAATCTTCTCTTTCAGGCAGATAGAATACAGATGTGATCGCAAGCTGCCTCGGGGCCTTTGCACAGGTCCTTTCTCTACCTGCAACATCTCCCTTCCTCCCCCAATCTCATGACCCACTCCCCAGGATGTTGCAGGATTTTGCTAAATGGCCCCTTCTCAAAGAGGCCTTCCCTGATTGCTTAGTATAAAATTGCAAGCTAGCTTCCCATATCCTTTCTCCCTATTGCCCTATCATGCTTTATTTTTCTCTACTTCTCATACTTGGATATACATTCATTTTAATTGTGCATTTGTTTATTATCTTCCCCACCTGCTGTCTCAAGAATACAATGGCAGGGGGCGCCTCAGTGTCTCAGTGGGTTAAGCCTCGGCACAGGTCATGATCTCAGGGTCCTGGCATCGAGCCCCGCATCGGGCTCTCTGCTCAGTGGGGAGCCTGCTTCCCCTTCCCTCTCTCTCTGCCTGCCTCTCTGCCTATTTGTGATCTCTCTCTCTGTCAAATAAATAAAATTAAAAAAAAAAAGAATACAATGGCAGGATTTTTGTCTTTAGTAGCTTTATCTCAGCATCTAGAACAGGACCTGGCACCTTGAAAGACATCAATACTCATTGAATGAATGAATAATTGAAAAAATTGTTAAACGCAAGTGGACTATAGCTGTTTCTTTTAAGGCAGAAGTGTGATGGTAACACAATTTATTCTCCAGGAGAAGATAAAATGTTTTTATCACCCCCTTTCCCCCCCAGAGACTGGGAGTGGAGAAGAAGAAAGAGAGACACCTGGTGATGGCAGCTTGCTTGGATGGAGCGCAGGGAGCACTGTTAACTATGCAGGAGGTGGCCTGTTAGGGGGTTGTAGCAAGAGACAAGGAGGAGTGCAGACAATGCTGGTTTTCTGAGGGAAATAGATCAAAGAGCAGGGAGGGAAACTTCATTCCATGACTCAGTTTTATGGTGTTTGGAGTATCTGAAAAGCCACTCTGTTTCCTTACAAACTTGACCAAAGTCTGCTACAAGCACAGCCTTGTGTGAAGTTTTGGGGAGGAAAATTGAGGAAAGGACCCGAATTCTACAAATGGGTTGCCACATACGGCACAGGGACAGCAAGTAGGGAACCTGAGGTGATCCAGAAATAAGACTCAGAGAAAGCAGAAGGATGGAGCCAGGAATGACCCTGAGAATACAAAGCCCCGAGAATTTGTAGGAAATTCGGGAAATGCTTTGGAGCGAACTCTGCACCCCAGGCACTTGGATTGCCCTAATACACTGTATACATATGGCATTCTATAATTCCCAAAATGTTTTCAGACACTGTGTCATTTTGATCTTCACCTTGTATGACAGAAAGGTTGGGTAATTTAGCCAAGATCACGTGTGTGTCAGAGCTGGAGCTCGACTATGAATCTTCAGACTGAAAGTCAAATGCATTACTGCATTAGTCCAGGAGGCTGCAGATTCAATACTTGAGCTCAAGTAACTTGACCCTTATGCCTGGGCGCAGACTCCAATCCTCTGTTCTGGGAGGCTGGTCTGCAGGAGAGAGCCCTCAAGATCTTGAGTGATCCTGACCACTTGGCCAGCAAACACAGCTCAGCTCATTTCCATTGTTCCATCCTGTGGTACATGCTGGAGGGTTTGCAGAGTTGGAAGATCTTGAGATCTATCTATGGCAAAAGGCCAAGGGCCAAACTTTCCTCTTGCAACATGTTTTCAGGAGAGGAAATTAAGGGATGCTTTAGAAAAAAACAAATGATGTCAATTTCTCATGCTGTATTTGGGTCTTTCATGGTTAAAAGCATGAATGGAGCATAAGTCTGGGTTTGGAAAGTGTGGGAAGATATATTTCCACAATCTTTTCCCCATTTAAGCTGTTGCTATGACATCTTACCCAAAGTACCCTGACTCTTTTCCCAAGAGATTGCTCTTCTGGGAAAAAATGCAACAATACTCAAGTTAGAAATGGAGTGTGCCACAAATGACACTCAACTCTGCTTCTTTGGTTGAAGAAGGGCAGTTATAGTTATAACTGGAGCAAAAACATTTTATATGGACCCTAGTTAAAATGAGGGAGAAATGCCACTTTAAATTTTCTACATATATGCTTGTCAATCAGGCTTGTGGAATGGGAAGTAAACACATCTATTTTTTAATTCAAGCAATAAACCACAAATAGAACTCAAGGTGGCAATGGCATTAAACTTAATTATTTACCAGATCCATTACAATGATTTTCTCCATCTTTCTGTGCATGAGTAGAACCCCAAAGACAAATTTGTGAAAAATTAACACTGCATCTATTTCTGGTTATTGAGACTAAGTAAATGGGATTTGGGGTTGTTTCTTGGCTTTCTTCCTTACACTTTTCGGTATTGCTCTATTTTTAAAATTATGAGTATGTATTCAGTTTCAAACAACAAAACTGGGTGCCTGGGTGGCTCAGTTGTTGGGTGTCTGACTTTGGCTTAGGTCATGATCCTGGATTGAGCCCCGCATGAGGCTCCCTGCTCAGCAGGAAGCCTGCTTCTCCCTTTCCCACTCCCCCTGCTTGTGTTCCCCCTCTCTCACTCTCTCTGTCAAATAAATAAATAAGATCTTTAAAAAAAAAACAATAAAACTATTACAAATTAAATTGTTACTGTTTCTTTCAGGGTCCAATTGGAAAACAGAATCACCTTGAGTTATGAAAGACAGGATCTGTTATAGGAAGTAGATCTTACAAAATGGTGGGAGGTGTTGGGAAGTGAAGACTTAAAAGGAGGGTTCAGGGATCAAGGAGTCAGCATCATCAGGCCCAGAAGCCAAGCACATCCAGTCCCTCAAGTAGGACCACCAAGAAGCAGCTCGGGGAGAAACTGTTGTCTTTGGGGCTCCACAGCTGGGCGACTGGTGAGGGGCCTGAGAGTTGCCATTGGTCAGCAGAACCAGAGTCAGAAAGAAGAGTGAGATAGGGAGTATAGGAGATGGAACAACCTGGAACCTTCCAGCACCTGTAAGAATGTCTGTTGCTGGGGCACCTGGGTGGCTCAGTGGTTAAGCCTCTGCCTTCGGCTCAGGTCATGATCTCAGGGTCCTGGGATCGAGCCCCGCATCAGGCTCTCTGCTTTGTGGGGAGCCTGCTTCCTCCTCTCCCTCTGCCTGCCTCTCTGCCTACTTGTGAGCTCTGTCAAATAAATAAATAAATAAATAAAAAGAATGTCGCTGTGTCTAACCGCCATGATCTTCCAAAATGTATGGCTCTTGCTTCAATTCCTCATGCAAACCCCTCTTTTGGACAACTCTAACCTGGAACCACATCGGGGGAGATTCTAGGAAACAAGTTTCCTCTTAAACAAGGTGATGCCAGTTATCACAGATAACATGGAGCGTCGTATATATTGGATTCTTATCAAGATCCTTAATTAAGTGAAGTTGGTCATAAGAATCCTCATATAATCAGTTTTTCCCATTCTCTTCTCTTCTCTTCTCTTCTCTTCTCTTCTCTTCTTTCTTTCACTCTCGTTCTCTCTCTCTCTTTTTTTTTTTTTTTTTAAAGAAAGAAAGAACACATGCAGGAAAGATTGTTTTGGGGTGAAGAGCAGAGGGAGAATCTTAACCAGACTCCACGCCCAGGGTCAAGCCTGACTCAGGGCCCCATCTCAAGACCTTGAGATCATAACATGAACAGAAATCAAGAGTCAGACACTTAACTGACTGAACCACCCAGTTTACCACAATCTTTATAAATTTAAACCTCTGGTACAGCCACTTGTGTGTCTATATTATGTCTTGTTACAACTTGTTACAATAGAAAAAATCCAGTTATAGGAGAGTGGCTGTTTCTACTGTGGAAATAATATTTTCTACCCATTGTGCGTAAGTGAGGAAAGCTAAAGTGCCACCCTCACGTTTTTACCCCTCTTAATGTTGTAGTGGCAAAAGCTCGTGAACTCAGGAACTGTTTCTGGTCTGTTTATACATCATCTACCAATCAGTGTCAGATCACAGAAATTTCATTTCAAGACATCCAATGTAAGCAACCAGAAACTGCCTTTTTTTTTTTTTTAAGATTTTATTTATTTATTGGAGAGAGAGAGAGAGAGAGAGCAGGAGCGGGGGGAGGGGCAGAGGGAGAGGAAAAAGCACACTCCCCACTGATTCAGGAGCCCGATGTGGGGTTCCATCCCAGGACCTGAGATCATAACCTGAGCCAAAGGCAGACGCCCAACCAACTGAGCCACCCAGGTGCCCCATTGCTTTATTTTCATCCCAATGTTTAGCGCAGTGGTAACCAAACTGTTTGATAAAATGATACAAAGATGTTCTTCTTTCAATATTATTTATTTGTTCCACATTTATTAAGCTTCTACTTGTGTCATGCAAGTATATACATTTAAGATTAAACAACCCACAATAAGCGAAAACTTTCAACAATGAGGCCAGAATACTAAAGAAGAGAAACCCCAAAGACTCAACTTGGTCATGTGTAAAAGTCATTCCCATCACAGTTGCTTGAGAAATCACCAACACCTGGACTATTATCATTTGGAGATATGATCAAGAATGTCATCATTAGGTGCCAGATTAATTTTGATCTTGTTCTATTTAGTTCCCCCCTTATCCTTACTTTGAGGATTATGTACTTAGGATTTAAAAAAAAATTCAGGGCATTCTGAGTGTTGCCACAAAGAGGGACTGGCTTTTGTTGCTCACTCTGTGAAAAGAGTCTTATTATTTTATAATCATGTAATGAGTTCTTGGAACGTTCTCTTTAAAAGGCTAGATGCAGCATTGCAACAAAATAATGTTATTAAAATTTGATAACTTGAAAACAGCCATTTGTGGTTCGCTCAGTACTCAGGGCTCCTTCAACATAGTACTTACAGTTCTCCTAAAGTGCATTATTTATGACTATGAAGGAAGAGTAAAGAACTGTAAGTTACTAAAAGAAATGTTGACCAGCACAATACAAACCGACTTTGTAGTAGGGCTTTTCCTAAGCTTAACCTTCTTCCAAGAGCCTTATAATATGGTGGAGAGAGAATGGTCTTTGGGGCCTACCAGAACTGGGTTCAAAATCTTTTACTCCATCATTTTCTACCCAAATGACTGATGATAGCTTATTTCACCCCCTCGAAGGCTCATTTTCCTTATCTATAAAATGGGATTGATAACGTTTAGTTCAAGTCCAATGGTATTGCCGCACTCAACCTTTTTTGATGTCTAAGGATGCCAATTTCATGTGGCACAGCCCGGCATGTATTTTATAGGCTGCTAGGGAATGAGATGGTCCTGAAGATGAAGCACTAGGCTTGCCACCTGCATGTTGTCAGTGTTCAGGGGATGTTGGTTCTACTAAGGCCCTTTTAACTGGTTGTACTCTGGGAGCATTTATTCAGGTGTGCATACCTGTTTTCTTCAGGTTACACCTTTTCTGAGTTTCTAGTTCCCCTGAGCCTTCTCTGTATACCTTTCTAGTCTCTCTCAAGGCAGAACCTTGATCATCATCCTGAACCAACCTTTCTGAACTTATGACTGGTCTCATTCAAAAGCCCAAGTCACAAGTTACAGGACTGAAAAAAACAGAATATCAGACTGGCAAGAACAGCTACTCAGTTTCGACTTCGGCATCTGTGAGGTATAGAACATGTAGGAGCACAGTCATAAAATCTAAATACAGTAAGCCCTACCTCATGCTCTGAGAGTGAACTGAGTACCTGGGTTTTATGGTTCCTTATGGTTGGTATGTTGTTCCCTACAACCGTGCTGCAGACCTCCCGTCATTCTGGGAGGAGGTAACTAGACTCATGTGTGCTAGGAGGAATCATGAGCAGCTGGGAAAGGCAGGAAATGGCCAGCATTTATCTTCTCTTCCTTCAGTGCAATGTTTGTGTGTCTGTACTCATATCCTGAACTAAACAGAACTGCTGCTCCTTACATTTGGGGGCAAAGAGAAGAACAGCAAACAAAAAATAAATGAGAGAAAAATATAATTAGAAGACACTGGGCACTACAGCAAAAATAGAGCAGGGTAAGGGGCTGGAAAACCATCAGTGACCCAAACTCTTCCAGCTACTCCTCGAAGCCTTCCCTAGACACATCCTGGTCCTCACTGAGCTTCCCTTCTGGCCTTTGAGGGGAATACCCTGGGCCACATCAATTCCACCATGCATGTGGCAGCCACCAGCTCACAGTGGCAGCCATGGTGAGTGGACTATTGCAGTCACCATAAGGCAGAACACACCTGCTCCTGCAAACCACAGACCAGCGAAAGTGACACAATCTAAGAGACAGTTACATCTTTGGCTACTGACCACCCATATGCACAGGATAAAGACTAGGACAACATTTCCTAATGTTTTGAAAAGGGTTTCTTTAATTTTGCTTTAATCAGTAGCCTAGGAAGTTCCAAGAAATGTACAAGGCCTCCAGAGTACCAAATTGCTGGTACCCTTGCTCTAGCCAGTGATTCTCCAGATACCTTCCTTGCAAGCAACACCAGCGTCACCTCGGGATCTGTCTGGGCTGCAAATTCTCTGACTCACCCCAGATTTACTGAATCAGAAATTCTGGGGCAGGGCCCAGCACTCCATGGTTTAATAAGCTCTGCGGGTGATTCTGATCCAAGATAATGCTTGAGAATTACTGCTAGACTATAGATGAAAATAATTGCTGATAGAAATATTTTATAGCTTTAGTAGTCATTTCTCATTTGAGCTGTGCTCTGACAGTGGAGGGTCAGCAGAGCAGACATTACCCCCATGAAAAACAAAACAAAGCAAAACAAATACAACGAGAGGATACTTAGGCTCAGACAGGTTACGTGAGCACGCCGGAATCACACAGCTAGTAGGCGTTGTTCAGGTGTTTTGTCTCCTTGCTCCTCCCAAGCTCTCTCTGCTTCATTCTTTCTCAGCCCTCCCTTCTTTTAGGCACAGTCTCTATATAGGGGAACTGAGATGACTGCCTTAAACCCTCAGATCAGTAAGAGACAGAAATTAGAGGTTGTAGTCGATACATCAAACTATTGGTGACAACGATCCCCAATGTCAGAACTGGAAAGAAAGGCTTGGAGTGGCAGTTCAATGTCTCTCTTTAGCAAGAAGAAAGGACCCCGCAAGGCTGGAAAACATTCACTCCAAGGGGCCTCAGGCCAGTTAGTGGTGCGGCTGCTGTTTCCAGTGTTCTTTACAAAGGCCCCTCCGGTTGGCTGAAGCCTGTCACCTGCCACCTATCACGCTGGTGGCAAAGGGGCCCCGTGGATGGTGTGGTTTTTGTGATCCACACTGCCATCTTCTGGGGATCTCGCACATTGCCAGCTTTTCCCTTTTTAGGGCCAGCGTTCCAAGTCAAAGATGGGTCTGACCATCTTCTTTCTCAATGGGACCTATCCCAGTGAGCTGAAATGAGGATGAGGATGAGGTTGTTAATGATGGTGATAAAATACGAAGAATGCTGGGGTTTACAGCGGTTCTCACTACTTTAAAAGCACATCCTATAGAGAGTACAGCTGATGAAACAACAAAAGAGAAGAAAACACACAAAAGACACAAAGTGAAGGTACCATTTTTTCAAAGGTAGAAACAGGTGGAATAGCCTTGGGGAAGAAGCGACAGGAACCTGGAAATGTACCAATCCATAGTGGTTGGCTCTGGGACTTGAGATCACGAGGGTGTTGTAATTTTTCTTCTTTGTTTTTGAAAATTTCACAGTAAACAGGTTGTAGGGTGTATCGTGGGCAGTGTGAGTTTCCTAGGGCCAAGGTACCACACAACGGGTGGCTTGAAACAATGGATTTTCAATAACAATGTTGGAGGCCAGGAGTCTGAAAGCAAGTTGTCAGTAGGGGCGTCCTCTCTCCAAAGACTCTCGGGAAGAATCTGGTCTGGGTCTCTCTCTGAGCTTCAGGTGTCACCCGCAACCCTCATGGCCCCCATCTCTGTCTCTTTTGTTGTCAGGCAGAATTCTACCTGAGCTCTGTGTTTCTTCTCTTATAGACACCAGACGTATTGGAGCAGGGGCCCATCCTACTTTCTTATGCCCTTAACTAATTACGTTTGGGATGGCCCTATTTCCTAGTAAGGTAACATTCTGAGGTTCTGGGGAGTACATGACTTTGGGGGGACACTATCCAACCCAGCCATGGGCGTTAGCTCCACATCGTAGCTACTAATTAGCTGTTTAATCTTGAGCAAGCTATTGGCTCTTTCTGAGCATCCATTTTTTCATCTATAAAAGGAGTTCAGGAATACCAACCCCAGGGGTCCCTGGGTGGCTCAGTTCATTGGGTAAAGGGTCATAATTGCAGGGTCCTTGGATCAAGTCGGGCATCGGGCTCCTTGCTCAGCAGGAAGTCTGCTTCTCCCTCTGCGTGCCACTCACTCCCCCTGCTTGTGCTCTGTGTCTCTTTCTCTCTGACAAATAAATGAATCTTAAAAAAAGAAAAGAATACCAACCCCATTGTCCTTTTGTAAGGATGAATGTAAAAGAGCTTAGCATGTTCCTGGTGCAACATAAGTCCTTAACAGGAAAGAGCTATTACTTTTGCTTTCACTATCAGAAAAAAAAAGCCAAAAACAAAACCTTAACAAATTTAAAGGGGGGGGGGAGGATCACACCACCTTGGGACCAAAACATGCCATTTAAATCAGGAGATTATTGGAGTAGTACCATCTCTACCTAACATTCTTTTCCTGCCCATATATTTAGTATCTAGTAAAGAATCAAATTGAGCTCAAGAGACATTGGGTTATAGTTAACTGATTGCTTCTGATGCAAGAGATAACATTTGGGTCTGTTTCAGCCTCATGTGGGAGGCTCAGTAGAGATAAACTATTTTTGTTTTTTAAATTTTAATTTATATATTCATTTTAAGTAATCTCCACACCTGCCCTGGGGCTCAAACTTACAACCCTAAGATCAAGAGTCACATGTTCTTGCCAATGAGCCAGCCAGGGTCCCCGAAAGAAAATGTTTTACAATCTGAGAGTTACCTTGTGCTACCTTTGCCATCCCACGAGCTTCCCCACCCAGCAGTGGGCGGGCCTAACTTTCCAGAATGAGCTCACTTTAACTTGACTCCAAGTATGTCGGAGACCTTTGGTGTTCATAGAAGGGAGCTATGGGATCTACTCGGGGAAAAGTCGCCACCTTGTCAATCTGATTAAACTTTTCTTTAAGGCTGGGTATATTTGGAGACGTTATGTGGGAACGCCATGATATTGACTTACTAGAAATCATTACCATTTCAGGATACATCAGTTTCCCTATAAATTAGAAGCTCTAGAGGCCTGGATATCCTGAGGGGAGAAAGGAGGTTGAGGAAACCAAGAGGCTGACGCACTGCAGGGTACATTCTTACTTGGGAAAAGGTAGTAACAGAGAGCCTCTGAGTGGTAACTGATTTGCCACCTGAGAAAAAAAGCCCCCGAGGCATCAACTGTGGTATTTACATGTGCAAAATGTTCCATGTGCTCTTCTAAAAATGTCCATGTGGCTCTGTGTATACATGTGTTTACAGAATGTGTAAATAAATATGAGAAGAATATGAAACACATGGGCCTGTGTTTATAAAATATGCATCCACTTATGCTAATGAAATTACTTCCATCTGAGAACAAACGGTCATTATCTCCGGAAGTACTATGAATTAGGGAGATTACTGGAATTTTTGTCCTCACATTTGGAGAAACTGAGTCACCAAAGTAGTGTTTTTGTCAAAAAAAGGGCAAGAAACATGGCTTATGTGTCAACATTGGAAACTTTATTGCTCAAGGATCATGTAAGTCGGAAAGAGAGAGCTACCCTCAGAAATCCGATCTTCACAACAGAGGAGCTTTTTAACTCAAATCCACTTCCAGTGTTGTAACTGACATCCCACGTAGTCACATGTCCAGTTTCGGCAAACGTCTCAAGCCTCCCCAATAAAGCTGAGGCTGTAGAGTTCCAGCCTGTTCAGATACACGGGTCTGTGCAGGCTGATGGCCCGCTTTGGATGGACAAGTTCATGTGCCACAGCCACTTACTGATCCAATATACACCCTTGGTGAACAAGGGCTTCGCTTTCAAGCTATGGATTGTGACCTCACGATATCATTTTAACGCATCTTGAGTACCATTGAAAAATTCTTGTCTTGGGGGTTCCAGGGGGTGCTCAGTTGTTGGGTGTCCATCTCTTGGTTTTGGCTCAGGTAAAGACCTCAGGGTTATGAGATCGAGCCCCGAGTCCCCCTGAGCTTGGAGTCTGCTTGAGATTTTTTCCCCCTTCCTTCTCCTTCTCCCTCTGCCCCTCCCCCTGCTTGCGCTTTCTTTCTTTAAAATAAATATATGCGGGATGCTTGGGTGGCTCAGTGGGTTAAAGCCTCTGCCTTTGGCTCAGGTCATGATCTCAGGGTCCTAGGATGAAGCCCTGCATCAGGATCTCTGCTCAGCAGGGAGCCTGCTTCCTCCTCTCTCTCTGCCTGCCTCTCTGCCTACTTGTGCTCTATCTCTCTCTGTGCCAAATAAATAAATAAATAATAAAATAAATATATGAAATCTTTTAAAAAATCAATAATAAAAAATTAAATATTTTTGCTTTTAAATAATTAGACATGCACAAGAAGTTGCAAGTTCAGAGAGGGTCCATGTACCCATCACCAAGCCTCACACAGTGGAAGCTCGCCTTCCTTGACAATGGCACCTTATCTGAACCAGGAGGCTGACACTGACAACGCGCATTTAACTACTAGAGACTAGTGACCTGACTCAGATTTCAAATGATTACATGCTTGCCTTTCTGTGTGCGTGTATAATTCAGTCACATGTATATCTTTGTGTGACCACTACCACCATAATCAAGATACAGAACTCTCCCTCACCCCGGAAGTCAGTGTCACCTTTTTATGGTCATCTGTCTCCCTCCTTGTCATCCTGTTCATTACCCCTGGAAACCATAGACCTGTTTTCCATTTGAGCAACATTTTTAAAATGAAGCAGAATAGAGCAGAATGGGAATGAGAGAAGAGAAAATATGAGTGTATTTCTTTTTTTTAAAGGTCTTATTTATTTATTTAATTTATTTATTTGAGAGAGAGAGTGCACACATGACCAGTGGGAAGAGGGAAAAGCAGGCTCCCCACTGAGGAGGGAGCGCAAGGTGGGGCTCGATTCCAGGACCCCAGGATCATGACCCGAGACGAAGGCAGATGCTTACCACTTAACTGGCTGTCACCCAGGTGTCCCTATCAGAGTGTATTTCAAAGGAGAAGGGAAAATACTGATCTGGGGAACTTTTGTTTCCATTATATATATCTCATATATTTGTATATGTATGTATGTATGTATCTATCTATATATATATATCTCATGTATTTGTATATTAATATATATTACATGCCCACCTTTATAAATATAAGTATATTATTTACTGAGACATATAGGCAAAAAAAATTAAGAAACACCATAATATTAGACAACTTGCAACACCAGCAAAATCTTCCTGCCTTCCAGGTGCTAGAAGTCACTGTGTAGAGAACTTTTCCATTGGCCAATAGTTGCTATTGTTCTCCAGGCCTTTAATTAATGACAGTCTCCTCATATCTGGATGGAAATTCACCATCTGGACCCTAAGTGTTTGGCTAGCCTTGCTCACACCTGCCACCAGGAAACAAAGGGAAGAGAGGCAGGTAAAGGGAGTACAAGGGGCTCAGGGACTATGGCATCACATTCCTCCTCCCAGCATTCCCTGGGGCCTAGAAGCCAACAGAAGCCAGGAGACAAGCCCTCAATCCCCTGACTCCCCAGTGGCCATTCACAGGAGCAGCTAAGGATGTTCCTGGAACATTTTTTCATTTATGAGCTGTTCAATGATGTGCAGTGCGCACTCGGGCAATTTCAGGAGAACTTAAAAGATTCATCACAATTTTAACTACAAATATTTGTTTAATATTTTAAATAATACATTTCATGTTAGTGACAAGGATACTATGTTTATAATATTTCACCAAAAATATGTATCTGGCTAGAAAGTAAATGGATTGATGCATAGATGAGGCTCCCCATTCGTTATTTTTTTATTCCTTATTTTGAGAGTGTCCTACCTCAAAGGAATAGGTCATTACCAATGACAAGTATGGGGTAACCTTGCCAAATAGTTTCTCTGGGGAGAGATTTCTCCTTAGGGACACCTCTTAGCACCCTGCAGCTGCGGCTAGGATGGGCTTGTCCTGCTTGAAAGCTGAAAAATGGAGTTTTCTTCTAGGAGGTAGCCTTGATTGCATGGACATCTAATCCATTCTTGGGCTGCATAGATTCTTGGAAATAACTTCCTAATGTTCTGTTGCAACTTTGGAGCTTGAGTTTTTATGTATGCCTAAGAGTATGTCATCAGCTATTCCACCAATGAGCGAAGGAAGTCACCTACAGTTAGGAGTGTCCAGCTCTTAGGAACTAAGCTGTTTGCAACAGACCTTGGCCATCTTTTTCTTTCTTTCTTTTTTTAAGATTTTATTTATTTATTTGAGAGAGAGAGAATGAGAGAAAGCATGAGAGGGGAGAAGGTCAGAGGGAGAAGCAGACTCCCCATGGAGCTTGGAGCCCAATGTGGGATTCGATCCTGGGACTCCAGGATCATGACCTGAGCTGAAAGCAGTCGCCCAACCAACCGAGCCACTCAGGTACCTGAGCTTGGCCATCCTCACCAAGTTTGGGTAACCTATTCTCAACGCTAAACATTTTTATAGTTTGGGCCTGAAGTGATTGATTCAGGTCTTTCAAGAGACTGAAAATTTTGCTGCCAGATGTCCCTTAAACAATCATCTTGAAATCATAGCAATGACCTTTACTGAAATTATCATTCTTCATTTCAAAAACCCGTGTGAGCATTCTTCATTTTGACAGCTGTCATAATTCTTTTTGGAAAAGCAATGTCTTGTATTTGTTGCTCTTTTCTCACCACCACGAAAATAACACCTGTAATCCAAATGCAGGTACGGGGAAAGAAAGTATATGGATTTGGATTACAGGTGCCATTTTCTCCATTTTAAATACTGATTCAAGATCAGGAATATGCTATCGCCCACTGGCTATTCTCTGGGGATAACCCTGAGTGTAGATTGACCTTCAGATGTGGCCTGTTTTATTTTATTGTTTTTTTCATCATGAAAAGTGTGCTCTTCAATCCCCATCACCTATTTCCCCCGTCCCTCCACCCACCTCCCTTCTGGTAACCAGCAATTTGTTCTCCATAATTAAGAGTCTGGTTCTTGGTTTGTCTCTCTCCTAGGCTCATTTGTTTTGTTTCCTAAATTCTACATCTGAGTGAAATTATATGGTATTTGTCTTCCTCTGATAGACTTATTTCACTTAGCATTATACTCTCTAGCGCTATCCATGTCATTGCAAATGGCAAGATTTTGTTATTTTTCATGGTTAAGTAATATTCCATTATATATATACATATATATATCACGTCTTCTTTATCCATTCATCTATTGATGGACACTTGGGCTTCTTCCATGTCTTGACTATTGTGAATGATGTTGCAATAAACATACAGGTACATGTATCCCTTTGAATTGGTGTTTTTGTATTTTGGGGGTAAATATCCAGTAGTGCAATTCTTGGATTATAGGGTAGTTCTTATTTTTAATTTTTTGAGGAACCTCCATTCTGTGTTCCACAGTCGCTGCACCAGTTTGCATTCTTACCAACAGAGCATGAAGGTTCCTTTTTCTCCACAACCTTGCCAACACTTGTTGTTTCTTGTGTTTTTTTATTTTAGCCATTCTGACAGCTGTGAGGTGATGTCCCATTGTGGATTTGATTTGCATTTCCCTGGTGACTACTGACAATGAGCATCCTTTTCATGTGTCCCTTGGCCATCTGGATGTCTTCTCTGGAAAAACGTTCATATCTTCTGCCCATTTTTAAATTTGGTTATTTGGGTTTTTTGGTGTTGACTTTCACAAGTTCTTCATATATTTTGGTTACTAACCCTTTATTGGATATATCATTTGCAAATGTCATCTCCCACTCCATCAGTTGCCTTTTAGTTTTGTTGATTGTTTCCTTCACTGTGCAGAAGCATTTTATTTTGATGTTATTCCCAATAGTTTATTTTTGCTTTTATTTTCCTTTCCTCGGAGACATATCTAGAAAAATGTTATAGTCCATGTCAGAGAAATTACTGCCTATGCTCTCTTCAAGGATTTTTATGATTTTAGGTCTCACTTTAGGTCCTTAGTCCATTTTGAGTTTAATTTTATGTATGGTGTAAGAAAGCAGTCTGGTTTCATTCTTTGGCATGTAGCTGTTGGATTTTCCCATTTTGTTGAAGATACTATCTTTTGTCCCCTTGTATATTCATTCCTCCTTGGTCGAAGATTAATTTACCATAGAATTGTGGATTTGTTTCTGGGTTCTCTATTCTGTTCTAGTGACCTAAATTTTTTATGCCAGAATGACACTGTTTTAATTACTATGTAAATAATTGCTTTGTGATTTAACTTGAAGTCTGGAACTGTGATACCTGCTGTTTTGTTTTTCATTTTCAAGATTGCTTTGGCTATTCAGGGTCTTTTTTGGCTTCATACAAATATTAGAATTGTTTGTTCTAGGTCTGTGAAATACGCTGTTGGGTTTTTTGTTATGAATGGATGTTGAATTTTGTCAAGTGCTTTTTCTGCATCTACTCATATGATCATACGGTTTTTATCCTTTCTCTTATTGATGTGATGTATTACATTCATTGTTTTGTGAATACTGAACCACTCTTGCGTCCTGGGAATAAATCCTGCTTGATCATGGTATATGATATTTTAAATGTATTGTTGGATTTAGTTTGCTAATGTTTTGTTGAGGATTTTTGCATCTATGTTCATCACATATATTGGTCTGTGGTTCACCTTTTTTTTTTTTTTTGGTGGTGTCTTTATCTGGTCTTGGTATCAGGGTGGTACTGGCCTTACAGAATGAATTTCAAAGTTTTCCTTCCTCTTTTGTGTTTTTGGAGGAGCTTGAGAAGAATAGGTGTTGATTAACTCTTTTTTAGATGTTTGGTAGAATTCACCTGTGAAGCCATCTGATCCTGGACTTAACGTTTGTTGGGAGTTTTTTGATTACTGATTCAATTTCATTGCTGGTAATTGGTCTGTTCAAATAATCCATTTCTTCCTGCTTCAGTTGTGGGAAATTGTATGTCTCTAGGCATTTATCCATTTCTCTTTTCTTTACCTAGCAATGCCCCCTCTTGTGGACACAAAGCTAACCCTCCTTCAGTCGTGATCACGTGACTGCTCTTCCAGGTCCCTTGATACCGCTCAGGTTTTTGTTTTGTTTTGTTTTTTTAAAGATTTTATTTATTTATTTGACAGGGATCAGAAGTACGCAGAGAGGCAGGCAGAGAGAAAGAGGGGGAAGCAGGCTCCCTGCTGTGATACTGCTCAGGTTATTTAATAAAACACACACACACACACACACACACACACACACACACACATCATTTTCAGATAGCTTGGGTTCTCCTTGGTAGTTAGCTGTAGCAAAGTCATTAATTCTTCTCCATCCTGCTAGTAGAATGGCAGGAACAGTGTTACGATGTCCCCGCATTGTTTCCTCCCAGCATTTCCCACGGTGTCACTTCCAGGCCAATATACTTAAGAGCTGATGTGCCTTTGCCAACTCTTTCCATGCTGCAATGATCTTGGAAGACCCTTGTTCTACAGGGGCCGGGTGTAAGGCGGGAGGGGTTCACCCAGCTGCATCAAACTTTACAAAGGTGTGGTTTCTGTGTTTATTTGTTGTGCTATGTAGTTCAACCTAACTTGTCCTGTATATAGGCCAAAAGTTGATTCATACTTTGGACATGAGCATTTTTCTCCAGCTATAAAGTAAAATATCTGCTCATATACATATGATAGTAATGGCTTTTCCACATTTTATGCCATTGGATTTATGTGATGTCCACAGAGATGTTTTATACAGGAATTTTGTGAATCAATTCTTCTGCTTTTTCTCCTGCATAACATTTGTAAATTCGGACTGGTTTTATAAGCATCCTGGCAGCAAAGTAAACTACTTGTTCTTACTAACAGGGGTAGGAGTTCAAAGGATGTCTCTATAGTTTTTATCTCCTTTTAGACCTTAGCAGTGAAATTGCATACTGGAAAGCATTGTCTTGAAGTCATCCTAGAAAAATTCAGTTGTTCTGCTGGAGAGCTCAGAGTTTTATGTGAAAATAAAGCGGAAGTTTAACAAAGCTTCAAAGAATACAATACATGTTCAACTTGACTTTTAGTTTTCTCTTACATGAAGTAATCACTTGTTTGATCCACACAGACTTATATTCTGTATTCACAAGAGAATCCTACCCACTGCGTTTATGTGGAATGCTTTTTCTGAATTGTGGTTTATGTTACTGTGTTTATTTTTCTTACTGTGCCTCAGTGAACCATTTTAAAACAATAACCTAGGGGCAGCTGAGTGGCTCAGTTGTTAAGCATTAAGCATCTGCATTCAGCTCAGGTCATGATCCCAGGGTCCTGGATGGAGCCCCAAGTTGGGCTCCCCGTCCAGCAGAGAGCCTGCTTCTCTCTCTCCTACTCCCTCTGCTTGTGTTCCCTCTCTCACTGTCTCTCTCTCCTCTCTCTCTCTGACAGATAAATAAATAAAATCTTAAAAAAAATAATAACCTAATTTTGTAAATTGGGAATAGAACGTAATTGCCTTAACCCAGGTCCTCAAGAAAGTGGAGGCTGAGGGGCACCTGGGTGGCTCAGTGGGCTGAGCCTCTGCCTTCAGCTCGGGTCATGGTCCCGGGGTCCTGGGATCGAGCTCCACATCAGGCTCTCTGTTCCGCGGGAAGCCTGCTTCCTCCTCTTTCTCTGCCTACTTGTAAGCTCTGTCTGTCAAATAAATAAATAAAATCTTAAAAAAAAAAAAAAGAAAGAAAGAAAGTGGAGGCTGAGGCAAGGATTGAGTTGCTGAAATCTTATTTGCAAGGTGCAAACCCAGGGCAGTGGGGGCAAAGAAGGGGAGCACTGTGAGGCAAGAGAAGACATAATGGTATCAACAGTGACCCACGAAGAGAACCAGCAGACTGTATGGCAGGCATATCCAGTCACCAAGGGGGACCACTCTGGAAGGGTTTCAACTCCATGGCAGAGGAGGTATCTATCCACTGCCCACCTCCTGCCTGTTTCCCATATCTCAGTGGTCAGTGTATACTCCTGGCTGGCCAAATTCCCATTGCTTCTGGCTTGTGGCTTCCAGCTCTTTGATGAAGAAGAGGGAGATTATACAACCTCCTTACAAGGTTTTGTGAGGATTAAACAGGATAACAAATTTAAAACCTTAGCAATCACAGGTATTCAAATAAATGATTACTAAAGGAAAACGTGATGGGGAATCTGAAGTGCTCAGCCATTGGCCGGAGACCTGTATTCATCTATGAAATGATGAGGACTTGCCGTCAGCTGGCCACAAGGAGAGACACTGGAGACAGCTGGGTGTGGTGAGAGACTTGGAACTTGGCCCAACAGTGATGTGCTGCTAATTTGACTGTAGCATGAGAGTGGAGAGAAAGGATGGGATCCAGAAACACTTCTGCAGAATAATAATAAGCAAAAATTGAATAACTCTGAATGGAAAAGACCCACTCTGTAGTAGCCAAACACAATAGCTCATAATGGCTCCTTAGGAAAAGGTCTATTTCAACATTATTTCAGGAATCCAGAGAATGGTGAAAATCTTTGTTCCACCTTGTTTCTACCTTTTTTTTTTTTTTTTTTTTTTTTTTTAAGTATCATGTAGACTAAGAGCAAATTTTGTATCTCCATCTGTTGTCTGACTGGGCAGGATTGTTCCTTTAAATCTGGGAGGGAAGGAAATCAAAGTTCCCAGAGTTGGTTCTTGACTTCCCCCACATGGTACTCACTTATTTTGAAGGGTTACAAGCTTCACTACAGACTGGCAACCCCCTGCCTTTTAGCCAAGAAACTCACATTTAAGAAACAATATTCTAAGCCCCAATGAAAAGAGATCCAGTGCTAACACAGTCAAATTAAACCCTGAAGTCAAGACTTTTAAAAATTGGAATTCTCATGTTCCTTGTTACTCAATACCTTAATTCTCTGTTGAGTCTGTTAAGAACAGAAATTCTCATTCAGCAAATGCTCCTAGAGATTTGGGTTGGGGCTATGGACACTAACATGCAAACATTGCATGAGCTTCTGACAATTTATTTGCAGATATGTGACAATTAACTAACACAACTGTGTAAAGGATGTTGTAAGGTAGTCTGAGAGTCTGGACTAATGAGTGACAAAGATAGCTAAGCACTCCAAATTTAAGAGAAAGAGCTCCCACGGGCTGGACAAATCTACGGAGGTATAGAGGAGAGGTGGATTTGGAAAGGATGGGAACGGCTTAGATGGAGAGAAGGGGCAGAAGGGAGTTAATATTCTAGGCTAGAGGGCAGTTATGAGTAAAGGCAAAGATGGATAATGTGGACAAGGGGCAGAGTGGGAAATAATAATAGTAAGGGTTTATTGAACACCTACTGTCCACTTGATTATGTCAATATTATTCTCATTCAATGCTCTCAGTAACCCTGCATACACCCATTCCCATCATACCATTTAGAGAGTTGGAAACTGCCTTTGAAAAGGCTGCGTGACTATCCAAGGTCAAGGTATTAGCCACAGGCAGGGATTAGAATTCAGGATGAGGGTTCAGGTGAAACCCGGAGGAGCAAGCTAGGCCGGTGTGGGGTGGTGGGTGAGGCAGAAAAAATACAAGGAGGTATGAGCTTCATTCCTCAGACTCACAAGTTAGTTGGAAGAAAGAAATGAGATGGCCAATCAAATGAGGAATTTGAGAGGCAGAGTGAGGGGTTTGGAGGGTAGGGAAGGAAAAAATGAAACAAGATGGTATCAGGAGGGAGACAAACCATAAGAGACTCTTAATCTCACAAAACAAACCCAGGGTTGCTGGGGGAAAGGGGGTTATGGAGAGGGTGGTTGGGTTATGGACATTGGGGAGGGTATGTGATATGGTGAGTGCTATGAAGTGTGTAAGCCTGATGATTCACAGACCTGTACCCCTGGGGCTAATAATACATTATATGTTAATAAAAATAATTAATTAAAAAACGATGGCCAATTAATAGAATGGTGGTATGCAGGATGGAGTGCAGGGACGCGGCCCAACGTTCTGTGTTTTAAGAGGCCCTCCAGATCTTGATGGAACCGGAGAATCACCTAGTGTGGAAGTGGGCATGGTGAGGGCCACATGGTGAAATGTTATGAAGGATGATTTAGCAGAAGAGCCTTATCAGTGCTAAACTTTTCAGCAGCTCAGTCCTTCACACAGGCTGCACCTTGGTGACTGACTGGCTGTGGAGGAACAGAAGAAACGGAGGACACAGTATTTCCTTAGAGGCTTGCAGGCTATATAGACCTGGGTTTGAGTCCTGGCTCTGCCATGCCCTTCACTCTTTGAGTCTAAAAGACACAAATGTGTGTGTAAAATGGAAAACAGCAGTAAGAGCAATTCACAAAGGTCTTGTGGAAATGAAGTGAGGTTGTGTGAGTGCCTACTAAACTTCCATCAAGGAGGAAATACAGGCTGTTAACAGTGACGGAGAGAGGGAAGAGAAGCTCTGTTCACCACGTGGTTTTATGAAGTACGCCGAATCTGTGTGGATAGAGAAAGTGACAGAAGAACAGCTAACTGTGAACGCTCCTGTGGTCCAGAGAAGACTCCAAGGTCAGGGATGGAAACACAGATGTAGGAATCCTGGAGGAGAGATGAGCAAGGGCAGGGCTGCTCTTCGTCAGAAACAGGGTTACAAATAGAGAGTTTGTATTTCTATAAAATACCACAATCCACAAAGCTCATGGCACACAGCACCAACAAAGGTGTTCTGGCATGGTCTAGGGGACCCGGGAGGTAGAGACGGTTGGCGTCAACACACAAACCTTGGGAATGCACAGTGCTGCTAAGACCACTGAGAGAGCAAATTTTTTTTTTTAAGATTTTATTTATTTATTTGACAGATCACTAGTAGGCAGAGAGGCAGGCAGAGAGACGGGGGGGGGGGGGAGCAGGCTCCCTGCTGAGCAGAGAGCCCGCTGCAGGGCTTCATCCCAGGACCCCAAGATCATGACCTGAGCTAAAGGCAGAAGCTTAACCCCCTG
Organism: Mustela lutreola; assembly: GCF_030435805.1. Classification (NCBI taxonomy): domain Eukaryota; kingdom Metazoa; phylum Chordata; class Mammalia; order Carnivora; family Mustelidae; genus Mustela; species Mustela lutreola. The sequence continues at coordinate 71,822,998 of NC_081301.1, forward strand.
AGTCACCCAGGTGCCCCTGAGAGAGCAAATTTAAACATTAACATAATGATGTCTCAAATAGTTGTAGCAAGTGTGATGTTCAGGCTACAAACTCAGGTCTGTGAAAAATAGAACATATTTAATTAATTATTTTTTTGCTTTTGTGGTTTATCTACTATTAGGGCTTAATCTGAGAAATATTTCTGGAAAGATAATTGAAATATGATTCACATACAATACAACTCACTCTCTTAAAGCATACGATTCAGAGGTTTTTAGTGTATTCACAAAGTTGTATGACTATTACCGCTATTTAATTCCTGAACAATTTTATCACCCCACAGAAAAATCTCATCCTCATTAGGAGTCACTCCATTTTGTCCAGCACCTGGTAACTATTAATCATTTTCTGTCTCTATAGATTTGCCTATTCTGGACATTTCATTTATACGGAATCCCACAATATGTGACGTTTAGTGACTGGCATCTTTCACTTAGCACAGTTTTCAAGCATTCTCCATATTGTTGCATGCATCGGTATTTCATTCCTTTTTATTGCTCAATAGTATTTCATTACATAGATACATCACATTTGTTTATTCATTCATCAATTCATGGACATTTGGATTGTTTGTATTCTTTTTTTTTTTAAAGATTTTATTTATTTATTTATTTGATAGATATCACAAGTAGGCAGAGAGGCAGGCAGAGAGAGAGAGAGAGGAGGAAGCAGGTTCCCACCTGAGCATACAGCATGATGCAGGGCTCATCCCAGGACTGTGGGATCATGACCCAAGCTGAAGGCAGAGGCTTTAACCTGCTGAGCCACCCAGGCACCCTGTGTACAAGTTTTCAAGTAGATATATGTTTTCAGTTCTTTTGGATATATAGAGTGGAGTTACTGGGTCATATAGTAACTCTGTTTAACTTTTTGAGTAACTGTCATACTGTTTTCCAAAGAGGCTGTACCATTTTACATATCCCCTAGTAGGGCATGAAGGTTCCTGACCTTGCCGATACTTATTATTGTCAGCCTTTTTTTTTTTTTCATTATTATAATTATCATTATCATGACTTTCTTAAAGTGGTGTCCCTTTGTGGTTTTAAGTTGCCATTTCCCTAGTGTTTAATGATGTTGAGCATCTTTTCTTGTACTTATAGGCTATTTTTATGTCTTCTTTGGTGAAATATCTTTCAAATCTTTGCCTATTTGTCTGTGTGGGACATTCACCTTGTTCCTGTTGAGTCGTAGGAATTTTTTACATACTCTTAATACAAGGCCCTTATCAAATATATAATCTGCAAATATTTTCTCCTATTCTGTGCATCATATTTTTATTTTTTAAGTAGTGTCCTTTACAGCAAAAGAACATTAAGATTTTGATGAAGTTTGGGTGCCTGGGTGACTCAGTGGGTTAAAGCCTCTGCCTTCGGCCCAGGTCATGATCTCAGAGCCCAGCATCTGGCTCTCTGCTCAGCGGGGAGCCTGCTTCCTCCTCTCTCTGCCTGCCTCTCTGCCTGCTTGTGATCTCTGTCTGTCAAATAAATAAAAAATAAAAATCTTAAAAAAAAAGATTTTGATGAAGTCGAATTTGTCATTTTTTTAAAAAAATGCTTGTGTTTTGATGTAATAGCTAAGAAACTATTGCCTAATTTAAAGTCATGAAAATTTGCACTTATGTTTTCTAAGAGTTTTGTAGTTTTAGCTCTTATATTTAGGTCTTTCATCAATTTTGAATTAGTTTTCATATGTGGTGTGAGGTACGGGTCCAACTTCATTCTTTTGCATGTGGATACCTGGTTGGCCCACATCATTTATTGAAAAAATTACCCTTTTTTTTATTGAATTTTATTGTCATTTGTTGAAACCAGTTGGACATAAATGAATGGCTATTTCTGGACTCTCAGTTCTATTATATTGATCTATGTATCTATCCTTATGCCAGTATTATACTGTATTGATTGTTGTAGCATCACAGTGGAAATGTGAGTGCTTCTACTTTGTACTTTTAGAGGTTTGCTTTGGGTATTTCGGATCTCTTGCATTTCTACATATATGTTAGGATCAACATCACTTTCTGCAAAAGGGAAGCTGAGGTTTTGATAGGAGTTGTGTTGAATCTGTAGAGCACTTAAAAAAAAAAAAAATCTCCAGGGTAGAAAGGTAGAAGGGAAATATGATGAGAAAAGGATACCAAGTGAGATACTAAGGTAATAGTGATGTTCTATTTCTGATTTCTTTTAAATGGTGCATTTTTGTTTTATAAACTTTTACGTATGCTTCCTAATTAAAAACAACCCAACCACATTAGTTAGCATTCAAAAATTTAATCCCTGAAGAGAAGAAGTACATAAATGGAAAAATAGGTGAATTTCAGATAAGAGCCAGAGTTTGGTTAATAGAAACGTACCCATAATACTCTCACAGTTTTGATGCATGTATTACAGTAATGTAAAGTATTAACAATCAAAGAAATTGGGTGAGAGATATATAGGGTCTCTCTGAACTCTTTCCAACTTTTCTATAAATCTAAAATTTGTTCAATATAAAAAGTTTATTTAAAACAGATATGCTAATGTTTATACATGCTTTTCTTTAATTCTTGATCTTTTTCTCAGTTTTCACTAATTTTCCTCTGATAACATGAACAACAATGAAAACACCAAGAGCCAATATTTGCAAAACACTTATTTTGTATAAAGCACCATTCTAAGCACTTCATAAATGTTCATTCATTTCATCCTAAGCAAATTACTGACCCCATTTGACCGACGAGGAAATAGAGACACAGAGAACTGTGGGCAATGACTAGCCCAACTGGTAGGTGACAAAGAGGGAGAGACAGCAGCATAGCAGCAATCACACCTCACACACTGGGTTCAGAATACACTGTCACTACTAGGGCTCGGGAAGTATGAAGAGCACAAAGAAACAAAATCACAGCCACTCAGATTTACGCCGTAGCATGTTTCCTTCCTGCTTTTTTTCTCTGTATGTTTTAATTGACCAGTTTGTAGCCTCATTTTCTTCTTACTCCAAACATCATAGCTTAAGCCTTTTCTATGCCACGAAAATCTGAACAAAACAGTAAGGCTACACAATATTCCATATATAGAAGTGCCATATTTTATACACCTGTATTTAGAATGCTGCGCATTTAAGATGTTTCTAATTTCTTTGTCATTACATACAAAGCTGCCATAAACACTCTTAATTTATGCCTCCTTTTTAAAAAATTTTTTATTTTTTATAAACATATATTTTTATCCCCAGGGGTACGGGTCTGTGAATCGCCAGGTTTACACACTTCACAGCACTCACCAAAGCACATACCCTCCCCAATGCCCATAACCCCAACCCCCTCTCCTGACTTCCCTCCCCCCAGCAACCCTCAGTTTGTTTTGTGAGATTAAGAGTCACTTATGGTTTGTCTCCCTCCCAATCCCATCTTGTTTCATTGATTCTTCTCCTACCCGCCTAACCCCCCATGTTGCATCACCACTTCCTCATATCAGGGAGATCATATGATAGTTGTATTTCTCCGCTTGACTTATTTCTTATGCCTCCTTTTTGATTATTTGCTCAATTTCTTCTTTTTTGTCTTTCATTTTTTCTGTTTTTCTTGCCATAACTTACATGACAAGTTGTTCTCTGTCTCGTGCTATTCTAAGATTTTATTTATTTACTTGACAGACAGAGATCCCAAGTAGGCAGAGAGGCAGGCAGAGAGAGGAGGGGAAGCAGGCTCCCTGCCGAGCAGAAAGCCTGATGTGGGGCTTGATCTCAAGACCCTGGGATCATGACCTGAACCAAAGGCAGAGGCTTTAACCCACTGAGCCACCCAGGCGCTGCTGTCTCATGCTTTTCAATATTCTTCCTTATCCTTCAAGGGTGAATGCTAGACTTGCCACGCTATGAAAGTGAGGGAAGTGATTGTGAGTAGTGCCTTTCTGCCTGCCTGCCTTCCTTTCTTTTTAAGATTTTATGTATTTATTTATGAGAGAGAGAGAGAAAGTGCATGAACAGGTGGATAGGCACAAAGAGACGGAAAGAATCTCAAGCAGACTCCACGCTGAGTGAGCTTATGCAGGGCTTAGTGCAGGTCCCAATCTCATGACCCCGAGATCATGACTTCAGCTGAAATCAAGAGTCAGAAGCTCAACCAACTGAGTGATCCAGATACCCCTAGTATCTTTCTTTATACCTCAGAGAAGAGAGGGGCCAAGGTGAAGAATGATTGAGACAATGACGCCAATAATGAGGAAACAACCTTCAAAGTTTCTAGTAATATACCAAGTGCTCTTGGCGTGCAGTGTCTCTAATTCCTCTGACCAGTCCTAGAGATAAATATTTCTATCCCCATTTTACAGATGAGAAAACTGAGGCCCAAACCCAGAAAGCTGGCTTCAGAAGAAAAGGTGGGCAAGGAAATAGGGATGATATAGGAAGGGGAGACACTGTGTCAACCAGAACCCTTGGGATATGTGTCTCTCTCTGAGCAACACAGTGTATGGTGCTTATCTCAGGATCGGTACTTAATATTTAATGCGAAAAAAATCTCTCAAACACTTATCTTCAGGGTTCTTCACATAATCCTCAATTTATGACATTCTGTCACAGATATCTGCATTTAACTCATTCCATTTGGGGTGAAGCTGGGTCGGAGTGTGGTGTCTGTCTACTCCAAGTGCGGTGTACCAAGCAGTGGGAAACTCATGTCTCATGAGTCTGAGTCTGTCTCATGTCTGGGTTTGTCAGACATGCAGAATCTCAGACCCCTCCTCAGACCCACTGACTCAGGATCTTCATTTTTGCAAAGATCCTGGGGCTCTGCATGCACATCAAAGTCTGAGAAGCACTGCTCTGAGAGTCTCTTAAGAAGAAGGGGTTTTTCTCAGGTTGTGTAGAAGCCCAATGCAGCACCATGGGCCACAAAATGGGTCTTCCAGCTCAGTTCTGTTCACAACAGTTACTCGAGGAATGTGGGCGGATGGTAGAGGCCTCCAGGGACTCTTGGAAATTCAGACGTGGGGTCAGAGAACTTCAGCTCTGCCAACTTCTCTTTTCTGCTCTGTTCCTACTTCTAACTACACTCAACTCCACTGGACTGTCAAGTTCCAAGGTAGGCTGTTGGAGGGCTTCTAGAGGAATCCTCTAAACAGAAAACAGCTCAGCTCCAGCTGCCACAGTAATCCTCCAAGAAAGGATGAGAACCACAAAGACAAAACGATGCTACATTTGGGAACAAAGGGCAGGAGGATAGTGAGAGGAGATGGTCTCTCCTCATCCGGTTTATCGAAGTGCACTTTTATTTCAGGAACTGAGAGGTTTCTTAGAAAGGGTGTAGTCCAACTTCCTTGTTTTGCACATGAGGGAATCAAGAGCTTTCATGGCCATCACATCGCTACTGGCAAGGGGAGAGTCAGTGATCCCATTCGGCTCTTTGGCTTCTAGGCCCAGTCCTGATTCACTCCACCTGTGATGCCAGGATGGTTTGCTGCCATCATTTCCAGCTCCCCTCAGGGTGCCTTCTGGCACCCACCTCAGAAGTAAGAGAGCTTCTGGGACACCTGGGTGGCTCAGTGGGTTAAGCCTCTGCCTTCGGCTCAGGTCATGATCTCAGGGTCCTCGGATCACGTCCTGCATTGGGCTCTCTGCTCAGCAGGGAGCCTGCTCCCCATCCCCCCACCACCTGCCTTTCTGCCTACTTGTATATCTGTCTGTTAGATAAATAAATAAATAAACTTCAAAAAAAAAAAGGAAGTAAGAGAGCTCATTTCCAGACTCTCACAGTTGGGGTCTGGATATGATTTGCATGTTTTTGCTCTTTCTGCAGGCCGACCTGGGGACGAAAGTGAGACTGTCTGCAAGCAGCACAGCCCCCTGGAGTCGGGAGACATGAAAGGACACGCAGTTTTGCCAGTGCAGATGCAGGACAAGAGATGGGTTTCTGCGGGAACAGCTGAGACCACGAGGCTTTCTGATCCCTGACCTCACTGAAGCGGAAAGCAATCGTTCCTGGACAGCTTCTCGATTCCCCAGCTGTCTGATGGCAAGGGAGTCAGACCAACACCTTAGAGGGCCGTCCCTCCAACCTTTCTGATGATTTTGTAAGCACGAAACTCACATACTATTAAACCCTTTTGTGCTTTAAGTCCCTAGGGCCCTTCTATTTTCCGCTGCTGACTGATACATTTCACTCTCCTAAGTGCGAGGCATAAATTTACAGTCAGCCACGTTCTGGGGGAGCTCTGGGAAGAGCCATTTTTGCTCTTTTCTCTCTGAATACTAATGCACGTGATCTGAAACACAAATATTTTTCACAACTTATTCTCATTTTGGAATTTATATTATGTCATCACCTGACTTCCTGGAACTGTGGGGTACAAGAGTATCAACGCTGTCATACCTCAAAACTCTAGGCATCAGGACAAATGCCAGAGGTTTCATTCAGTTTGAAATTGGGGTGCTGGCTACAGGAATGAACGCAACTGACTCAATGAGAGTTGCTGGGCAAAGGAACATTTTATTTTTTCTTCTTAACATTTGTATGAGACATTTCTGATGCTTAGTACTTCCTTGCTTTGTCACAGGAAAGCACGCATTTATCCATATGGAACATTTGGCCCAGAAGGTGGTATGTATTACAGCCCATAGAAAGGTTTGAAGTTAACCTTTTAGAGAAAAAATTTATTTCAAAATTTTTAATCTTCTTCCTGGTAAAAATTCCTGTCCTCCTCCTGTGGTCTAATTGATTTTCTTGTGGATATGCGTGACTGGCTCCCTTCCCTAGAACGTCATGAATTAAGACACATGAGAATATTTTAGTGAAATCTGGCGAAAATTTTGGTCAGGTACAGTTTTCACGTATGTCTTACTTCATGGCGTTCTAGGGAAGGGAGCCAGTCACGCGTCCCCCCCAATCAGATCAAAGGAGAAGGACAGGAAATTTTCCTTTCTGTCTCTCGACTGCCTGAGGATTCTGTGCCATTCATATTTTCACGAAGTTTTGTGAGGACCTGACCCTAGCTGGATCTCAGTCTTGGTGTGAAAAGGACCCCCACACAGAAGGGTGTCTGGTGCACACTCATGAGTCATCAAGAAAAGCCATCTTCCTCACCTGCACCCCCAAAGTGGTTCTGTGCATATTCCAGCAACCTCCGTCGTTTCCAGCTCCCTGCCTAGAAACACAGCAGCCCCTCCTTTGTCTATTTCAGTGCTTTCCTGTTTGCTTGACGTTTCTGGCAAAGAGGATGGGAGGCAAAACTGCTGTCCACAGCAAGGTGCCTCATTCACCTGCGCAATGGAGTCCACGCCTCGCAAACCGGGTGCTGAGAGGGGCTGGGTTCCGTTTTGAATGCTGCCCACTGTTGAAGCCAACCAGTTACCTGGACACAAACAAAAGCTGGCTTCGCTTCCCTGGGTCCGCACGTCACGGAGGGGTCAGGGGTGCTCGTCGTTCACCGGTTACATCATCGGCTTTTTGCCAGAATGGCTGACACCACCGGCTGTTTCCCTCTAGTGCAGACTTGAGGTCCCCAAAGAGGACGGGGTGTCCGGAAGCTCCACTTACATCTGGACCTCGAGGTTCCAAATCAAACACGACCCGCTCAGTGGGTGGTGCAGAAAAGAAGCTGATGCAGCTTTCTTTGCCCCGGCAGCCTCGACCTTTCTCCTGTAATCTCTAATCTTGTGTTTAATCAATGTTTAACTTCTCCATTAATTTCCATGATTTCTGAGGGTGATTTTTCACAACTCAGATAATGCCTTCGAAGTGCGGGCTGAGCGGCTGGCTCCCGCCACAGAGTAAACACTTCAGCCTGCTACTGTCTTCCGAATACGCTCCCTTATTATGTGGGCTCATAAATGTCCTCAACGACATTTCATCCTCTTTCTTTCCGCCATCTGCATAATTGCCGGCGTTTGAGACGCTGGCTTCTCCCTTTCTTTGCCACTGGGAAAAGAATTGTTGTTCAACTTTCCCTAAATTACTGTTTTTCTGGTTTCTTATCTCTCATTTCTTGAGCAGTGGTATATAATTAACTCAGAAATTTTGACGTTTTTCACTTTCCTGCCTTTTCTTTGGCAGTTCACCTGCTTTCTACTTTCTTCCTCCCCATCTGTTTATCCCAGGGAGGGGTACTTCTGCCCACATTTTTCTTCCATTTGTTTTTTAAAAGGCTCTGTGGTTTCTTGGAAGAAGAAAAAGTTATTTGCTGTCATAGATCCCGAATGGTCTCCTTTGTCATTTTGCTCTGGTTCCCTGGGTCACGTCTCCCATCCTCTGTGCGCGGCTATTGGACTTGGAGGCGCCGCGTAATCCCATAATGGAACCACATTTAAAAGCCGGGCAGATTCCTCAGAGTCCTATTGCTCTAATACGCTCCCATTACCGGCATGTGTCGATTTGTGCCCAGACAGCAAAACTACTGGGAGGATAATTTGAAAATGGCTGAGAAGAGCAGGATGTTGTGGATCTTGGCAGACTTTTTCCAGTGTTCTTTTCTCCTCCACAAACAGGCTTCCTTATTCTATTCTATTCTCTCTTTACTATGTTGCCTTTTCTTATAAAAGCAAGTGATTTAAATTAGAAGTTCTGTGATACGATTTTTCCCATCAGGTATATATACTGTCCTTTAAACACAAATTGAAGGATTTTGTGCATACTGTTGTACGTTTTATTATTTGTTTTTCATTTAAACTTGTAACTCGAGGGGCGACTGGGTGGCTCAGTTGGTTAAGTGTCTGCCTTTGGCCCAGGTCATGGTCCTGGGGTCTTGGGATCGAGCCCCACATGGGATTCCTTGCTCGGTGGGGAGCCGGCTGCTCCCTCTGCCTTTGCTCCTCTCCCCCTCTCGTCTTCTCTCTAACTTGCTCTCTCTCAGGTAAATAAATAAAATCTTAAAAAAAAAATATTTACTTGTAACTTGAAAATTATTCCAGTCTTTCTCTCTGTTTTTCTTTTTGGTTTATTTTACAAAAATAGTATTAGATAGCGTTATTACTGTTTTCACTTAGCAATATATTGTGATCATGCTTCTGTACTTGTGTTGCCTTTAAAGTGATTTTTAAGAGATCTAAGTTTCCTTTTTAGGACTCTGTTGTAGGTGTCACTGACTCCCCTTCAAAACAGGCCAAGGAAAAGAAGACACAGAGAATTTCCCTCTCCCATTCACGTGGGGCCTGCCATTTGACTTCCTGCTTCCAGGGTGAGAGGCAATCCCCACTGCTCTCAGAGAGCTGAGCTCTGCGACTTTCTCTCTACCATTGGCCTGCCTGCAGAGGTGCCCACATAGAACTTGGAGTGATATTGGTGTCCCGTCACGAGCCTATTCCTGACACAGAAAGTGTGTCCCTTAGGATCTCCTGAGGAACACCATCTTCTGGGGGCTCTGAGGGCCTCATATCACCACAGCACCCACTTCTCAGACTTTTGTTCTTTAGTGGAAAGTCCTATTTGAAAGCGGCATTTAGTACAATTATAATGTGCATCCACCACCCCTATCTAGTCCCAATGGATTTCATTCCCCCAAAAGAAACCCCATTACCCTAAGCAGCCCAATCCATCCCTTCTCCCCACAGCCCCTGGAAACCACCACCTGATTGTTGTCTCTATAGATTTACCCATTCTGGACATTTGGGCAGAGAATGAAGGCCTAGGAACGCACTGGCCCAGGATATACCCTGCTCTTACCGCCCCAATGAGCTTGACCCTGAGCCCAGTAAGTTGTGGCAGCCAGGGGACAGCACTGAGGCAGGATCACAGGGCCTCCCAGGAAGGACAGGCTGTTGACTGTGCAATTTCTCTTGGAAGGAAGTATGAGAAAATATGCCAATATGATATCCCTAGAACAACTTGACAATAATTTGCCCAACTTGCTTTGCTGGGGAGAGATATGCAGAACCTAAGAGCCTGAGTAGAGAAAACAATGAATAGCAACACTGAAGAGACAAGTTTTACAGCTTTGGGATTTTCCAAGTGGCTGAACTGGGTGGTTCACAAGGCTTGGTTATAACAGAGGTGTCTAAATTTAGGTATATAACAGAATCTCCTGTGGAGTGGCTTAAAAATATGCTACAGATTTCCTGGGATTCAGCTTCCTTGGGCTGAGTAGAGGGAATGTTGGGAATCTATATTTTTAAAAATATGCTCTTCTGGGAGCACCTGGGTGGCTCAGTCGGTTGGGCATCTGGCTTTAGCTTGAGTCGTGTTCCCAGAGTCCTGGGATCGAGCCCTGCATCAGGCTCCCTGCTGAGCAAGGAGTGGGCTTCTCCCTCTCCCTCCGCTGCTCCCCCCCACCTCCACGGCTCATGCTCTCTCACTCGCCTGCTCTCTCTCCCTTGCTTGCTCACTCTCTCTCTCAAATAAATAAATAAAACATTTAAATACACACACACACACACACACACATATATATGCTCCTCTGATGATTCTAATGCACATCAGAATTTGAGAAAAACTACCCTATAGGAATTTTCAGTAAGAGGAGAATTTAGAGGCTAGAAAAATCAAGCCTCTTTCCTGGTCAGAAAATTCCTTCTCAAGGTGCCTACCAATTGTCCTGACTCTGGGGCGTGATTATAGCAAATAAGACATTAAAAAAAAAAAGATTTTATTTATTTATTTGACACAGAGAGAGGGATCACAAGTAGGCAGAGAGGCAGGCGGGGGGGGGGGGGCTGGGGGGGGGGGTGGATGCAGGCTCCCTGCTGAGCAGAGCGCCTGATGCGGGGCTTCATCCCAGGACCCTGAGATCATGACCTGAGCTGAAGGCAGAGGCTTTAACCCACTGAGCCACCCAGGTGCCCAGGAATCCAAATTCTAATTAGAAATTTTCAGAGAGCCTTAGGACTTCTAAGCCAACAGGTGTAACAGGGACTAGGTTTGCCGGTCCATCTGAAATACCTGGAAAAAGCTGGACAAAATAACAAGGTGTCAGATATAAGATCATAACAGTTTTTCTCTCTACACATACTAGCAATGAAATAACAGAGGTTGAACTTCAAAAAACATGCTATTTATTACAACATCATTATAGAATACTGAGAACCTCATTTGATGAAAGATGAGCAAGATAAGTACATCTGAAAAAAACAAAACATTGCTGGCAAAAATAAAGGAATATCTAAATAACGTGAGAAACATGCTGTATTCGTGGGTCAAAATGCCAAATAACATTCTTGTGGGATTTTGTAGAAGCCGATAAAATTCATATGGAAATGTAAAAACCTAGAAAAGCCAAACTTTTACGATCAAGTACAAAGTCAGACAACTAATGCTACCTGATTTCAAGACTTATTTTAAAGTTACAATATTCAGGGGCACCTGGCTGGCTGTCAGTTAGGCGTCTGTCTTTAGCCCAGGACACCATCCTGGAGTCCTGGGATCATTGCTAAACAGAGTCTGCTTCTCGCTCTCCCTCTGCCCCATCCTCCTCCTCCGCCTCCCCCTCCCCTCACCTCCCTGGGGAGTTTGCTTCTCCCTCTACCCTACCCTTCCCCCCTCCCCTCCCCCTCCTCTTGCTCAAGCTCTCTCTCTAATAAAATAAATAAATAAAATCTTTAAAACTACAATAGTCAAAATATATGGTATTGATGTAATAGACAAATAGATGAGTGGAACAGAATATGGAGTCCAGAAATGAGATGTACACATACATGGACAATTGATTTTTGACAAAGTTGCAAAGGCAATTCAATAGAGAAAGGAAGGTGCTGAACTGCTGAATTTCCACACGCCAAAAATTCAACCTGGATCTATACCTTGCACCACAAAGAAAAATGCACTCAAACTATAATGGGCCTAAAGGCAAACCTCAAACTGTAAAACATATAGAAGGAAACAGGAGAAAATTTTGTGAGCTTACGTTAGGCAAAGATTTTCTTAGATATGACACCAAACCATAATCCATAAAAAGATTGGTCAACAGAATTTCATCAAAATTAGAAATTTCAACTCTTCAAAACTCGAGACTATTAAGAGAAAGGGCAAACCACAGTCTGGGAAAAAATATTTGCAGATCATGTATTTGATAAAAACTTGCATGCATAATATATAAAGAACTTCCAAAATTCAGTAAGAACACAATCAACTAAATTTCTAAAATGAGCAGAAGAAAAAAATGGGCAAAAGATTTGAACAGACACTCACAGAGGAAGACACATGTTGACAAATAAGCATATGAAAAGATGCTCAATATCATTGTCATAATGGAAGTGCGAGTTAAAATTACAGCGAGTTAAAATTATCAGAATGACTAAAATTAAAATAATTAAACATATCAAGTGCTGGAAAGAATATGGATCAGCTGGAATTTTCATACACTGCTGATGGGAATGTAAAATGGTACAATGGCTTTGGAAAATAGTTTGGTGGTTTCTGAAAAAGCAAATCATGTAACTCCCATGTAAGCTAGCCTTTCTATTCCTAGGTATCTTCCCAAGAAAAATGAAGACATATGCACATATGCCCACAATTCTCAATATCTGAATAGATAGACAGATTGTGGTACATCCCTTCGATGGACTGCTACTGAACAATAAAAAGGGATTAATTACTGATACTAGAAACAACATGGATGTCAAAATCATTATGCTGTGTGAAAGAATAAGAGTACATATTGTATGATTCTGTTTATATGAAATCCTAGAAAATACGAATTATAGTAACAAGAGCAAATGAGTGATTGGCCTGAGTTTGTGTGGGGTCCAGGTTGGAGAGATTATAAAGGGACATGGGGAAATTTAGGAGGGCAATGGATATTTTGCTTATTTGATTATGAGGGTAGTTAAACAGGTGTATAGTATACATACAGTCAAAACTTATCAAATTGTGTATTTTAAATGTGGGCTGTTTGTTCATTGCATCTTAATAAAGCTACTTTTTAAAAAGGAAGATCTGTTGAAGTCACTTCCTGTGACTGTTCAGTGGCAGCTGAGAGAGGAAGTCTAGAGCAGAATCTGGTGATGAAGTGAAGTAGCTTTGGGTCACTTGGCTGGCCACGCACCACCCAGATCATCTTTCCTGGGATCCAATCACCTCCAGCACCGGCAGAGGTGAGAAAATGTTCCAAAGTGTAGTTCTGGTTGTATCTCGATTATAATTAAAGCTGCACAGAACCCCACATGAATTAAGTCTCCTCAGCTAATGTGTCACTCCTAATTTAATCTAATTAGCCTCTGACAGAGCCTCAGTCTGCCTCAGAGGCAAAATTTTCTAAATGAAGTGAATTTAAATGGCTAAGTAATTGCAAACTGGGGGGCTTTATGGTAAGAACAATTGTTATTGTTCTTTTGATTACTTGCTCAACTGGATTATTCACTCATTACCATTGGAACCTCTGGGACTTTGAAGTGGTACCCTTGCAGCTTGTAAATAAAACATTTTACAAGGTAGGCCAGAAAGGAGGGTCCCCAAACAGGCTTGGCCTTGGGGAGCTGTTGATTATGTTGATTTTCTGAGTGTTTGGAGAATCTTAAAGGATATTTCATGAACAAATGAACAGCCTGTACCGCCCATTCAAATAACCCACAGCACTACCCCTGTGTTTGGAGACATCAATGTTTATTTGGTCCCGGGATCTAGGTGATGGGCTTTGAGGTCATCCTGTTTATCAGTTGAAGGTTAACTGTTCAACTGTTTTGACCTTATGATTCAACCTGCTGTACAGGGTAGACTCCTATAGCGGACATGGGGAGGGGAAAAAAACAAAAACCCAAAAAACAATGATCCGTGTTCTAGACTGCTTCTCATCCCCTGTGTGATGTGGACAAGTTGCTGGAGCTTGCCGAGCCACAGGCAGAGAGGTTCTTTGGGAAAAGACCAGCTTTGCAAGAAGAATCCACCAAAGCTACCATTGCTCAAAGGCTTTTCGAACAAATCATTGAACTTCCTTGGACTTAAGTTCTGTTCCCTTGAGTGAAACAGTCACCTCACAGAGCTGTGATAAAGACTGAACATGATCAGCTATGTGAAGCATCTCATACTTGCGAATGCTATTATTTCCCTCATCTGTAGTGAAGGAATTCAATTAGGGCATTTGAATGGTCCTTATGTCAGTTTCCTATGGCTGCCATCACAAGGTGCCATGACCTGAATGACTTAAACCAACAGAAATGCATTCCTTCACTTTTCTGTAGATCAAACCTGAAATCACGGTGTCAGCAAGGCTGTGCTTGCTTTGATGGCTCTGTGGAAGAATCCTTCCTTGAAGGATTCCGCTCCTCGTGGCTCTGGGCGGTCCTTGGTTTGGTGGCTGCATCATTCCAGTTTTGCCTCTTCCTTCACATCACCTTGGTCTTTGTGTGTCTCACATTTCTCTCTGTCTTTCCCTTATAAGGGCACTTGTCCTTGGATTTAGGGCATCCCTGGGTAATCTTGAGTGATCTCATCTCAGCATTACATCTGCAGAGAACCTTTTCCAAATAAGGCCATAGTCAGAGGTTCTGAGCAGACATATATTTTGGAAGGGGCCACCATTCAACTCACTATGTCCTTCTATTTCGCTCTCGATGTCAACATTTGGCCAAACTTAAACAAGTTTGAGGGGCATCTGGGTGGTTCTGTCAGTTAAGTGTCTGACTCTTGATTTTAGATCAGGGTTGAGAGATCGAGCCCCGTGTTGGGCTCCATGCCTCTCAAAAAAAAAAAAAAAAAAAAGCTTGAGTTGTCTATTGAGTAGTATAAAAGCTATGACTGATTTTGACATGTTCATATTGTCTTAAAATATGTTTTTTCATCATTTCCATGTAAAAAATGCATCCAATAATTTGCTATGTATGGTGGGAATAGGGGCTTTATAGAGAAAGAAGTTTATTGAAGACAAATTCATGCAAACTGGACAAAGAAATAATAAAATTCAAGCAGCCTGTGGTTCCGTAACAACAACAACAAAATGTTTGGCCAGCAGGAGCTGGATTTAATTATTAAGGAAGTAGGAGGAACATCTGTCCCTGCTGAGTCAAGTTTGCTAGAATTGGTGCTTCTTGGTTAATGACTTTTGGATTTCTTCTTCAGCTGGTAGTTGTTTACTAGTCTAAAGCTTCAGTTGAAGATATAAAGGGGAAGATGTTCGAAAGAATGTTCATAATAGATAACAGTAGCTCACTGTACTTCTTTTGCAGATAGTCATTAAAATTATGCAAGTGTGGGATGTCTCCATGTCCTCTGGTCCTCATTTTAGAGACTGAGCCACTGAGGAAGTCTAAGAACACGGAATGTGTCATTAGAGCTATAGCCACCAGATTTAAATCAGGGTGAAATGGATGTTAGTTGAGTTAGCCCGTTCTCAGATGATCTGTTTTATTTTATTTTTTTAAAAGATTTTATTTATTTATTTGACAGAGAGAGAGAGATCACTAGTAGGCAGAGAGACAGGCAGAGGGGGAGGGGGAAACAGGTCTTCTGCTGAGCAGAGAGTCCGATGCGGGGCTAGATATCAGGACCCTGGGATCATGACCTGAGCTGAAGGCAGAGGTTTAACCCACTGAGCCACCCAGGCGCCCCTCAAATGATCTGTTTTAAAGTATAGGAGTAGATGCAAACCATGAGATTTAAAGGTGGCTGGATTTTATATTCTCTCCACCCTGTGCATGAATTAAGTTCAGGACAGACTCTCCCTTCTTCTGCATCCTTCTGGGCATGGATAATGGGAAGATGCTGGATTGGTGGCCACCCCGTTATGTCCTCTCGGTATTTCCAATATCCCCTGGGCCACTGCCCCATGCTATCCCAGCCAATGACTCAGTCTTGGAATATCTAGTCATCAGTGCTTGGCAAGTAGAAGAACCCTAACTTCTCAATCTCCATTCCAAGAAGAGATTTACATGCACAGCAAGTCTATGTTTTATGAGGGGAAGAGAGCTCTGTCTCTGAGGGCGGTGGTCTTGGGACTCATGCTGGGTGTTTCTAGTTTGCATCTCCATCTCCATTCTCCATCCTTCCCCAGCTGCTATAGGCCTTGGGAAGCTGGACTCTAGGATAGCATCAAAGATTCCTTTGCTCTCTGGTTCCCCATTGGATTCAGCCAGTACAGTGCTGCAGAATGAGGGAGAAAAGTGAGGTTGGGGCATTTTATTCATGTTCCTTCTGGGCCACCAATGGCTGGCCACATCCCTCCATCCATGGTCTCAGGTCCTGGCTGGCTGCCCCTTCCTCCCTGCTCCCTGTGTGTATGGGCTTTGGTAACCTTCAGGGCAAGAAATAGTAATGAACTCCTCCCAGCCCTTACTTGTTCTGGAGTATTACATCCTCTCCTGTGTCTTACTCTCCCCCTGCACAAAGCCTTGTTAAGAGAACCGTCATGCAGTTCTTCTGAAATCATCCTGAGCTGGGTGTGTCATCTGTTTCCGATAGAGATCTTAACTGATGTGGCTCCTTCAATTATAAAAATTTAAAAAAACTGATATCCATCTCATGATGTCTTTGGGATTAAATGGGATAACACACGAAAAGCACTCAGCGTAATAATGAGCACATAGTTTTCTGCTCAGTAAATGATAGCTGAAGACTTATTTCAGAGGGGAGCTGGGATGGTGCTCTGATGGATGGCATGGAGCATCAATTCAATTCAATTAAATTCAGTCCTACCAGCATTTACTAAGCTCTTACTAGGTGCAAGGCCCAGAGTCAGCCAGGTTCCAAAGGTACACTAGTGAATTCATCACAGTCCACTCCTTCAGAAAACTCACAAGCAGCAGCTTTGCCCCCCCACGTTCAGTCATAATTTAACAAATATTTATTAAGGGTTTACAGTCTTTCTAACCCTATATTAATAATACGTGGGGATCAAACAATGAGTAAAATAGACATACCCTTGTTCTCAGCAAGAGGACAGGCTACTGGGAGGAAAGAGGCATCCGTCATATAATTACATCAGTGTGTATGTTTTACAAACTGATAGGAAGGCTCTGAAGGGAACATTTGTTTCCATAATGTCTAAAAACCTGGTCTGAGCCAGGTCAGAGAAGGCTTTGCTGAGGACCTGATACTGATTGATGTAAAAGGGTGAGTACGTGGGGTGCTCAGGTGGCTCCATTGGTTGAACGACTGCCTTTGGCTCAGGTCATCATCTTGGAGTCCAGGGATCGAGTCCCACATTGGGCTCCCTGCTTGGTGGGGGATGACCCTCCCCCCTCTCGTGCTCTCTCTCAAATAAATAAAATCTTAAAAAAAAAAAGAAGGTGAGTAGGATCCAGCCAGACAAAGAGCAGGGGAAGAAGGGCATTCTATTCAGAAGCAACCCTGTGTGTGAAGGTCTTGTGGAGGGAGAGGCACAATGTGTCTGAACTGGAAAGAGGGAAGGAGAGACTAGTGATGGACTATGGAAAACAACACCTGAGAGGCAGGGGGCCAGATGGCCTGGGCTCTGAAGGCCAGGTCTTTATTTAAAACAGACGAAGACGCAAAGCCACTGAAGGATTTTCAACATAGGGGATCCATGATCATTTCAAGGTTTTGGAAACATGACTTTGGCTGCAACACAGGAAATAAGATAGGTAGGAGAGTTAGGGGCTTTTGCCATAGTCTGGGTGAAAGATGAAAACTTGAGCTGGACCGACACCAGAGGAGCTGAAAAGAACTGGACCAATCCAGAAGGCATTACGAGGATAAAATGAACATGAAAGTTGAGTGTGGGGTGAATATAGAGAATGAGGGAAGAGGGTATCCAAGAAGAATCCTAGGTTTCCGTCTGGTTGGTGATGTTATCATCCAAAAGATATAATATTGGCCGAAGATTTGGTTTGGTGTGGAGGGGGTGGGAAGACCACGAGTCTTGAGTTTGGTATGCCTTTTGGGGCATCTAGGTAGGGACGTCAAGAAGAATTTGCAGCTGACACCCACCAAATGCTGACAAGATATAAAACCACAGGGACTCTCATATATAGCTGGTGGGAATGCAAAATGGCACAGTCATTTTGGAGGGCAGTTTAGTGATTTCTCTCTCTCTCTCTCTTTTTTATTAAGATTTTATTTATTCATTTGTGAAAGATAGAGAGAGAGACCATGAGGGGGTGACGGGGGTGGAGGGAGGCAGAGGGAGCAGGAGAAGCAGGCTCCCCACTGAGCAGGGAGCCAGATATAGGGCTCGATCCCAGGACCCTGGGATCACAACCTGAGCCAAAGACTGATGCTTAACCGACTGAGCCACCCAGGCATCCCAAAACTCTCCATACTCATACCATATAATTTAGCAGTTAGGCTCCTTGGTGTTTACTCAGAGGAGCTGAAAACTTACATCCACCCAAAAATCTGCACAAGGACCTTCTAGCAGCTTTATTCACAATTGTCAAAACTTGAAAGCAATCAAGATGTCTTTCCGTAGGTGAATGGGTAAATAAACTGTGCTACTTCCAGGCAATGCAATATTACTCAGCACTAAAAAGAAAAGAGCTATCAAGTAATGAAACGACATGGAGGAAACTTGTATGAATATTACTAAGTAAAGAAGCTGATCTGAAGAAGCTACATACTGTAGACTCCACTATGACATTCTGGAAAAGGCAAAACTATGGAGACACTAAAAAAGATCAGTTGTTGTCAGCAATGGGGTTGGGGAGAAGGATGAATAGGCAGAGCACAGAGGATTTTTAGGGTCGTGAGAATGCTCTATGTGATATTGTAATGATGGATATATGTCATTAAACATTTGTCCAAACCTAGGAAGTGTACAACCCCAAAATGAAACCTGATGTAAACTAAGTGATTATGTAGGTTCATCCTTAGTGACAAATGGTGAATGATGCTGGTAATGGGGTAGGCTAGGCATGTGTGGGGCATGAGGTATATGGGAAATTTCTATACCTTCCTGTCAATTGTGTTATGATCCTAAAACTGCTCTTAGAAATAGGCTTAACAAAAAAGGAAGGAATTTGATATGTGGGTCTGGAACTCTAAGGGGAGATCCAAGATGGAGATTGGATTTATTTAATTTATTTTTTTAAAAAAGATTTTATTTATTTATTTGACAGACAGAGATCACAAGTAGGCAGAGAGGCAGGCAGAGAGAGAGAGAGAGAGAGAGAGAGAGAAGAGGAAGCAGGCTCCCTGAAGAGCAGAGAGCCCAATTTGGGGCTCGATCCCAGGACCTTGGGATCATGACCTGAGCTGAAGGCAGAGGCTTTAACCCACTGAGCCACCCAGGCACCCCGGAGATTGGATTTAGAAACCATTAGAAAGCAGATGGTAATTAAAATCATGAGCTGGTCTTGGGAGACTACCCACTGAGAGGGTCCGTGAAGAACTCAAGAGGTAACAGGCAGAGCAGAACAGTGTGACGAAGAAACCCAGACAGAGTGTTGCAAGAAAAGGGGAGCAGTCGAATACGTGTTCCTAGGAAGTCAAGAGGAGAACTGAGAATTATCTGTTAAGTTTAGCAACATGGAAGTCATCAGTGACCCTGGCAAATGGAAGTGAAAGCTAACCTCCAGTAGGGTGATGAAATAAAGGGAGTTTTTATCCTCAATGACCCTTCTTCCATCTTCTCAGGAGCTTTGACTGTGAGACTGTAGCTGGAGACGAGTAAGAGGGTTAAGAGAAGGATTTTGAGGGATGCCTGACTGGCTCAGTCAGTAGAGCTTGTGACTCTTGAATTTGGGTTAGTGAGTGTGAGCTCCACATCGAGTGCAGAGATTACTAAAACAGAGAGAGAGAGAAGCAAGAGAGTGAAAGTCCGAAAGAGCAAGAGAGAGAGAAGGATTTGGTTTCTGTTTAAGATATGAAGGATTTGAACATTTTTAACCGATAATGGGATGGATCCATTTGAGAGAGGGGTGGCTGAATGAGCCAGAAGGACACGGGGAAGGTGGGGCATTCTGCTAAGAAGGCAAGTGGATGGGTTCCAAGCTCAGATACGGGATTGGCTTTAGGAGAAGGGAAAGAGAATTGGTTGGGACCGATGTAGCTAGATTTCTAGCTGAGGCAGGAAAAGTTGAAGAGCTCCTACCTGAGGCTTTTAGTTAATAAGGGAAGGAGGAGGTGAGCAGCTGGAAGTTTTAGAATAAGAGAATGAATTGAGTAGAGAAACGTTCCAACAGTGTTGAGAACAAAGCACGACTTCATGAATTTGTGGAGGGCCCCATGTATCCAGTTAATGGGACTTTCTCTAGCAGTGTCCAGGTGTGAGAGCAGATGGTTGGGTACGTCTAGGGGGAGGTGATGGAAGCCAGAAGGGCAAGGCATTGAGACAATTGCTAAGAATGACATTGAACTGACACCTTGTGGGATCTATGCTGGAAAAGGCAGGCTGGAACTAAGAAGGCATTGGATTAGAAAAAAGTAAATGATGACCACCAAAACCCAGGTCGCTTGCTCTATGAACGTCCCCCTGGTTATCTTGGGGAGAAGTGATTTTTGCCTTCCTCCTGGTTCCTCAGGCAGCCATGGACATATCCTCCCTCACCTGGTGTTTGTATTTATGATTATTTATGTATTTATGATGCTCATCAAAAACTTCGTTGAATCCACTATGTGCTGTCGAAGAATAAGACAGAGTATCAGAGCCATTGACAAATATAATGATAATAATAATAATGCCGTGATTTTACTTGCCGGGTGAGGGAACACACAGTGAAGAAATTCACTGACATGTTTTCTGGGAGAAAGAAACTCAGGGTTTCCTAAAATGAATTAGAAAAAACAGGTTTCATGGTGGCTATCCTAATTAAGGACTGACAACAGGCACCCTGGACAGGATGGTTTAGAAACAGTCCCATTGTTCTTTGTCATGAAAGAGTCTTTAAGTGGCTTCTGGGATGGGCCTAGCAACCAGTGTTGCTTCAGCCAGTTAGAACCCGTTGAGGTGAGGCAGCATTCACATTTGGCGTCTCCTCAGCCAGGGCTGCTCTGAGTGAACACATTTTCCTGTCAGGGTGCAGGGTCTTGTTCTATGCCCTGGGGAAGCAAGGAGGCTGGGGCTGGCGGGGGTGTTCCTAGCCTTCTTGGAGCTTATAGCCCAATGTGGACAGCAGAAAAGTAACTGGGAAAGTAAAGAGCAGGGAGATGATGGGAGAAGGTCAGGGCAGCAGGAAGGCCTTGGGGGAGGCTAGCGGGCCTGATGCAGGGGACTGGCCCTCCAGAGACTTGTCTGGTGGCCAGAAATTACCAAGGACAAGTGAACTTGGGGGAGGTGGGTGGACTGTTTCGGTGAGGAAGTGGCTGGTGGCCCAGGCTTGAGGCTGGAGAGAGCCAGGCCTCACAGAAGACCTGGATTTGGCGATTCTGGAAGCCCGACAGGCCGAGTGTGGACTCGAGTCAGCGCGTCGAAGTCAGAAACTTGCTCCCCTGCTTAAGGAACTGTGACCTTGGGAAAGCAACTTAACCTCTCCAGACCACAGCCTCCTCCTTTGTCAAAGGGCAATCACAGCTGCACTTATTCATAAGGGCACATGGGATCAAATGAGATAATTGGCTTAAAAGTGCACTTAGCATGATAGCAGCACGTGTGACAAGCACTCAACAAATATCAGCTGTTATTACTACTCAGGGTCAAAGAACGTAAGAGAAGTGAGGAACCTTGCAAAAACATCTAGTTGTACCACATTTTTCAAAGAGATTCAGTGACCTTCCTAAGGTGTGCAGGTTTCTAGAAGAGCGGGTCCTGGATCTGGGTGTTCACTTTCTCGGTCTTATCTGATGATAAAGAAACAATTGCATTTAGTGCCTGGGTTCAAATCCGCAGTCTGCTAAAAGAGATTAAGTGACATTCCTCAGGTAGGCTGGTTTTCATCTGGGCCGGGCTTTCACCTAGTCCTGGCTTCTGGGTGTTTCTGTTTTTGGTCTTATCTGAGATTAAGAAGCAACCTGTCTAGTGCTGGGGTCCAGAGTCCCACACTGCTGCTGACTACTCTGTGGCGTTGGACACTCGAGTGAAGTTGTCTACCTTCTGCTACAAATGGGGTTGAACACCCCAGTAGGTTGTGGGCACCTACTGAGTGGATGAGTACCTGTGTACCCAAGTCACTGTAATTCCCCTTACACATCCAGACTCTTACGTAGCCAAAACCCGGGTGAAAAAGGAGCCTCACCCTGATCCTTTTCTTTTCAAGAAGGGATTAAGCTAGCCCGTGGGACACCAGCACGAAACACGGCCAAGGTCACTTCCTTATGCCTGCTTTCTGACCTTTCCTCCCATTTGCTAAAATGAAAGGGCATCACAGGGCAGCCAGGTCTTGGATGACCCCCAGGTGACCATGGGAGGGTCCCAGGTCCCTTACATTTTTTGGTTCAGGGAGTCGCCTTGGAGAGTTTGTTCGTTGTCGTAGTTACTAATTCATGGTAGAGCATGACGTGGAGGAAAGGCAAAAGGGCGAGGGGGGCTGGGACACTGGGAGAGGGAGAAGAGGGCATTTCGGTAGAAAGGTGGGGTTTGGAGACAGGGGGTGGTAGATCTTCAATGCCCCACTCAAGAGTTGGATGTTTCCCCCAGATGGTGGGGAGCCAGGAGAGGTTCTGGAGTTAGGGAGTAACAAAATCTAAGTGCCTTCAGGGGAGATAAGGCATTCAGGGCAGAGACGGGAGGTGAGAGAAAGGGGGCCCGGCAAGAAGTGGGGGAATGGGAGAGCTGTTTCAGAAGCAGAACCAATGTGACCTGATTGGGGGTGGGGCCCAGGCACGCAGCAGGGCCAAGGCTACACGGAGATGGCGGGCTGTGTGATGAGACAGGGGGCAACGTCGTCTTGCCCGAGTACTGTGTTTGGAGTCCCAGATTGATTCCCTGTGTTGTCTGAAGCATGGGGGCCTCTCGGTAGATTGGTACCCACCTGCGTCACAGTTCTCCCTGCACGTGGACGCCCCGTGGAGTCCAGCCCTCAGTAGAAACGGAACCCCTGTCCTGATTCCTTCCTCGCCAAGGTCTCCGCTGCCACTGGCCTGTAGAGATGCTCACCCAGAAGGTCATGGGAGCTCCGTTTTCTCTCGACTTCAATCTAGGAAAAGTGGTATCCCGTACATGTCATTTGTCATAAAACTCAGATGGCCTTCATGGGACTCAGTGGTGCTTTCCAAACTCTCTGGGGGGAAGGACTAATTAAAAAAACAAAACAAAACAAAAAAACCAAAACATTTCCAATCCATCATGGGCCATTGTTTTTATAAAAATTAATTTCTAAAAAATGGAATAGAAAAGATGAAAAATACAGTTCCCAAAGATTTATTGTTTGAGTCAACAGGCATACATTTGATCTGTCCAATTGCTATAGCTTTTTTTTTTCTTCTGTTCTGGTATTCTTCCTGAACAGGTGACTTTGCAGAGCAGAGTGCCAGTGGCCCGCAGGACAATCTGCAGACTCCTCGTTATCCTGTTCAAACCCTCTGTAGTCTCTGCCAACCTACTTTACAGGCTTGCCAGCTCTTGGTCTGTCATTGAAACACTCCAAGTTGTCAACCTGATTTGCTCACTGTCCCTCAACTCATCTTTGTCTTTCTCATGCTATTTTACGTTACCCTGGCCTCAGAATGTTCCATCTCAGCCACCGACCCTGAATACCCATCTAATTCCTAACAGCAGCCCCAGCAACCCTGTAGACTGAGCACCTACCAATTTCCAGGCACTACGCTTTTACTCACGATTGCATTGGCTCTGAATAGCAGCTAAGTACTAACATTTGTAACGCCTTCTCTACATTAGAGCTGATCCCGTTACCGCTGTAACAATAATCATTGGCAGAGGAAAGGTCATCGATCTGGGCCAGTAAGAGCTCAATCCTGGGTTTTTGCTGGGACCAGGGGGAAGAGCCAAGCCAGTGGAACACAGGTCTGCAAATGCCTGTGGTCATACCTGCTCCTGAGAGAGGAGAGATGTCTGAAAGTGATGATGCATAGAGGAGAGGAAAGCCAAGAGATGTAGGGACAGCTCCAGTCCTCTGTGATTCTGGTGGATGCTGGGGTAGGCCACTTAGTTCTTCACTGAGAACAAAAGCCTTGTTCTCCAGCTCCTGGGACAATTGCCCTAGCAGAAGAGAGCCACCTATCCTGGGTCATGCCCCTTTCCAGGGCTGCCTATAGCTAATGCCAGGTTGATACGGGGGTATGAAGGGTGACCCCCTTGCCCCAACTCAGGACAACTTTGAAGGGCCATCCTGGCTTAGAGCTCCCGGCAGGGCTGGGTAAGCTCTCTACTGCTATGGTGCCTCAGCTCAGCTTTCCCCTCTGCCCCCTCCTGCTGCTGTAATAACCAGCCTGTTGCTAATATTATCAGCAGGGGAAAGAAAATAGGATTAATTTCTCATATAAGAGAACAGACCCCTGGGGCATGGGGTGGAGCTGACGGAGTAGAGAAGGAATCACAGAAATAGAACATGGTGTGGGAAGGAGCTCCAAGAAGTCAATGGGCCCAAAGCAGGACATACCCTATGAGGAACAGTTGAAGGAAGTGAAAATACTTACTGGAGACGGAAAGATTTACGAGGATTATGACGGCATTCTTCATCTTTGACAGGCAATCAAGTAGAAGCTGGATCAAACTCCAGCTGAGTTTCCCCCTTGAGCCCTGCAGTTCATTCCCATGCCTTTAGATCAGGTCATATCACTCCAGCTTAAAACTCTCCAGTAGCTCCTCACCATACTATTTATGGAACACATGTGTCTTGTTAATGATCCGGAGGTCTTTCATTATCTGGTCCTCGCTTCACTTTCTCCCGTCATCTTTTGTGGGTCTTCCCCTCACCCACCCTTCTAGCTGCACTGGCCATCTTCTTGCTATTCCTTGAATACACCAGCCCATTGCTTCCTCAGGGCCTTTGCACCTGCTGCTCTCTTTGCCTATACTTCTGCGAGTTCTTCACTCACCCCATTCCCTTTTTTCTTCAGTCTGGAAGGAAAGGTCAATTCCTAAGAAATATTCCCTTGACGAGTTCCTACCTTATTGCCCTGCCCAGGCAAAGTGGCCTATGCGTAAGTCATCCGCTTGGCCTTGTAGGCTGCAGGCTTCCTATCGCTGGGTGGTGACAGGGGTCAATAACAGAGTCATACAGAGGTCTCCGGCATCTGTTCAACGTGTCCTCTGTGCCTGGCTTGGAAATGAGAGCTCTGCCCACATCATCTCATGGCGCACCCATGACACCCAGCTAGAATAATCATCTCACTATACAGACAAACTGGAATTAGAGAGACTGGGTAACTGGCCTAGGTCTCTGGGCCAGTGAGGCTGGAGCTGGGAATCCAGCAAGCCTGTCTAACTCCAATCCTGAGCTCTTCCAAGCTTACCAGGGCTGCTTTCCGAGGGATTACATTTCAGGGAGACTGAACTGGAGGAGGCAGCATTCAGGGTCCTAGCTCGTCTGAGATCCTTAGGCGCTACATGTCTGACACATGAAAGGGCAAACTCTTGACTGGAGCTACTGTTACTGGTTTCTAGGCTACAGTAGCCGTCATTACATTTCAGATGTTATATTTAAGGAAATATTTTGCTTCGGAGACTTTTGTCCTCAGTGAGGGTTTCCTTCACTATTCTAGTTTTTAACCCCTCGCCCCAATGTTCCCTGTCCCCACTTCCTATTTCATTTTCCTCTACAGCTCTTACAGCCCATCTAACATACAAATCTGCGCTTGGTTTTAAGGTCTTTGACCTTAAAATGTAAGGTCAAAGAAGGCAGGAGTTGTGTGTGTGTGTGTGTGTTTTAAGATTTTATTTACTTGACAGAGAGACAGCAACAGAGGGAACACAAGCAGGGGGAGTGGGAGAGGGAGAAGCAGGCTTCTGTTGAGCACGGAGTCAGTCCTATGTGGGGCTTGATCCCAGGATGCTGGGATCATGACCTGCTGAAGGCAGTCCACCCAAGGACTGAGCCACCCAGAGCCCCAAAGGCCATTTTATCTGTTTTGTTCAGGCTCTGTCCCTAGTGCAGCAGAGGACAGTGCCTGGCACATAGTAGGTCTTCAATAAATGTGGTTCCACGAATCATTGTATGCACCAGCTTAAGACAACGGTGTAGTGACTGTGAAGAGATCAGGATGGGGTCTACGGAGTCTCGGGTCTCAATGTGGCATTCTGGGGACAGTTCCCGGTCTCTGCGACTTTTTCTTTTTTTTCTTTTCTTTTCTTTCTTTTCTTTCTTTCTTTCTTTTATCTTTTTTTTTTTTTTTTTTTTTTTTTTTTTGCCAAACACAGATACAGAAAACCGTGGTCTCCAATAGTTCTGAATTTCTAGGAATCCTGAAAGGACGAGGGCTGAATGAAACTCCAGCTACGGGCCATCAGACCAGTGAGGCAGAGGGAAGCCACTTCTCCCGAGGTTGATAAGAAGAGCCCGGTGGCAGGCCACGCGGGTTGGCGGGGAGCAGGGAGCAGAGAGCAGGGGTAGGCGGCGACGGGGCTTAGGGGTAGGCCGTGGGGACTCTGGTCGGCCGCTAGAAGCGCGAGCTCTGAGACCCCGGGGCTGGCTGGAGCGCGGGCCTCCCCAGCACCCCGCGCCGCGGGGAAACCTGCGGTAACCTGCCGAACTTCGGTCTTACAACTCGTGGCAAGGGGTGAGGGCCGGCCCTCCGAGGCGGGGTCCCGGTGGGCACTGAACGAGGTCTTGCAGGTGACCCTGAGCACCAGTCCGCCGAGCTGGGGGCCGCGGGCAGCCGGCGCCGAGGCGTGGCAGGGCCAGAGCGCAGAGCAGGAAGCGGCGAGGTGGGGGCGAAGGGGCGGCGAAGGGGCGGCCGGGGACAATGCCTGCGGCGGGGATCGGCGTGGGCGGAGCCGCACTCGGACAGCAGGGGGGAGGCCCCGGCGCGGAGGTGTTCCGGAGGGTGGGGGTGGGCGGCGACCTTCGCCTATAAGCTCCCCGGGAGGGCGGAGGAACCTGGCCTTGGCCGGTGAGCTGTGAACCGTCGGGAGGTTGGTCGCCGTCTTTCTGTTTTCCCGCTGCGTCCCGCCGCCGCCGCCTGTGTTCAGGCGCTACCACCTGTGTCCCGCACCTGTATCCCGCACCTGCCGCCCAGCGCGCCGCAGCCCGGCCTCAGCATGACGGACCAGGCGGCTTTCGACACGAATATCGTCACCCTGACCCGCTTCGTCATGGAGGAGGGCAGGAAGGCCCGCGGCACGGGCGAGATGACCCAGCTGCTCAACTCGCTCTGCACGGCGGTCAAAGCCATTTCCACGGCCGTGCGCAAGGCGGGCATTGCGCACCTGTGAGTCAGGCCTCCAGGCCATTGGACCACGTCTTGTCTGTCTAGTTGGGGATTTGCCTTGGGAGTCTGATGTGTGGTCTCCTGGCCCTGCCAGCCAGCCTGTCCAATGGGAATCTAACTTACTCTCTTTTGGTGGCTTCTCTGACAAAGTTTCCCCCAATTGCACCCAAGTTGTGGTTCCCCCGCCCTTGAGTTTGGGAGTGCTCTCACGGCCGGGGACGGGGCCGGAGGTGGGAGTGGGGGGCACCTGGCTCACGGTTGATACCTGCCTCCATAATGCAGTCCTCGCTCCTGGGCTGAGCAAGCTGCCTTTGCACCTGTTTTCCGACTGGTGAACCCCCCACCCACCACCCCCAAAAGTGCCTGCAGCGGTGCTTCCTTTCCCTTTATCTGCCTTGACCTCCTTCACTCTCTGGAATTGGGCTTCCAAGTCAGGTTTGTTATTTAGTATCTCGACCCTAAACAAGCTCTGTTAGGAGCAAAGGAAGCCTAAGTCAAGCTGGGAGGAAGCCCGCACGCCCAGAGCGCTCAGGAACAGCAGTGTTGATGTGCAAAGGGCTGCGGTAGGTCTGGGGTGGGGCCTGGGATTCTGCATTTCTATAAAGAATTCCACCTTCTGTGGTAGGTTTGCAGATCACGTTGTGAGTAGTAAAGGAGTTGTGGGACATGGGGATTCAGTGGGCATCTTAACGAGGCTTTTTGTAGGTAACATCATACATTTTGGTTCACTTTGATGTGCACATGTATTTTAACACTTAGACTGATCTTCGCTTTAGTTGAAGCTAGAGGAGTTCGACTGCCCACACAGCTTCCTAATGTTCCTGCTCTTGAACACTACGGAAAAGTGTGTGATGCTCAGCTGATCTGGAGATCTAGCAATCTAGCAATCTAGATTGCTTTTCTGGAAAGCTGTTCTGCTTCAGCCCCACACTGTGGGTTGGTGGAGCTGACCCTTAAAGGAGTGTTGATGATATTTATTTACAGATGTCAAGCACAGACAGGCCCTGCTGGGATTGGGACGAGTATGTTAGGAAGGTGGTGGCTCCGTTACTATTTCGTCTAGAGCCCTTCTTAGTAATACATTTCTATGGAGCTTGAGCACTAGGAAGTGCACTGGGTTAAAATCTGAGTTCAGATTTAATTGAAAAGTATTATAGGTGTTTCATTGATTTCCGTGCCTTTGAGAATCAGGGAGCTTTGTTAATAGAGCGCTTGGCATTTCTTCTATTTAAAAATTGTCAGTATCTTTCACCATCCCCAAAGGACTCAAACATACAAGATCTGTATCTTCCCAACATTTTTCCTTTTCTTTTTTTTTTTTTTGCTTTTGGAAAAGATCGATCGATCTTGACAAAGACACAGTGAGAGAGGGAACACAAGTAGGGGGAAGTGGGAGAGGGAGAAGTAGACTTCACTGAGCAGGGAGCCCAATCCCAGGACCCTGGGACCATGATCCAAAGTAAAGGCAGATGCTTAAGACTGAGCCACCCAGGTAGCCCACTTCCCCACCTTTTAAGTGACTTTAGATATTGAGGATCTTGTGTAGGGGAATCTGGACAAAGAGGGCTAATTTTGGCTAAAGAAAATGGATGTTTTTAGGCTAGATAGTTGTAAATACCAGGTTTTTAAAAAAATACTGGTGCTGCTGTTAACTTAGAAAGTTGCAGTCCTTGGCGAAAGTGCCAACCACTCAAAGGAACACAAAGGAAAAAGGGAAAGCACCCCCTCATTTCTGTTCGCTGGGGTACCAACTTTTAATTTGTTGGCCATTTTCCCATCTAGTACTTCGTACTCCATCTAAACTTATATATGGGTATGTTATTACATAGGCCTACATGTAAATAACAAACAAACGGCATTGCATGTAATATATTTGCATTTCGCTGTCATCATTCAGTAACATAACAGCATTGAAATTGTGAACATTTCAGTGTTGGGACTTAAATCCACTTCCTTCTTGTAAGGGTTCTGTAGGGCTACATGATCTATTCAACTCTTCTCTAGGTTTGACTGTCGCGGATCTTTGTTTCCAGTAATGTACCTATGAAACAGGGCTCGATGCTTGGTTGTGTAGGTAGTGACAGGGTATGGACCAGAATCTGGACCCTTCCATACTCCTGTGGGAAATTCAGCTATCTTTGTATGATGTGTAGTCAGTTGGGCAGATAGCAGTTAGGCAAGATCTCAAGCCAGGCCTGCAGATCACATTCGTTACTGAAATAGGCCAGTGTGCCTGCAAGTGACTTGGCTACTACACCTGAAGGCTTGCACTGGAAGGCCACGTATCCAGACGGCAAAAGGAGGTTGCAGGTTTGCAGGAAGCTCACAGGGACCTGCTTAGGGAGCTCAGCCATGAAGTCTTAACCAGGGACACAGCATCAGCAGTTCGAGAGCAGAGCCTGGAGTATCCTCTCGCTTTCTTGCTCTTTCTTGCTCCCTCTCTGTCAACCAACAGTTGATATTGTAGCCAGTTTTTTTGTTAATACAGGCATAGAATCCTAGAGTTTAAGCTGAAAGACTGAGAAGTCACCCTGTCCAGCCCTCCTTTGTACAGCCTAGGACCCTGAGTGCAGGGGAGATGAGGTGAGTGGGCCTGTTGCCCAGGCTGGGGACTCTACACTACAACGTATTTTTCAGAAGTCACTTAAATTCATCTAAACTCTAAATCTCACCTATTTTATTTTACTTTATTTTATTTTTTTTAAAAGATTTTATTTATTTATTTGACAGTTAAAGATCACAAGTAGGCAGAGAGGCAGGCAGAGAGGAGGAGGAAGGCTCCCGGCTGAGCAGAGAGCCCGATGCAGGCTCGATCCCAGGACCCTGAGATCATGACCGGAGCCGAAGGCAGAGGCTTTAACCCACTGAGCCACCCAGGCACCCCGTCACCTATTTTATTTTTGAGGCAAATTAAGAATTAAACCTCAAGGAGCAATTGACTTCTAGAAAACCTGTTCTTGAAGCCTTATTATTTCTTTGTTTCTGGTTCCCCTCTACCCACTCCCAGAGGGAAGGGATGCAGATGCCTACAATGGGCGACCAGCATTTTGTTCTCTGAGGAGAACGACAGTGTGGCTTGTTAAGTGGATCTGATGAATTCATGGTTCAAATGAAGTTGTTGCTCATATCTTTTGTCTTCACTCATTTAGGGGAGAACGTGGTTCTCCAATGGCTTAGGCTTTTCCTATGTACATGTCACCAAATCACTGCTTGAAGAATTGACTGGTTCTTTTTACTTCAGCAAAACGTGTTGAGCACCTGCAATGTACAAAATTCTAGAATGGAGATGAGAACAGCTTATGCTGTTAGACCAGGATGGAATTTGTTATAAAACCCAATAAAGATCTTGAAAGGTGCTTTCACAGAGGTTCCAAAAATGCAGTGTGCATGGATGCAAAGGATTGTGGGGCATTGTGATAAGCACTGGCAGTGGGCAACTGTCCTAAGTCCTGGTGGCTGGAGAGTGTTTTGAGCTGGGCAAGTTGTGCAAGGGAAAGTGGTGGGTGGGAAAACATTCCTGGAAAATGTGCTTATTTGGTTGGACTCAAGCCTAGAGTCCGTGTGTGTGTGTGTGTGTGTGTGTGTGTGTGTGTGTGTGAAATTGTGGGTGCATTGGGGAGCTTCCAGTGGCTGGGGTGAATATATTTTGGGGGGCATGCATGGGGGCAGAGTACAAGTTTCTGAGGAGGTCGTTGGTATGATTAGTGACTAATCTGGGGAGGATATGGCTGAAGTACAGAATTGGGAGACAAAGCTGAAACAGGGTGAACCCATTCAGGGTGGAGGGGTGAGGAATTGGAGGCGAGAGCCTAAGGTAAAGAGAGCCTGGGGGACGTCTTGAGTGTGGACTGAGAGGGCAAGGACACCATTAAAACATGAAGCAACACCAAAACCAAAAACAATTCCAAAGCCGAAGCTGGTTTTAGAGGCTGGTCATGGATGACAAGATCCCGACATTATGGAAACAGTGAACTTGAGGGGTTGCTGGAGCTCTGCCCAGTCCGAGGTACCACGTCCAGCCTGCAGTTGGGGGAATTAGGCCATGAAGCCCTGCCTCAAGATTGGGCCACAGGCTTTTGGTACCTTTGCCCTGAGGCAGGAGAGGAAGAGAAGAAAAAATCTGGACCGGATTTTGCAGAACAGGTACACACAGGGTTTTCAGAGCACATTTTGGGGAGTCATGGAGCTTGGCTCAGAGTTCTGGCTCTGCCATTGAATTCTGTGAGGATTTTGGCAATGGATGTCCAAGCTCTGAACCTCAGTGTTCCCTCACTTGTGAGATGGAGACCACTGTTTGTTTTCAACCTCAGAGTTGGGTGAGTTCATTAAACAGGTGTCCATAGGGTCATCGTTTTCCTAGGGTGAAGATTATGATTATATTTTTGTAAATTGATACATTTTTGTTTGCTTTTTAATCCTTAGTAGTTGCCCCATACAGCCCTGTACATCTCCAGGCCTAATTTTCCGGCATGAAATGTTCCATATAAAGACAATGTTGCACCATCAGATTAATTACAGGAAACCTCCTCCTGTATGTGTCCAGAAGAGTTGCTTTTATGTATGGGGTGCTCCTAGTGGTTTGATGGAAGGGAATAATCACTTCAGTTTTAATTTTGGTATTAGCAGATCGGGTCATGTGTTTATTTCCAAATTTGCCGAGTTTGACATTAAACTCCTGGAACGTCATCAGATATTTTATATATAATCTTGAATTATCTTCCCTATATTGCCAAAGAGTGACTTGTAATTTCCTCTCCATGCCAGGAGCACAGGCTGCCCCAGGGCATCCTTTGCCCACCTCGAGCTGGCATGAACACCAGCAGAGGTTGGGGCTTGTGACCTTGGAAAACTGCTCTGGTTGGCATCTCTTCCTCAAGGAATTTCTGCTCCGACCCTTGGATATTTCTGTCTGGGTGAACGGTTGGGTATTTACCTCGGAATCAATAACAGGTCTTGCTACCCTCGACATTTGTGATAAAGATTACATAATAATCGACCTTCCTTTCTCTTCAGTTGGGTGTCCTGAGAGTGAGCTCCACCTCTGGTTCTTCTGTTTGCCTGGTGGCTGCTTCACGAGGCCTTGGTGCTGGTGGGAGGAAATGCAAAGGGAGCTTTCTTCCCTGCCTGGGAGGAGCCCCGCCTGCCTCCAACCCTGGTTGAGTCTTTGGAAATGTTGCTCAAGGCAACTTTCTTCCCCTGATAAATGAAATTGCAAACTTGATGGCTCATCTATCATAGAAATAATGTGCAAATTTGAAACAATGCCAATAATTTTATCCAGATTTCTAAGGCTTTTAAAACACTGGCCAAATTGAACCTATGCTTTTTATTCATTTAGGAGTTCCCTATTGTGTATGAATTAAAGCAATGTAGCTTTTTCAGATTTTTGGTGAGGTTTATGAAATACAAGGGGAAGAAGAGATACTGTGGTAGCAGGTCTTCAAATTGATTTTTGCTCCCAGCCTTCAGAAAGGGGCATGAAAAGGAACATGCAAAAGGGCTCAAACCCTCACAGGAATGCTTCCCACCCTTGAACCGCTGGGACTGGGACTGCCCGGCCAACTAATTTGAATAAAAACGAAGTGAAATGTTTAGGCATTTCAAATGAAAGACCACCTCAGTAGGACTAGGCTCAAAAGTAAACTTCAAGTACTTTTCTTTGTGAAGTTACCTGTGACACGGTTCTGCTCTGGGTGACTTCCAGAAGTTTCCTGTCAAACTGGTCTAGAGGTCGTGGTTTCTCTCTCCCCTGTATCAGCCAAAGTTTACTTAGTGGATGCCTGTGGGGCTCTGTTGGGGACAACAGGGCTGCTGTTCCGTGGCATCAGTGACTAACCTCTCATCCTTAAAGATTTGGAAGCAGAAAGAACCAGGTAGTTGAGACACCTTGATACAGAATCAGTAAGAGGGAAAGGCAGACTGGACCCAGCTGTCTGTCCTTGCTAGGACCCGCCTTGCTTCTCAGCATGGTTGTATTATTGCCAAGGAAAATTGAATTGGGAGTGGGATGATTACATTTTTTGCTCACTGGCCTATATATGCCAGGCTCTGTTCTAAGCCCTGCCTCCCCATATACTACGAAGTAGATACAGTTAACTTAATTCCTATTTTACGGATGAACCAAGGGTCAGAGATGATAAGTGGCTTTTCAAGGCTGACTTAGCATGTGACAGAGCTAGGATTTGAACTTCATTACAGAGTGCCCCAGCCTCTGGAGTAAAGCCAATAATATTCCCTTTCCTTCTGGGATAACTTGAACTTAGGAAAAGCTTCCTTGGTAAATCGAGTCACTTGATTCAGCTGATCAAGTTAGCAAAGGAATGTCTGTCCCTGTGAGATCAGGACACCTCCTGGGTGGCATGGAGGAGGAAGCTTGAAAGTTTACAACTTGCTTGAGTCAACCCATTTCCTTCACCCTTTGGCGTGTTTTTTTTTCCCCCACTGACCATAAGGAAGGGTTGGCCTCTGGAAGGCTTTTTGGACAGAGTGGTGTGATGGTTTCCCCACAGCCCTGCAGCCTCCCATTGCTGCCTGATTCACACCCCAGGGAACAGACACTGGGAACCGATCTGAGAAAGAACCTGGTGGCGTGTGAAAGGGTTGTTGGTGGCACAGCAGCTGGCACAGAAGTTGCTTCTGAACCAGGCCAGGCTTCTGACCTCTGCTGGGCCATCCTGGAGTCTGCCTAGAATTCCATTTTCGGGATTCCAGTTGATCTGTCTTGCAAGTCCTAGTTCAAGTGGGCGGGCACAGGTGTGGGCACAAGTGTGGGCTGCCTGCCTGGAAGTCGAGGGCGTATCTGCGACCAGTTCTGTCGGCAGGTGACAGCTGCTCTCCCCTCGTGGCCATCAGAATACATAGCGAGGGCCCTTGTCATTTATCCTTCGCAGACTTGAGAATGAAGAAATTTGTTTCAAGGGGGTTTTTGAGAACTTGGGGAGAAAACAAAAACTCCATGTGCTCTTCAGCTAATTAGTTCCTGGAGGGTGTTACTGGAGGTTTTTCTCCTCTTGTCAGAGTTGCTGGAGACTTACTGGCTTCCAGCTTTTCACTGAGCTTGTTCCTCAGGGGTGCCGTGCAGCTCTTCTGACGGCCCCTCCTGGGGCGTGTTGGAGAAGCCTGACTGAGCATGGCCTTGTCTGGCTCCTCATCCTTAAGCAAGTAACACAGAGGACAGACACCAGTCATGGCTGACTTCTTGTTCCAAGACAAAATGCAAAGAATATACTTGGTTGTAATTAGAAGGACATGGCATCTGGGAACTCTTGCTCCTGAACCCTGATTCTACCTGGCATCCCTTTCCTGTGCCATGAAGACTTTTTTTTTACCACCGGGTCTCACCAGGGAAAGCCTCCCACCAGATGTCCCAGGAAAGTTACAAAGTGCCTGAATTTTGAGTTTGAGGGCCCAGAATATTCTCTCTTGTGGTGTTTTTTGTTTTTTGTTTTTTTTCAAGGTTTTAGTTATTCATTTGACAGAGATCATAAGTAGGCAGAGAGACAGGCCGAGAGAGGGGGAAGCAGGCTTCTTGCTGAGCAGAGAGCCTGATGCGGGGCTCCATTCTAGGACCCTGAGATCATGACCTGAGCTGAAGGCAGAGGCTTAACTCACTGAGCCACGCAGGCGCCCCCCTCCCCTTTTTTTAAATGCTTCACAAGCTACTGGAGGATAGTTGGGAAAGGGTCCTTTTGGTTAGAACAGAGGAGGGATCTTCTGTGGGGTCAGGAGGAGGAGCGAGAGGTAACTGCCTGGCCTTGCAGGGGACTTGAAGTGGCTGGAGATCCGTAGCAGCTGGGCAGGGAAAAGTGGCTGTTTTGGTGCTAGGTATAGCGAGGTCCCCAGAGTGTTCATCTGCAGTGTGTGATGGCACACAGGGTGCCGCCCTCTGTGACCCAGAACAGGAGCTCAGGACCCTGGAGCAGTGGTGAGGAACCTGGCTGGTGGTCTCCACCGTTCTGCAGCACATCCTGGTTTGTCTGCTCACCAGGATCCAGCTCTGGGAGGGCAGGGGTCTCATCTGTCTTGCTCTGCACTGCAAGCCCAGCCCTGAGAACAGTTCTGGAGGGTGATAGATACTGGGAAATGAAGGAACGCTCAACACAGGCCTCTAGGATGCCTTTGAGAAAAGGCACTGTGGCCTGACTCCTCTTTGCCCATCTTGCTGGATGAGACACTTAACATGAGCAGGTGGACGTGGGCGGAAGTGTGAAATAGGCCTTTCCCATGCCTGACTCTGGTGCCCTGTCCCTCTGCCCCAGCCTCCCTGGCCTGGCCTCTGTGGAGCTGGCTCCATAAGCCTGCCCCTCTGGGGACCATGCCAGTAGCTTCTCCCAGCTCCTCCAAGGTGTGGAATGACTTTAAAGTCAGTTGCTTCTATATTCATTCATTCCTCTGAACTCAGGGTTTTGCTTTCCTCAGTGAATGGCATTCAATCATGCTATGAGTAATTTCTTGAGGGCTCTATGTCCTGGGACACAGTGGAAGAACACATAGCCTCTGTCTTCCTCATGGGAATGAAAGATGAACCAGCCATGCTGACATGATGGGGGATGAAGCTTAGGGGTCTCCCGAGACCCACCGTCCCCTCCCGCAGCAGGTGCAGCATCCTAATAAGGGCTCCCTTGAGAGAACAGACGAGGTGGTGGACGTTTCCCCTCCCCTGGTAGTGCCAAAGGCTGTGCTGACTGCTTGCATGGGTCGCTTCATGGAATGCTCTAGCACAGCACAAAGTATCCTTACCTCCGTGGGCACACGTGCCAGAGGAGACAAAGGACAAGCAGCTGGCAGTGGTGAGGTCTGAGACAGGTCCCTGTCAGAAAGCTCAGCCTGTCTGCCCGCCTGCATTAGTAGTGTGACTTCAGCGAAGACATCTCAGGCTAAGGAGTGACAGTTAGGGCCTGTGGGGTCAGCAAGGGAGATTTGTTTGGGTTGGTGACCTTGCCAAGCTCTCTCTCCCCACCTAGAATTTGCCTGTCCACCAGCATCGGCCTTACAGTTGAGTGAGAAAAAGATAACATGAAAAGGGGACTGGGCCACAGCTGCAAGTGTGGCCGATGGCTTGGTCATTTACTCAGGAACGAGGAGCGACAGGGTGGGAAGGGGAGCAGTGGGCCGAGGGCGGGTGGGGTACAGGAGATGCGGTTTCCAGGTGGGCTAGGGAACGATGTGACAGCGACACCGAAGGTGGGCTTGCTGTGACGCCGGATGTACCTTCTGGAGCCAGTCAGGCCAGGCGAGGTGTTTGGGATGGGACAGTCTCTGGTGCTGGCTGCGTTTTCGTTCAGCCAGAGACCAGCGAGTTCTGTTGGCAGGAGCTGAAGCAGGGGCTGCTGGGACCGCCAGTTCGCAGGCAAGTGCTCCCGGCCATCTCAGCCAGGGCCTCTGGAACCTCCCTTGTCAGCCACCCGCAGCTAGCTGTCGGGCGGGGTCTTCATCTCCTACCTTCCCTTCCCACATCCAGTCTCTCCTCTTGGCCTGTGCTTCCTTTCTCTAAAGCTTCACCCTCTTTGCACTGCCGTTCAAGCCCAGCTAGGACAACCTGTATCTTCTCCATTTTCACAAACTAGGCTGCATTTTGTTTGCCCAAGCCACTCCGGTTCTGGGGATTAAAGCTGATATATGGATACCTTGAAAGTAGAATCAAGACTCCAGAGTCTTCTCTCTGGCAGCCCAAGGACTCCTGCCAGGGCCAGTGGCACGCCCGTGAGGGAGGCCTGGCCTGGGAGTCAGCGGGCTTCTCACCTCTGCTCTGCTTCTCTGGTTTGGGCAAGCCCATTAGATCTGCAGATGAGCCTCCTGTTTTCCTCTATAGAATAAGGTGGTGGGGCCAGTCTGTATTGTCTCTTAGGAACTATCCAGCTATAAAATCATAGCATCTCTTGGCTTAGCTCACATGTCTGGTGCTACCCTATCCAGAAGTTTCCTTGCTTGCTGTACCTCTCAGCTGATTGATTCTGGGCTAACCTGTGCATTCAGGGGAAAAACTGGTTTTGGGGGTTGGTGCAAAAGAAATCGTCTTTTTTAACGAAGTGCAAATAGACACTGTATTTGTGGTAAAACTAAAATTTCATGGAGGAGTGTGATTAGGGAACAAAAGCCAAAAAGTCTTTTCAGAGGCCATTAAAGATAAGGTTGAGAAATGTGGATTTACCCACAAAGGTGTGCTGGGTACTTGACAGGTACTGGACAGGTGAATAACTGCTCTTACAACTAAGAGTCGATCAGGGGATGACCATTCTTGTTTGGTGTCTCCCAGACCCCTCGTCATCGTTCCTGTTTTCCTGCCAAACACCTGCTTTCAGTGGGTTTGTAGGTGCAATGGTGTCTATTCTGTTGGTCATGGCTTACATTTTTGTGACTTTCTTCCCTCTAGCTATGGAATTGCTGGCTCAACCAACGTGACTGGTGATCAAGTGAAGAAGCTAGATGTCCTTTCCAATGACCTGGTTGTTAACATGTTAAAGT
This sequence comes from Mustela lutreola, assembly GCF_030435805.1. Lineage (NCBI taxonomy): Eukaryota > Metazoa > Chordata > Mammalia > Carnivora > Mustelidae > Mustela > Mustela lutreola. Next base: position 71,860,557 of record NC_081301.1, read on the forward strand.
CATCATTTGCCACTTGTGTACTTGTGTCAGAAGAAGATAAGCACGCCATTATAGTGGAGCCAGAGAAAAGGGTGGGTCTGAATTTCTGCTGGGGGTGGGGGGTTCAGTGTAATCATGATGCTAGTTTTGTAAATGACTCAGCTCAGCCAGGCTTAGACCTAGGAATCAGCCTATGTCCATCAGTTACCATTTCACAGATTCTACCTTATATCTCAGATCTGTCCTCGACTGTCCACGCTACCACTAGAGTTAAGTGCATTATCGCCCCGCGCCCCCGCCTCCCGTGTACTCACGCATTAGTTAGACTCGTACACTCATACTCACCCCACCCTAATAAATTTTTCTGTTCATGTTCAAGATTCTTCAAAGTCTGACTTCTGTTAACTGCCTCTTCTTCATCTCTACCCACCAAATAGTCAACCTTCCATTCACCTTTCCTGCTAATCTAAACTTTCAGTTCGTCACTGATTCATGCGTTACAGTCTGTTGGGATCCCATTAGTTTGATTGCTTCTTGAAGACAAGTACGGATTAGGGTGCCTGGGTGGCTCAGTGGGTTAAGCCGCTGCCTTCGGCTCAGGTCATGATCTCAGGGTCCTGGGATCGAGTCCCACATCGGGCTCTCTGCTCAGCAGGGAGCCTGTTTCCCTCTCTCTCTCTGCCTGCCTCTCTGCCTACTTGTGATCTCTGTCTGTCAAATAAATAAATAAAATAAAAAAAAAAGACAAGTACGGATTATATTCTTTCTGCATTCTAGCATCTAGCACAGTATGTGGCTGCTTGTATGGGCTTGACAATAAATTGTTGAAAAAGTGAAAGTATAGTCAGCTTTTGAAGAAAAACAATCACAAACAAAAAAAAATGTTGGAGATGGGATGTGCAGTTCTATGGGGTTACCATCTTTCCCTGTTCGAGATGAATGGGGACAGGAAGGAGTAGCATTAGGGAAAAAAAAAAAAACCAAAAAAACCAGTTGGAAGATGAATTTAAAGAGGTTGTCTGATAACCCAGTTTTGACCTTTGTAAGAGGGGTAGGGAGCCACATCTGATGAGCTTGTTTTACATCATTCCTAAAATACCACCTCATGATTTAAAGTTCATGTTTTTCTCCTGGGTTTCTCAAGGTAGTTGGCAGTTTTAGGCATGTGGATTGAATTTTGTTTAATATCTTCTATCAGTTAACCCGAAACTTCCCGACTATAATGTGCCTTGATAATAGGCATATTTCTGTTTTCCAGATGACAGTTTGCTCTGTATGGGGAGGGTGATTTGTTAACAGCTATAGGTCAGGGAATCAGGGAAACCTCTTAATTTGATGCAGAAGATCTAAAAACCACATCTTAAAGTGGCTAATCTGGAAGATGGAAAATCCCCAGTGGTGTACTGGTTAATTCTCCAAAAACAAAAAACAAAAAACCCAAAACCAAAAACAAACCAAAACAATAAAATCCTCTGGGGTGCCTGTGTGGCTCAGTTAAAAGGGGGGACCCCTTATGTCCTGATCTCCAGATTTTGAGATTGATCTCACTGTGTGCTGAGTGTGGAACCTGCTTAAGATTTTATCCCTCTCCCTTTGCCTCTCCTTCCATCCAAATCTGTGCATGTGCTCTCAAAAAAAAAAAAAAAAAAAACAAAAACAAAAACAAAAAAAAACTTGCACTGACAGTTTCAACTAACCATGTGAATGAGCACCATAGTATTTCAAGCTGCCAACATGACATCACACTGAAGGCGAGTTTTTTGTTTTGTTTTGTTTTGTTTTTTTTTTTTTTTTTTGACAGAGATCACAAGTAGGCAGAGAGGCAGGCAGAGAGAGAGGAAGGGAAACAGGCTCCCTGCTGAGCAGAGAGCCGGATGTGGGACTCTGGGATCATGACCTGAGCCAAAGGCAGAGGCTTTAACCCACTGAGCCAGCCAGGTGTCCCTGAAGGCAGAATTTTGGGAAGAGATGTGCCCATTAGTTCTTGGGCACTATAGGAACCAGCTCCAGCATGTGAAAATCTGGTTCAAAGAATGAAATTTTGGTAGTCCCACCAAGACACAGGGATCCATTTAGGAATTGCAGTAGGGCTATTGTTGGGAACTCTGCACTGCTGCAACCTCATGGCATCTGTAAGACGTGCATGAGAGAAGTTCTTTTAAATAGCCTTAATATCACCTTTGCTTCAGCCAAAGTATTTTTTTTCTTTCTTTCTCTTATGAATAAAGAGAAATTAGTGACCAGGCTTGTTTCTTTTTTTCCTTTGGCTGTCAGGAAACTCAAACCAAAATCATGATTCATCTATATCAACAGTGTAGGAAATTCTGACTTTTCTGTATTTCATCATCTTCATTTGTATCTGCTATTCTGTTATGTTTCTCTGCCTAGTGATCCTTTGGGATAGATAAACTGTTCATGTTCTGTATGCCACCTCATACCTTCCGTTACAGAGTATAAATCAGACTATTTCTTGGACTTTCTCCTAGATTCCCTTGTTTTATCATCTTTGTATATACATTGTTTTGTTACAATTTGAAAAGTTCTACCTTGTAAAGTTGTGTTTCCTTTTTCTTTGCTCAGGGTAAATATGTGGTCTGTTTTGATCCCCTTGATGGATCTTCCAATATCGACTGCCTTGCGTCCATCGGAACAATTTTTGGCATCTACAAAAAGGTGAAATGTAGTAATAATCAAGCCCTGGTTTGAGATAAAAAGTTAAGGCTGACATTCACTCTTGGTGGAGTAGGCAGAATGTATGTCATGAAACTCTGAGGCTTGACATAGGTTTGTATCTTAGGTTCTGACTTTCTCAGCTTGCTTGATGATCCGTTAAGTGGTTTAAAAGAAAATAAAGTAAAACATGGGTGGGAAGAAAGGTATTTCACCTTTCTTTGTTTTTAAGATTTTATTTATTTATTTGACAGATCACAAGTAGGCAGAGAGGTCAAGGTCAGGCAGAGAGAGACGGGGAAGCAGGCTCCCTGCTGAGCAGAGAGAACCTGATGTGGGGATGAATCCCAAGACTTCTGGGATCATGACCTGAGCCGAAAGCAGAGGCTTTAACCCACTGAGCCACCCAGGCGCCCGATATTTCACCTTTTTAACTCTGTTGCTTTTTCTTAAGAGAGTAAAGTATAGATCCGTTATAGTGATCATACTGTATAAACTGCGAATTACGACTATTAACAAGAGATTGTCAAAATTGTCCTTTAAATCCTCTGAATCGGGTCTGGAAACCAAGACTCCTTGGGGCCAAATCCAGCTTCTTGCCTGGTTTGTATGGCCTGGGAGCAGAAAATACCCCCTTTTATTTTGAAATGGCTGAAAAAAAGTCTAAAGACGAATGTTTTATGACGCATGACATTCATATAAAACTTAATTTTCACTGTCCACAAATAAAGTTTTATTGGTGTATGATCAGCTCATTCGTTTACATACTGCCCTTGGCTGATTTTGAGCTGTGCTGTGCCAGGTAAAGTAGCTGTGATGGAATGGTGGTGGCAAAGCCTTGAAGGTTTTACTGTCTGTCCCTTTGTGGAGAGCTTGCTGCGCGGTGGTGCAGTATGGGGACGGGACTCCGGCTCCGGGTATTTCTCGTGTGTGAGCGCCTCGCCTCCTGCCTGCCCTTTCCTTGTGCACCCACGTGCGTGTGCATGTGTTCGGAACAACTCAGGTACACAGACAAGTGAGAAACAGAATGAATGCCCATGGGCCCATCGTAAACATTCAAATCTAAAGTCCGACATCCCGGCTTCAGCCCTTGTGTATTTTAGAAATAAAACCTCCCAGATGAGGTTGAGCCGGACCCCGTTTCCTCATCTCCGTGTATGAGGCAGCTTGGTTCAGCGGGCCTGTGCGTTTCCTCCAGCCGTCTTCTTCAGACGGAGGCCACAGCTTGAGATCGCAGTTCTACCTTCCTTTTCCAGAGTGATCTGTTGTCCAGTGTGGCACGGAATCTCCTTCCAGACCCATGGTCCACCACGGGATGCTGCTCTTCCCTCGCTAGAGTGCATTTTGCTTTTTTGTCTTGGCCGAGAGGCAGATCCACATCAAGACAGTTGGAGTCATAGAAGGTTCTAGGGCTCGAAACAAAAAGGCAAAGGGAACAACTCCACTTATTTTCCAGGTCAGACCATGAAACATACCATTCGTGTTAACAGACATGGAGGGAGGTAATTTTCCTTACGAAGTATCAGATCCATAGTAGTGCAGGAGAGGTTTCTAGCAAAATACTTCTGTGAGGGAAGCCTCCTTCCTTGTTAATGACTTAACCAAAACTACGGGGCTGCTGATGTTGGCTGGCCCCCGTCTCTACCCCTCAGCCCCCTCAATAAAGGCCTGGATCTGGACCAGAAAACTAGCTGGCAGCTAAAAAAAGAAAATCAAACCAGGTTGCAATAGAAGCTCGAGTTAACAAATGCTAGAACTCAAGCCTTCGTGCTATCTTAAGAAACCTAAAGTGGCTCTCTGAAAGACTTAGAGTATGACCCCCACATTTTTGCCATCGCAGTTTTTAAACGTTACTGGTTGTTTGAAACCATTTTGAGGGCTTACGGGGTATAAACGATTGTTCGGTCTGATGCTTCAGAGGACACATTCCACGCTTTCTGCGGCACTGGTTCTAGGCTAGAGGTCATCTCTGTGGGCAACAGTATTGGTAACTGAATGTGGCGCAGTGATCAGGCCTTGCCCTCGTGATGCCTGGAAACAGGTTCCAAAGGTGTCTCAAAAGGCACATGGTCCAGTGTCCCAGGTAGTTCTGCTGTGGAGACACCAAGAAGCGGGGAGAATTCTCCTGAGGTTGAGTGAACATCATAGAGTGTTCGTTCACATCTTGAATCAACCATATCTCCCTAATGCACATTGGCCTTTCAGAGCATCTGAAAATAAGGTCTTGTGTGTGTTTGTTCTTTTTTTAAGTGTTTGGAATTGGCTTTCCTGCCCTGTCCTCCCTCCCTTTAAAAAAAATCTTTTTTAAGATAAACATATGTCAGTATGAGATTCCAGATCTCTCCCTAGTGTGGTCAGCCTATACTGGACATACTCTGATTTACAGCATCCTTTAAATATATCCAGTCCCCACAAGTAGACACAGTTTAGTTTAGGCCAAAAGTGCTTCAGCAGTTTCAGAATCCAAGTCCTTTAACTGAAAGAGTTATTAATTAATAACCATATGGAATGTTGTTTCTTGACCCTGACACAGTTCTATGGGACCTTGGGCAAAGTAACTCTGCCTCTTATTTCCTTATCTGGAAAGGGGAAGAACTGAAAATGAGAAATACTGCCCTGAAAATTACTGGTTTTTGTAACTAGGAAGCTCAGTGGATAGATGTACTTCAGGTGCTACTGCATTCAGGGACTCAGACCACACCATCAGGAGACCCTTCCTGTCCACTACGTTCCTCCCTTGAGGTGGAGCAGGTCCAGGCTCACACCCAGCTCTCAGTGAGTTCAGTGGAAGATGCAAGCCTCTCTCCCCACAATTCCAATAGGAGTGTCATCTCAGTGGAGCTGATTGGATTGGCTTAGCTTAGGTCACGTGGCCATGCCATAGCCAATCACTATGGCCTGAGACATGCAATGTTGGCCAGAGGGTCATACCTGAGAGCTGAGGGCAAGGGAGGCATTATCTCAGGAGATGAATGTGCTGATATGTGGGGAAGAGAGTGGATGCTGGCCAGGCAAAAACCAACCCATCTTCACTGCTGATTATAAATGCAGGGGCCCTATCCCGTTGTATGTATCTTTTTGTAGGCTAATTGCATAGCATGATGATTGGTGAACAGTATTGGCTGAGTTATGGGGGACACCTAGAATGCTCTATGAGCCCTTCCAAGGAGGGTTGACTACTCTGGGGAAAGACCCATCTGGTGACAATGACAGCCTGTCCCCACATTGCCAGATACTCTTCACTGCCACCACCTCAGGTCTCCAGAATCCATGGTGCCTACCTGTAGACATTTGAGGAGGTGGCGGGGAGTAAGACAAACCAATAATCCCCAGTGGGTTGTGGCCCGGAAAAGGCAGCGAAAGGCGGGATCTGGGAGCTTTCTAATTTTGGCCAAGGGCTTTATGTGACTTGGTCATCCCATGAGCCTCTGCGTGAGCATGTGATGCATCCTTGAGAGCAAAGGCCTTCCCTGCTGGGGTTTGAAGGAAGGAGTTCATGGATTAGTAAGACCAGGCTAGGAAAGAATTCGCTGCCTCATCCATGATTCCATGGCATTGTTTTTCTCTTGAGTGTGTGGATCCTAGACTATGGTACCATTTCTTTTAAAAGTCAGAGGATAAGATGACTACATGACAACATTTCAGGAGAGCCTGTTAACTCTTGGCCTCTTTGACAGAGGCAGGCATGGATGGTTCTAGGTGAGGTGGACCTCCTGGGGGATTTTCTTAGTGGAGAAGTGGTGCTCCCAGTCTTTAATGGCTCCTAGTCAACTTGGTCTACATATTGCTGGTCTGATTGCTCAGCACCCTGGCAGGGTTAACTAGTTGGGGATGGAGGGGATAGTTAGTTGGAAGCCTGAGTCATCCTGTATGTCACCAGCTTTGAATGAAGCTGGTTCTTTTTTTTTTTTTTTCAGGCTGGGCATTGGTAAAATTTGGAGTTCGGGTAACAACTCATTTTTGATACTACATGTAGTCTGTATTCAGAGGCAGTGCCCTGTTCGTGAATGCAAACTAAATCAAATAACTTGACCTAAACCAACCAACCAGCCACCTTATGTGAAAACCATTTATTAAACCCAGGAGTGGGGATGAGGGAGGAAAGGAGAGAAAGGTCCTTGGGATTCTGCTTTATTTAAAAACTTTAGTGCTAGAGTCAGGGTGGGGTACAGTAAAATGCAGATTCTCAGGAACACCCCCCTCCTCACAAAGTCAGGCTCAGTAAACATAGGCTCTACTCCTAGGATACGTGTTCAGAAGTTGCAGAAGAAATTACCAGAAATGTTTTTGCTGGGGATGACCTCCATCCCCAGGATTATGATACAGATTTCCGTACGTAATTTTGGCCACTGGAATCTCTGGTTGGGGAAAGGAATAAATGAAATTGGCAGAAGTTGCCCATTTTCATTTCTGTTAAGTTCAAGTAGAGAGTATTTGAGCTGAAAGATGTATTTGGGCTTGTTTTGAGGCTTGACAAATCAATCAAGTAAACGTTGCTTAGGAGTCATCCTCTTAAAGTGTCCCCTTCCTTAGTATCAAACTATGGTCACATGACCCACTGGGCTGTGTTTTTACTGAAGCAGGAAAGATGACAGAGCGTGTTATGTTCCATGTGTAAGCGTTGCTTTATTCTGTTTGTATAGTTTGTGTGTGTGTGTGTATTGGTACTCATTTGTGGTGTGCATGTATTTTTTATGGTGGGTGTTGCCAAAAAACCGGAAAGCAACTGCCCTACCCTGTACTGACACCAGAGAGAAAATTCCAAGTCCCTGCATTTCTGAGAATGGCTGGATGCGGGAGTGCCCACTGTAGCACGTGCCACCACTGGTGAGAGCTCATAAAACGGATTTCCTGGCCAGACGAGAGCAGTCCTTTAGCCCCAGCGTTAATATGCTTAAATAAAGATGGGGTAGGCAGATGGAAGACATTGATGCCTGTAATAAGATTCAATTAGCGGGAGCTGGCAAGAAGGCGTGCTTTTTAAAAATTTTTTTATTTTGGGAAGTGATAATGGAGAAATGAAGGAATTATCAAATTAGTAAAATTGGAGGAGGACCCTGATTGGAAAGAAGGATCCAGATGCAGGAAATCTGTGGTAGGGGCGGGGGAGGACGGGGGCAGGGAGCGGGATGTGGCTGCTGTGGTAAATACAATCAGGATATTACTGATGTGTGGAGGAAGGCCCCATCTGGGAAGATGGCCTGTAGCATTAGGAGAGGGCACCTTGATAATCTCTGAACTGGAAAAAAGAAATGGAACACAGAACAAAAAAACATTTTGTGTTCTTTTTTGTCCCAGAGTTCAACTGATGAGCCTTCTGAGAAGGATGCTTTGCAGCCCGGCAGGAACCTGGTAGCTGCTGGCTATGCCCTGTACGGCAGTGCCACCATGTTGGTCCTGGCCATGGTGAATGGCGTCAACTGCTTCATGCTGGACCCGGTGAGAGACCTGTGGGAGTTTGGGTGTTCGGCTGGTGACTGTTTGCAAGGGTCTGTTAACTTGTGTGGAAGGGTGGGGGGGGTACATAGAGGTGGGAAATGAGACCCACAGAAGGCCAGAGATGGAGTAGGCAAGGGGCTGAAGGAGATGGAGGAACCATGTGTATGTCATGAGAAGATGACTGAGGTGAGAAATAATACAATAATGTGGAAGAATAATACTCCATAGCACAAGAGGGAGTCTTTGTTCCATGATTAATTCTTTAAAACAGACATTATTAAAATGACCGAAATGCCCATTGAGTCCAAGCAGGCCATGTAAATCAGTGAGGTGTGGGGGTTGGAAGTAAGGAAGGCCCAATGCAATGGTGGGGACAGGGGTAACCCGGAGAGGTCTAGCAGTTGTTAACTATTGGGTAATAGGGCGCCCAGTCTAGCCAAGGGCTCCAATGGCTTGAGAAACACTGGATTAAAAAAAGTATTTCTGGATTTGTAAAACATAAGTGCTAGCCAGCTAAAACGCATTTATGGACCAGATGAGGCCTGTAGATGGTGTCTATGCCATCCACTGAGTCCAGGACTAGCTTGTTCTGCAGAGGTGAATGGGTGCCCCAGATGAGGGAGTGGATTGCATTGTTCGTTCAGACAGAGCTACCAGATCCTGTGGCTGTCATGTGTGTATTCCATGAATGCCTTGGGAACGCTTGATGAGGCTTTGAAAAACTCAAAGGAAGAGAAAGTAAAGGAAATGAGGGTAAATCCTCATTCCCCATGATAGAGAAAAGCTACTTAGTGGAGAGAAGCCCAGGGTGCCATGAACAATCTTCATTAACAGCTGGAGTTTGTGGGTAGTTTCTTCTGTGTCTGTTAATTGGAGTTACTCAGGTAGATGACGGTTTCAGTGGAGCCAATGAAGTGCAGAAACACTTTGACTGTTTGGCCCAAGTCAACCTCCCACTGAACGTAGAATTCAGTACGTCGGCATGTTCATCATGAACTTGATTCAATCTCCAAAGGGAAAAGAACTGGGTTTATAAACAATTTTAGTTTTAGACATTTCCTCCTAGGACAGTAATGAGACCTTATTTCGTGCTTTTTGTGGACACACTGAACACAGGGTACGCACAGCTGGCAGGAGACAGACGACAGCAGGAGTTGGCAGGAGACAGGTAGCTCTAGGCTTTGCGTATGTGGCAGGTCGTAACGATGAGGACGTAGGCTGCCTTGGCCCCCTGCACTCTTGCACAACTGGACTTTGGCTCCTTGGAAGTACCAGCGTTTGATAAATAAACAAGGGTAGGGGAACAACACTAGATTAAGCCTCCAAATGGGGCGACCTCAGGGGAACACAGTGGTGTAGCACCAGAGCAAAGTTCACCCTGAGCCCAGTGTACACTTTCTGGAATCACTGAAGTCTGCACATGTACTGGTTTGCGGAAGATTTACTACTTCCCTAGGCATTCTTCTGGTGACTTCTCTATTCCCTTCGAGTCTATAGCCGTGTAGAAGAAATGATACCTTTTCCAGGTCGTAGACTGGTGTCTCTGGGAGTCCATTCGTTTCTGTGTACATAATGGGCTGTAGCGGTCCCGAGACGTAATGGCTTCACAGTGTTTTGGAAGAACAGCAAGGTCTGCTCTAATAGTCCCCTGCTGGGGCCACTGCTTATTAGCCCACCCCTGGCCCCTGTCTGTGGGGCGAACCTTGGACCCCCTCAGCGCTTTCTTTCAATTTTGGCTGGCGGTTTCTGCTGCAAAGAAACCTGCAGCTCTGTGTGCATCTCCAGCGGGCTTGAACTCTCAGAAGGCTTTCAGGCTCTTGTCTGCGTGGGCAGGAGACTCAGCTCCTTCACATCTTGGATGCTCTGGCTGGGTGCCAGGGTGGGCCGTCTGGGGGGAGCACAGTTCTGGGACCCCTGCAGCGCCCATTGTGCGATGGTTTGGCTCTCGACACTACTTTGTAAAGATACCTAGTTTTCTGATTATAAAAAAAGCGTTTCTACAGAACTGCAGTCAGAATTGTTGGAAATACAAAAAAAAAAAAAAAAAAAACCAAAATAATAAATTACTCCTGTGAAGCCTTTCAAGGACTGCTGTTAATTCGAGTGTCCTTTCTCTCCTCCTTCTCCATCCTCCTTCCTACCCTCCTTGTCGTCCTCCTGTCTGCCCCCCTCCCTCCCCTTCTCCATCATAGTCCCAACCTGCAGGAAGCACTCTCTGCGATGGGGGTAAATGGCTCAGGAGAGGTGTGTGGCACCTCCTTCCTTCTCACTCTTGCTTGCAGGGTGGAGCCCCCTCCCTACTGGGGCCGAGCTTCAAGGGCACATGGGAACCCCAAACCGTCCTCAGTCCAGAGCAACAGGAGTTGCTCTCTCCCAACCCTCTCCCCAGATTCCAGTCTCCTCTAAAGACTCTCAGCCCTGAAGGCATCAGCTCGGCACCGGAACTTGGTGGCAGGACTGAGTTCCGAGAGATGTTTTGCAGATCCCGAGCAAGAGCACCTGGATGGAGTTAATAGAGGCTGTGAGTCCGCACTCGGGATTCTTTCCTGTGGTAGCACATAGAAGGGAAATGCTGGTGTGACTCCGTGCCCACCGCAGTTGGTTCGTTTTGTTTTGTTTTTGCAAAATTGTTTGTTGCTTTGCACACACATTTTTCTCCCCCTTCCCCGCCTTGAGGGCACAGCTGTTTATTTTCTATTATTTCATTGTTATTTTCTCATCATGATGAGTGCACTCTCTAATCCCCGACCCTTGCCCTTCGCTCCCCCATCCTCCCCCGTCCCCCATCCTCACCAGCAGTTCTCCGTAATTAAGAGAGTTTCTTGGTTTGTCCCCTTTTTTTCCTTTGCTCATTTGCTGCTTAAATTCCACATGAGTGGGCACAATGCTTATTCCTTCCTCAGGTTTTGCTGCTGTTCATGTATTTCTGCCCTCCCTACTTCTCCTTTCACGTTTGAAAGGCAAGTCAAAAGGTTTCGATCACTTGACAACATCAGCGCGGCCTCTCTCCTCCTGTTTTCCTTTCTTGCCCTCTACCTCTTCCCTGGGCCTGATCACAGTTACACGGAGTGGCAGGCCAGGGACAGTGTGTCCCAGGGCCGGGAGAAGCAGCCTGGGACACCTGCCCCGCCCCCACACAGGCCTGGCTCAGCACTTCTGTCTCCTTCCTTCTTTCAGGCCATTGGAGAGTTTATTTTGGTGGACAAAGATGTGAAAATCAAGAAAAAAGGGAACATCTACAGCATCAATGAGGGTTATGCCAGGGAATTCGATCCTGCTGTCACAGAGTATGTCCAGAGGAAGAAGTTTCCCGCGGTAAGTGAGGGCTGTGTGGAAGGCCCTGGTAAGTTACGTAGGAATCTCTTGGTTCATGATTTACCCTGGAGGCTGCAGGTGGCAGGAATGTCCAGAGCTTGGAGTCCGCTGTGCACTGACCCCATGGTGAGGTTCCCACCTTGTCCTGGGGACTGGAACTCCTGCTCTTGGATGTCAAAAGTCAAGAGGGTCTGTTTCAGCTTCTACTACTTTCTCCTGGCAGAAGAAAATCAGAATAACAAGGTCAGCAGATGAATGAGCTCATGGCAGTAAAACATTTCCATTTCTGTGGTCCCTGATTTTGGATGGTACAGAACATAGTTCTTGAACTAAGGTTCCTTCCCCGGCGTGGCCAATGGATTTCTAGCAGCTGTCTCAAGATTGAGCATGTCCATCTTGGTACTTTCTGAAGAGGTTACAAGAGAGGAAATTGCTGTTCACAGAGCCGGTTCTATGTAGGAACATCTGATTCATTGTTCTACTACTCAAGGCCATTGAAAACCACTGTGTGATGAGGAGGAAGCCCAGCCCTTGTTAGGATGACATTCGGGGGCTCTGGGCTGGCCGGAGGCATGCTCTCCTGCTTGCTTCTCTCCTACCTTGGCCTGCAGTGCACCGGCTTCCTCCCCAGGCCCCAGGTCCCAGGTAGACAGCGGGTGCCTGTGGGTTGCAGGCTTTGCTCCTTAGCTTGGCAGAGTCCTCAGCCGGCAGGGTTTGTAATGTCTGTCCTCACCCGGTAGTCAGAATCAGCCACCTCCTGGAGGCTTCTGCAGGTTAATTTGACCTTGTTAAATGTGTAAGAGGCTGGCTGTGTCTGCATGTGGGGCTCAGGAATTTCATCACATTTCCTGGCACAGGTCCAAACACATACCTGTAGGTGCTCATTAAATGATCGTTGAACTGGATGAGCAGAGAGGACACACACACTTTCTTCCACACCCCTAATTACTACTGGTCTTCCCCTTGCAGGACAACACAGCCCCTTACGGTGCCAGGTACGTGGGCTCCATGGTGGCTGATGTCCACCGCACCCTGGTCTATGGAGGGATCTTTCTGTACCCCGCGAACAAGAAGAGCCCCAATGGAAAGGTAATCAGATACCCTGAACAGTGGTTGAGAAGCAGTGGGTTCCATTTTGCAGCATAGGGGATTTGACTTGGAAAGAGAGAGAGATGAGCTGTTACATTGCTGTTAAACTCGGTAGTACGATACTGAGGATGTCTGGGGCATCATTTCTAGATTGAAGGTTGTCTTAAAGGCAGGTGATAATCAGTGGGAGATGGTCGGGGGAGATCGCTTCCATCGCTAAAGCTACATAACAGTGTTATGGTAAGGATGGATGCTTCCACTGGGGGGCTTGGGCAAAAGGAATGCCATTCACAGTGTGAAATGAAACCGTTCAGCTTCATTACCAAGGCAGAAAATAAAGTATGTATCTAAATAGAGGTTTCCTGTGATAGCTTTCAAAAGGCATTAAATAGAAATAACTAATGAGCTGACATGGGCTGCTTGGAAACGATACCTAGGGAAGGAAAGAATCTCTGGGGAAACCTAGAGCTTTCAGGTGAGCTGTTAACCAGCACTGAGCTGAGAAATGCCCACGGTGTCCTGAAGCCGTAGGGGCTGGGACGGAGGCTGGGGATGGGGGCTCTGCTTTTGTACGCTGGCTAAGGGACAGCCCACTTAGTCTTCTCCATTATAGTGTCTTTCCTTCCCAAATACTGTCCCTTTGCTTTCTTTAGTAGATTGTCTTTTATTTAATTTTTTTTAATACGTGAGAGAAGGAATAGGAACAATAATCCCTTCAAGATACAGATAAAAATGTGTATATTCCAGATACCTTCAGGTGTCTGTATGTAGCCGTTGGAAGGTCATTGAAGGCCGCCTTATTTACTTAAACCACTGTTCTTGCCATGGCGACCTCAGGCCTCTCAACCTGTGTAATTAGCCTACTCTGTAGCACTTAACTTAATGCCTCAAAAAATTGTTTAATGCACCTACTGAGGTTCCTCCTCCCCCCCCCCCTATTTTGCAAATCTGGCCATGACACCTGTATGCAAATACGGCCAGGAAACACCTGTGAGAAGCTGTTTCCTCAGTAGGCAGACTGGATGAAAATGCAGACAATAAAAAAGTTAATATTTAAAGTAAATGCCAAGATGGATAACATACTAAATCCCAATCCTGAAGCCTTCAGAGAATTGTAAAAGGAATGTGTACAGGGTTGCAAACAATATTACACTGTTTGGAGGAGCCAATCTGTTTTCCAGATGTCTGCAGCCAGACACTACCATGGACGTTTAATGCTTTTAGAATAGGCAAAGCTCCATCCAAAACACACAGTCACTCATTAGGTCCGGTTTCCATGCTATAAAGAGAAGGGAACCGTTAGTTCTGCCAAAATGTCATTCAGTCCTGAGTCCAGGTGGTCTGTCTCACGTTTGCATAAGACAATCTATTGTTGGCTATGGCTTGATAAATGGCTTAATTCAACCAACTGGTTAAATTAAGCATTAGGTTTTAAGAGGCAGCCTTCAGAGTGAGGGTGAGGACTGTTAGAACCTCTAAGACAGAAAGAGAGTGTATCGGTTACCTTGGAAACTCCTCCGACCAGCTCTGTACAAGTTGGCTACAGAATGCATCCCTTTTCTGTGTAGTGATTGCTGGTGTGAGTGTGTTGCTCTTGGCTTTTTTTTTTCCCCCCAGTTGAGACTGCTATACGAAGGTAACCCAATGGCCTACGTCATGGAGAAGGCGGGAGGATTGGCTACCACTGGGAAGGAAGCTATACTGGACATTGTTCCCACTGACATCCACCAGAGGGTGCCAGTCATCTTGGGGTCGCCTGAAGACGTGAAGGAGTTCCTGGAGATCTATAAGAAGCATGCTGCCAAATGAAGACCTGGCCTTGCCAGCACAAAAAATTGCCATTTATCTTGGACCTTTCGTCTTGCACAGTGCTGCCCCTTTCTGACTGCATCCACAGCCCTAGACAGCAGAAATAAAAAGCATGGATATTTTCACTATCAAATTCAGTGTAGTGCCTGGTGCTGTCTTCCTGTCCCAGTAATGCTGCTGAGGGCATACTTTGAGTGCATGGGGAGAAATAAAAATGTCTTTTCCTAAAAAAAAATTAAATAAATAGAATAAATCCTGCTTTGTGTCAAATAGCAGTAAGGATAACAGCGAATGCCCCATCCTTAGATAACGCGGTTAATTCTTACAAGAACCTTGGGAATTGGGTACTCTTCTACCCCAAAGATGGAGAGGGGGAGTTACTTGCCCAAGGTCTCCAGCCAGTGAGTGGTCTCTGGCCAGGGAATAGTTACTGTTGAGTTCAGCACGCAGAACTAACCTGGGTGGAGGTGTTCACGCCTTCTTGGGTACTGGACAGAAGTCAAGGGCGGCCCATCTGTGGCCTGTTGGCCTCACTTGTGGGTGCAACCCTCCGAGTCGCAAGGGAAGGCTTGCTTACTCAGTGGTTGGCTGCAAAGCCTAGGCATAATGACCATAAGGAAAAAGTCATAAAAACAAGATTCAAGGAAATTCGTTGCAAGCTAGTATAGTTCTTGCTAGAGTCTCCATATAAGCAGTTTCTCAGCTGACCTGGGCTAAAATGGCCAAGCAAGTTACATGTTAAAAATCTGGAATTTTTTGAGCTCTAGATTTGGGCAAATAATGATATATACATATGTTCATAGGAAATACAAATTAATACATTTAATGGGTTTAACAATATTTTAAATCAAGTATATTTAGTGTATCAGTATGTTTATATAATGAGTTTAAATATGTGTATGTGTAAATCTATCTTTCCCCTCCCAATTCTTGCTAATTTAGTGTTTTTTTAATTGAGCATTTTCTAATGGGAAACTTGGTTTGATGTTAAGCATTGGATGAGCTTTTGTCCAGTGTCTGGACCTAAAGCCAGTAGTTTTCCAACTCGACCTGTGTCTAGGCCTCAAGTCTCCAGAACTCAAAAAGCACCTTTGGATTTTTTTTTTTTTAAAGTAGCTCTTTTATGATCATTTTTTTAAAAGGTTTTTTTTTTTTTTTTTTTTTTTATTTGACAGAGATCACAAGGAGGTGGGGGTGGGGGAAGCAGACTCCCCACTGAGCAGAGAGCCCAATGTGGGCCTTGATCCTAGGTCCTTAATACCATGACCTGAACCAAAGGCAGAGGCTTAACCCACTGAGCCACCCATGTGCCTACACCTTTGGATTTTTAACCACCTTGTAGCTTTGTTGGTTCTAAAAGCAGTGGGGGAGATGGGTGGTCTGGGAGCCATTTCTTACTGTTAAGAGAGCTGGATGGGAAATGATACTCCCTTAATTCAGTGCCACAATGAAACCAAACAAAATCACAGATAACTTTGCTGTACCGTTCGAATGTTCTGTGTGGTGACTTTGGATGAGGCCATTGGTTTCAGAGTTTTCAACTGGTACTTGTTGGTGTTCGCTGTGGATGGGTGCATCCAGTCTTTTTTAACACTGAGGAAGATAGTCACAGACTTAAAGAATCAGCAGCACAAACAGTAATTCTCTGATGATTTGTGGAATCTCAGATCTGGATTTGACCTTGGAAATGCTGACATGCCTTTCACAGATGAGGACAAAGAGAGTGTTCACTGAGCATTACGTGGTGGTGTGGCGGGAACTCAGGTCTGCTGGATCTAAGGCTCCACGTGTAGTCCTACTCTTAACACATAGTATTCTCTTTGCAAAGGAGAACACCCCCTTTCACCACTCACCTGGGGATTTTCTATTAGGTTCCTCAGTAACAGCGTCAGCAGGGTTTGTAAAGGTTCCCCAGGCCTCCCTGCTGCCACCTACAGGTCTCACTTTGGTTCCTACAGGTTCCGTAGCTGTGTCCCTCATGTTCCAAGTTAAAATCATGCCAGGATGTAAGCCTAAATTCTAAATATTTCAAAGTATATCAGCAGAGGAGTTTCTCCATGATGGCATGCTTGTTGTTTCATTTTTCACCAAAAGCTAAGTCCAGTTTGACTTAAAGCATCTGGCTGGCCTGGCTTTGCCACCATACTATGCCACTGGGTGATGGGACAACCTGTGACCAGGAAGCGGGTAGAAACTCCAGATGAGCATCATTGGTTCTCAAAATTTCAGAATGATTATTGTGGCAACCTGTTACTGCTCCCTCCACCTTAACCTGCCAATGCCATGTCCATATCCAAATCCTTAGAGCCTATGAACATGACCTTACTCAGAGGATCTTTTGCAGATTTAATTAAGGAATTTGAGGTGAGATTATCCTGGATTACCTGGGTGGGTCCATAATCGAATGATAATGCGATTTTCTAAGAGACACACACACAATGCAGTGTGAAGATGGAAGCAGAGACAAGACCAATGTGTCCACAAGCCAAAGAAAGGAATGCCAACAGCCACCAGAAGCTGGACGATTCATCCCTACAGCTCCAGAGGGAGCACCCAGCAAAATGAAATACATAACAAATCTAACAAAATAGAAGATCTACAAAACTCTGATACATGAAATCAAAGAATTAAATCAATGGAGAATCACTCTGTGTTCATAGATAGGAAGACTTAATATTGTCAAGATGTTGGTTCTTCCCAACTTGATTTATAGATTCAAGGCCACCAAAACAAAATTCTGTTAAGTTTATTTTATGGGTATTGACAAACTAGTTCTAAAGTTTATATGGACAGACAAAAGAATAGCCAACACAGTATTGAAGGAGAAAAACATAATTGGAGGACTGATGCTACCCAACTACAAGACTTCTATAAGTCTACAGAAATTAATGGAGCCTGGGTGGTTCAGTCAATTGGGCAGCCAACTTGATTTCTGCTCGGATCATGGTCTTGGTGTTGTGGGATCAAGCTCCCCATTGGTCTCCATGCTCAGTGTGGAGTCTGCTTGTTCCTCTCCCTTTGCTCCTCACCCTGCATGTTTGCTCTCTCTAATAAATGAACAAGTAAATAAGGTGTTTTTAAGAATCTAGAGTAAGACAGTGTGGTATTGGTGAAAGACCAGACAAAGAGATCAGTGGAACAGGATAGAGAGTCCAGAAACAGACCCTCATAAATATCGTCAACTGATCTTTGACCAAGGAGCAAAGGGAATTCAATGAAACAAAGATAGTCTCTTGAACAAATGGTGTTAGAACAGCCAGACATCCACATATACAAAGTGAATCTAGACACAGATCTTATACCCAGCACAAATACTAACTCAAAATGCATCTTAGGCTAAAATATGAACCCTAAAACTCAGGAGAAAATCTAGATGAGCTTGGGTATGGTAATGACGTTTTAGATAGAACACAAAGACATGATCCATGAAAGAAGTAATTGATAAGGCAGGCTTCATGCAGATGAAAAACTGCTCTGGGAAACACAGTGTCAAGAGGATGAGAAGACCTGTCACAGTCTGGGAGAAAATGTTTGCAAAAGACACATCTAATATAGGACTGTTACCCCAAAACATACAAAGAACTCTTAAAAACTCAATAAGGAAATGACTGCTTAAAAAAGGGCCGAAGACCTTAACAAACACCTCACCAAAGAAAATACTCAGATGGCAAATAAGCATACGAAAATATGCTCCACGTCATATGTCATCAGGGAAATGCAAATTCAAGGAACACCTCTACTTACTTTTTAGAATAGCCAAATTCCAGAACACTGACAACACCAAATGCTGATGAGGATGTGAAGAAACAGGAGCTCTCACTGCCCGTGGGAATGCCAAGTGGTACAGCCACTCTGAAAGTCAGCTTGGCAATTTTCTTGAAAAACCGAACACACTTACCACATGACCCAGCCATCACAGGACCTGATACCCAAGGGAGCTTACATCATACAAAATCATCATACATCATACAAAAATCATACAAAAATCTGCAGAAATTTATTTAGAGCAGCTTAATTCATCATTGCCAAAACCTGGAAGCAACTAAGATGCCCTTCATTTGCTGAATGGATAAACGCACTGTGGTCCACCCAGAAAATGGAATATTATTCGGTGCTTAAAAGAAATGGACTATCAAGCCATGAAAGGACATGGAAGAAAATTAGATGTGTATTTCTAAGAGAAAGAAGCCAAAATGAAAAGGCTGCATGGCATATGACTCTAACTATATGTATGATATTCTGGAAAAAGCAAAACAATGGACGTAGTAAAAAGATCAGTGGTTGGCAGAGGTCAATGTTAGGGGGATGGGGGTAGGGGAGGGGGGTGGGGAGAGATGAACAGGTGGAGCAAAGAGGATTTCTGGGGCAGTGAGAATACTCTGTATGGTATGATATGATGATAGATCTATGTCATTATATGTTTGTCTAAACCCATAAAATATGCAATACCAGGATTGAACCCTAAGGCAAACTATGGGCTTTGGGTGATTGTGATGTGTCCACGAAGGTCTTTCTTTGTAAAAAAAAAAAAATGTATCACTCTGGTGAGTGAGTTGGTAACAGGGACAGTGCACGTGTGGGGTACAGGGAGAAAAGGGAAATCTCCACATCTCCTCTTGACTTTATTGTAAACCTAAACTGCTCTAAAAAAACTCCCAAAACCCAAGTCTTGGGGGTGCCTGGGTGGCTCAGTGGGTTAAAGCCTCTGCCTTCGGCTCAGGTCGTGATCCCAGGGTCCTGGGATTGAGCCCCGCATCGGGCTCTCTGCTCAGCTGGGAGCCTGCTTTCTCTCCTTCTCTGCCTGCCTCTCTGCCTACTTGTGATCTCTCTCTGTCAAATAAATTAATAAAATCTTTAAGAAAAAACCCCCAAAGTCTTAAAATCAATTAATCAATCAATTAATTAATTATTTTTATTTAAAAAATTTTTATAAACATATAATGTATTATTAGCCCCAGGGGTACAGGTACCCTCACCAATGTCCATAACCCCACCACCCTCTCCCTACCTCCCCCCCGGCAACCCTCAGTTTGTTTTGTGAGATTAAGAGTCTCTCATGGTTTGTCTCCCTCCCTTCCTACCCCCCAAACCCCCCACATTGCATCTCTACTTTCTCATATCAGGGAGATCATATGATAGTTGTCTTTTTCCGATTGACTTATTTAGTGAAGCACAATACCTTCTAGTTCCATCCACATCACCACAAATGGCAAAATTTCATTTCTTTTGATGGCTGCATAGTATTTCATTGTAGATATATACCACATCTTCTTTATTCATTCATCTGTTGATGGACATCTAGGTTTTCCATAGTTTGGCTATTGTGGACATTGCTGCTATAAATATTCGG
The DNA here is from genome assembly GCF_030435805.1 of Mustela lutreola. NCBI lineage: Eukaryota > Metazoa > Chordata > Mammalia > Carnivora > Mustelidae > Mustela > Mustela lutreola. Next base: position 71,880,208 of record NC_081301.1, read on the forward strand.
GTGCACGTGCCCCTTCGGATCACTATGTTTGTATCTTTAGAGTAAATACCCAGTAGTGCAATTGCTGGGTCATAGGGTAGCTCTATTTTCAACTTTTGGGGAACCTCCATGCTGTTTTCCAGAGTGGTTGCACCAGCTTGCATTCCCACCAACAGTGTAGAAGGGTTCCCCTTTCTCCGCATCCTCGCCAGCATCTGTCATTTCCTGACTTGTTGATTTTAGCCATTCTGACTGGTGTGAGGTGGTATCTCATTGTGGTTTTGATTTGTATTTCCCTGATGCTGAGTGATGTGGAACACTTTTTCATGTGTCTGTTGGCCATCTGGATGTCTTCTTCTTTCTTTCTTTCTTTTTTTTTTTTTTTAAATATTTTTCTTATTTATTTATTAGAGATCGAGAGAGAGAATGAGAGGAGAGAGGTCATCGAGAGAAGCAGACTCCCTGCTGGGAAGGGAGCCCAATATGGGATTTGATCCTGGGACTCCAGGATCATGACCTGAGCTGAAGGCAGTTGCCTAACCAACTGAGCCACCCAGGCACCCATCTGGATGTCTTCTTTGCAGAAATGTCTGTTCATGTCCTCTGCCCATTTCTTGATTGGATTATTTGTTCTTTGGTGTTGACTTTGATAAGCTCTTTATAGATTTTGGATACTAGCCCTTTATCTGATATGTCGTTTGCAAATATCTTCTCCCATTCTGTCAGTTGTCTTTTGGTTTTGTTAACTGTTTCCTTTGCTGTGAAAAAACTTTTGATCTTGATGAAGTCCCAATAGTTCATTAAAATTAGTTTTTTAAGATTTTACTTATTTGTCAGAGAGAGAGAGTACAAGCAGAGGGAGAACCAGGCAGAGGGGGAAGCAAGCAGGCTTCCCACTGAGCAGGGAGTCCCATGTGGTATTCGGTCCCAGGACTCTGGGATCATGGCCTGAGCTGAAGGCAGACGCTGAACTGACTGAGCCACCCGGGAATCCCAAGTCTTGAATTTTTAAAAAATGCATAGCACGGTGAGAATAAGAGTAAAAAGCACAGCGGTTACCACTGAATTAAAAAATAGCTCTAACATGGGCTCGTTCCACTTTAACTTTGTTTTTTCCACTTGACGAATGTATATAGCACTTCCCCATATAGTTTTTAGGCACTGAAAACTGGACTTAGTATATTATAGAAGAGTAGAAATTGGATTCTTGATTTCCCATCTTTGTTTTCTTTTATCCTGCAAAGTTGAAGCTTAAGCTGATTTCACTGGTGCGTGAGGAAAAATAGGGTGATCCCCCAAACAATCAGATTTCCAAGGTGCCTGGGTAGCTCAGTCATTGGGCGTCTGCCTTCGGCTCAGGGTGTGATCCCGGGGTCCAGGGATCGAGCCCCGCATCAGGCTCCCCCCTCAGCCAGGAGTCTCCTTCTCCCTTTCCCACTCCCCCTGCTTGTGTTCTCTCTCTCCCTGTGTCTCTCTCTGTCAAACAGACAAACAAACAAAAAAACAAATAAATAAATAAATTCAAATCTTAAAAAAACAACCAGATTCCCCACGTGGAACAGCTTACAACGGCCTCGGTGTTCCACTCAGATACACAGCAAACACTGCAGTCCTACGGGGGCAAATGTGTGCACATTTTTAAACATTTCGCCTCAATCGTGTTTTTTTTTTTTTTTTTTTTTTTTTTTTTTTTTTTTTTTTTTTTTGCCTGATGGCACTGTTTCTTATAATAAAATCTTCTCTGATTGACAACTTAAAAAGCAACCCCATACATTGGGATCACATGGGGGAGTGAATGGAAACCCTCTTAGCAGGGTTTTGCTAACGAAGAAGCGTCCCTTGGTTGATCCTCTAGAGTCACGTTCCAGGTCCTTGTCTTCAGATCCTGATCCAAGAGCAAAATTGGCTCGACTGTCAGGGGTTCTGCTTGTCCTTACTCACTCAGACTGTGAGCATCCGCCATCAAGCAGAGCAGGGCTCCAGGCTGCTTTGGGGTCACTGGCAGATCAGTGGCCCTGAGCTAAATGAGGGCTGGGTACTGCTCTCCCTCTCTGCCGGCTCCCACCATGGCCGCTCTGTTTCCACCCTGTTGTGTGCCCTGAAGGAACTCTGGCATTTGCTGAAAGGTCATCAGTTGCAATTTTAGACCACTGGGTAACTCGAACTTGTAACATTTAAGTGTAGCTGCAAAAGGGGTGTGATCGCTGCACCCAGCTATCACCCAGGGCCAGATGGTGGCACAAATAGCAGACCCTCCCCTGTTCCCTTTGTGGATGAGTCACTGACCACTTAGAAACGACACTAGCCAATACCACTCCCTCCTCCATCTCCAAGGTCTCCAGTCTTCTCGTATTCTTAACATGCGCGTGTGCCTGGGCGCAGAGCTTCTCTGGGAGTTTACCCTGAAGTACTGGTTGGTTGGTTTCACTTCCAATCTTGCTAACATATACTTTTATAAAACATAATAGAAAGAATTACAGGAAAGGCCAAAGAAGAGAGTTATCCTTTAAGGAGAGTTTCAGTTGAGGGATGCAGCAGACTGTGAATCTATTTGATGCCACTGCACGGTGTGCTTAAAAAATCGTTACAGTGGTTAAAAAAAAACCCAAAAAAACCCAAACCTGGAAAAATGAAATAAAAAACAATTACATATAAAATGCAGTTCCTGATTATTTAGTATTAGATTAAAATTTCATTTAAATTTAAATTACATTTTATTATTAGATTTATTATTATTATTTTTAAAGATTTCATTGTTTTTTTTGAGAGAGAGATGGAGAGCCAGATAGAGAGAGAGAGAGAGAGAGAGAGCAGGGGAGAGGAGAAGAGGGAAAGGGAGAAGCAGATTCCACACTGAGCAAGGAGCCTGATGCAGGACTCGATTCCAGGACTCTGAGATCATGACCTGAGCCAAAGGCAGATGATTAACTGACCGAGTCACCCAGGCACCCCTTATTGCTAGATTTAAATCACATTTTAATACAGACAGAGCAAACACAACATAGGACAATTGCTATAGACATTTCTAAATGTTTTGAATATTTCTACTAACTTGGTCACGGACTGGTACAGTTTGCAGACTATCCATGATCCATTTTGTATTTTGTTCTATAGTAATATGAATTTTTTAAAAAAGTGTACAGCTATTTGAGTTTAACACACGTATAGATTCAAATTGCCATCACCGGGGCCCCTGGGTGGCTCAGTGGGTTGAAGCCTCTGCCTTCGGCTCGGGTCATAATCCCAGGGTCCTGGGACCGAGCCCTACATCAGGCTGCCTTGCTCGGCAGAGCCTGTTTCCCGGGCTCTCTCTCTGCTTGCCTCTCTGCCTACTTGTCTGTCAAATAAATAAATAAAATCTTAAAAAACAAAACGAAACAAAACAAATGAATCGCCATCACCATAATTCGGAGAGGGAACAGTCCCATCAGGCGACAGTCCTTGTCTCGACCCCCCCCCCCACACCTGTAGACCCTGGCAGCTATGGGATTGTTCTCTTTATACTTAATTTTGTTTTCTAAAAATATAAATGGAATCATATCACAGGTAATCTTTGAGAGTGGTTTCTTTCACTTAGTACAGTGTCTTTGAGATTCGTCCTGGGGCTGCATGCAACAGGTTTGCTCCTTTTTATTGCTGAACTCTAGTCTGTTTTACAGCTCTACCCCAGTTTGTTTATCCATTCACTGAGGAGCACTTGGGTTTGCAGTCTCTGACATTATAAATAGAGCTGCTATAAATATTCATGAATCGGTGTTAGTGTGCATAGACATAATCCTTTCTCCAGGGAAGATGTGAAGGCCCACTGACCGGCATCCTTTCGCACGGTCACGTGGGAAATCCTGTGATGACAATGTTGTACTTCAAAGGAGATCTGGAAACCAATAACCAGTACACAGTAAGTGTACTCACTTACTGGCCCAGGACTCCTAACACCCGGTTACATCTCCTACTATAGTCATGTCAGAAGAATCATTGTTGATCAGACAAAACTTGTTATTTGTTAATGGCAACATGACTCGGCAAGTAAAGAAGGTTCCCTCCATAGTTCTCACCATTTCCCAAAGCTCTCAGAAAAAAAAGAGAGCTCTCTGGTTTAGATGCTGGTGGTGTCAAAATTTAAGTGTTCTGACAGAGCAGGTATCCACAGCTGTATCTTACTAAAGGCTCACACAAGCAGGTGCACAAAGATATGGAAGCTCATTGAAACATTGTTTCAAGAGTGAACATTTCCAGAATCATCAAACTGTCCACACCTTGGATTGCAGTATATCTCTGTGTACCAACATGGATATGTACTTCTGAGATGTTTGCTATGGCAGCCACTTGAGATGGGCTGGTCTATGGAATACCAGTGCTCAACCCCCATAACAAGGGGTCCCCATATGACATAAATCTGGTCAAAGCTATATAAGCAGAAGTCCACTGGTGTGTGTGTAGGGAGAGGGCGGGGGAGAGTGTTCTGGGGAAATACTTCTTTTCTAATAAAAGGCAACTGATGTGATGGGAGCGCCCTTCTCCCCTCTTTGGGTCTTCAGTGTGGGCTAGATATTCAGAATGGTGGCTGCCATTTTGTGCTCTTGAGGTGTCTTAGCTTAGTAGCAGAAGCCAGCTGACCAAAGATAACAGGAGAGACAGAGGGGCTCCTCATGGAAACTTTGAGTAGCTAAATAAATGCCAGCAGCCACCTCCTAGTGAATTCATGAGAAAACATGAGAAAAATAAACTCCCGCATATCTAAGTCGTCTGAGTTTTCTCTTGCTTGCAGCTAAACACATTCTGATTGAATTAATTGTCAGAAAAAAAATCCCATCGCAACGTCTTCATGTATATTCGGCAGAGCAATGTGCATATTCTATTTTGCAAAATGGAGTTATATATGTACACATAACAGTTACATATACATCTAAAATAGTTATATATACATAAGAGTTAATATACATCTAAAAAATCTAACAACAACAAAAATAAAAACTCTAACAATAGTCGTATATACATCTAAACCATAGGTACACGTAATTATTAAATACACATCTAAAAAATATACATCTAAAATAGTTATATATATATATCTATAATAGCTCAGAGGTACTGAGTATCTACTATGTGCCAGGCTCATCTTTTTGTTTTTAACCCTGACAATGACTCTATAAAGGTAGGTGTTTTACTGCTATTCCCACTTATAAGAGAGAAAACTGAGGATTCAGGAAACTTCCCGGGGATATCTAGCAGGTAGCTAACTAGCTTGGGACTCAGTGCCGGGTGTGTGTGCCCCTACAGAACCTTCTTGGTCCACCCTAGGCAGGCCCCCGCCAGTGCCTATGACCCATACAGACCCCCCACCAACCCAGTTAGTCCTACAGAGTGGGTTGGGGGCTGGACTGGTGGTGAGGTCTCTCTCTCTTTCTTTCCTTTATTCATTCTTTCAAGATTTTATTTATTTGAGAGAGAGAGAGAGCACGAGCAGGGGGAGGAGCAGAAGACCCTCTCTGAGGAGCAGAAGTCCCATGGGAGACTTGATCCCAGGGCTCGATCTCAGGGACCCTATGATCATGACCCAAGTCGAAGGCAGATGCTTAACTGACTGAGCCACCCAGGTGCCCCTCACTTTTCTTTATATATTTTCATAATGTTTCCTTTCAGTAAGCAAGTAGCATTTTTGAATTGAAAGTGCAAATCTAGGGTGCCTGGGTGGCTCAGTGGGTTAAGCCGCTGCCTTTGGCTCAGGTCATGATCTCAGGGTCCTGGGATCGAGTCCCACATCGGACTCTCTGCTCAGCTGGGAGTCTGCTTCCCTCTCTCTCTCTCTGCCTACCTCTCTGTCTACTTGTGTTCTCTGTCTGTCAAATAAAGAAATAAAATCTTAAAAAAAAAAAAGTGCAAATCTAGAGGACTTGATAAAAAAAAAAAAACCCTGATGTGAGACACTGCGCTAGGAGGGTAATTTTCTTATTCTAGATTTGGTTATCTATCATGGATACCCCTTTGGTCACATGTGCTTTTGGAAATAAGAAGCCCCCTTTGCAAACGTTTATGAAAGACCCCTGGCTAAGCGGAACCAGGATTATCTCATCACCTGACCTATACCCCAGATAAGTTACTTGCCAGCATGCCTCCCATAGGCACAGGGGAATTGGGTTCTGCAGTGGATGTATGCAAAGCATCCCGATTCCTGGAAGGAGAGGGTTTTATGGATTTTTTTTTTTTTTTTTAGTGGCTGGATTTCTCTTCTCCCACCAGTTACTGAAGGGTTGCTTCCTGGGATCATCAAGAAAAATGAGGTGTGTGTTTCTGGGCTGCCTGATTCTATTTGCAGCTTGCTTATGGTGCTTTGGCATCCTTCCAAATCAGCCTACCAGAGAGATTTCCTTGAGGGCTTGCCCAGTTGTCTCAACCACGTGGGTCGGGGCACTTTTTCCTTAACGGTCCTGGCAGGACGCGCAGGAACCAGCTCTGATACCAACTGAGCTACAGCCTTTCGAGATAAACAGGGCTTCCTGGGAGAAAAGAAGGATTTGCAAAGTTCCCCGCCACGATGTCGGACAGAAGCCCCTTTGAAACGGACATGCTCACCCTGACCCGCTATGTTATGGAAAAGGGGCGTCAGGCCAAAGGGACTGGGGAGCTCACGCAACTGCTGAACTCCATGCTGACGGCCATCAAAGCCATATCCTCGGCTGTGCGCAAGGCCGGCCTGGCCCACCTGTGAGTCAGGGGGGAGCAAGTGCGGGTGCTCAGACCCGCCCTTGACACGCAGGGATTCAGGCACGGGTGGGGCATGGGCAAACCTGCAGGTGCTCGGGGAAGCTGCCTCTGTGTCTGGAGGGAAGGTGATTTTAAAGTTTCTGTCTCTGATGAAGGGCTCTTGACTTGTTTCAAGAAAGGAACAAAATACTGGGAGAGATGGTATGGAGGAAAAAAAATTTTTTTTCTTTTTCTTTTAAAAAAATGTTTAATTTTTCCAGTTGTCATGTATTATAATGATGACCAGCTCAGGGGCTTGTTGCATTTCTATAGGTTGAATTATCATGATTTGTTTCTTGCTGTGCATAGAAACAGTGAGAAACACTTGAGATTTCGCTTTAGCTCCTAGCAGATATGAGCATTTTATTGCCATGAACTTTGCCAACGGTGCTAGGAGCTAGGAATCATTTACAAAATAACTCCCTGCCCTGAAGCTTCAGTCTTATTTTGGAAAGGAGTCTTTTTTGCTTTTAAGACAATTTTTTGTTTCTTCTCTGTGACTCTTTATCTTCTCTGCTTGGCGTGCAGGAAGCTGGGATGTTCTGGGTTGAGGAGGAGGGAATGCAGAGCGCTCTTTCACTTGATTCTCTTCTGTACTCCTTCCAAGCGCAGAATGAGGCCAAGTTCATGCTACAGCTGCTGACTGTCACAGCTGCTGACCTTAAAAATAAGTTGCTTATTTTGCCAGCAAAAATGAGTTTATTAGGAATAGTAGAGAATTGCAATCTGGGACAAGTAAGCTCTGCCAAAAACCATAGGCTGGTCTAACAAAGAAGAAGGTTATTTTACAGAGGAGGAAATTGGCAGGGGTTGTTTTGAACGAAAGCCCATTGGTGAAAAACAAGAGTTCAGGGCCTTCACGGTTTTTTACTGATTGCGTTGCTGGGCTAGTCAATTTCTTGGAGGAGATGCCACCCACATCTTTTCTTATAGGAGTCTGTAATTAATTGATGATTTCTGTTAGGGTTTGGAATTGACAACACTTCCGGCAATGACCTCCAGTTGTCCAGTGTGAGGGCTCCCCCTTCTGGCCTCCTGACTCAATTTTAGTGAGGTTTACTTTTAATAAAATTTCACAAAGCCAAGTGTCCAGTTTAAGTCTGTGGTAAAAAGAAGCTGATTTTCTCTGGGGTTCCATCTTCTTTGTAGCAAGTCCAGTGGAGGTCTTCTCAAAAGTTGAAAGGATCCATTATTATTATTCCAAAAATGAAATAACAAAAAGAAATAACAAAATCTGATAATTTAAAATATTAATTCTTAACAATTTAGTACTTATAATACAGAAAAAAATTGATAGCATTATGAGGCACCTGAGTGGCTCATTTGGTTAAGCATCTGACTCTTGATCTCAGTTCAGGTCTTGATCTCAGGATCATGAGTTCAAACCCCGCATCGGCCTCCACACTGGGAGTGGAGCCTGCTTAAAAATAATAATAATAATAATAATAATAATAAAGATGTATTATGATCGCCTTTCCCCACTCTCTGTGCTATAACTGTATTATTGTGTCATCCAGCAATAATGGCCAAGCTCTACAATTAAGAACTTTCGTGAATGCGAGGTGAAGCCATTTGCCTCTGTCCTGCTCCTATGAGGTGATGAGTTATGCTGAGTGACACTAAATAGGGACTTTCTCTGTCCCTGCAATATGGGCCCTGCTATGCTTAGAGCCATTTTCTGGGCATCTCCGCTGCTTGCTGACATTTCTGTATATTCTACCCACCTTAATGCACTTCTCCTCTTGGCAGGATGCTTAGCTAGGCAATGGCGGCTGTGGTAGGGTTGTACTAATTGGCTTCAGAACTCTTAGCTTTGTGGCTGTTGAGCGTCCAGATTAAGTAGACTCAGGAACTGGGTAATAGGGGCTTCATTGAACTTGGCTCTTCTTCCCGTGTGATTATCTACACTCTCTGGGACCTCAGTTTCTCATTTGTAACCTGGAGGGGATGCTAATATCCCCTAGCTTACAGGGTTGTTGTAAGGCTTAGTGGATCCATGGGATGAAGATTTCAAAAAGGCCAGATCCATAATAAATGCTCAGTAAATTCTCATGATTATAGTGGTTCCCAGTGCAGATCCGAGGAAATTTGCAGCTGGCTGGGCCATGCTGCTGACTGTCCACTAGGTGGCAGGTGCAGACCACCGAATCAAGATGTCAGGCTCCACCTTTTTCTCAGAGGCCATGAGACAGGGGTCCTCAGGCTGGCAGGAGCCCCACACCTTGCCAATTCAGATGACGTCCTTCCCTAGCCCCTCAGTAAGAAACACCAAAGTGGCAGCGTGAGAAGCCCATTGTCTGGAAATTCCTTCTTTCTAACGAAATGCTGAGATTAATTAACAGGACAATGGAACAGCAAGGGAATTGCTTCTCATATTGCTAGAGGGTTGCTCTCTGTCCTGGAGCAATTCTGCTCACGAAAATGGGACTTCCACATACTTCTGTCCCTTCCCACTTAGGGGACCTCAAGTCCCTCATTCTTTTGCTTCCTTTTTCTGGGAAGATATTTTTAGGCACAAACTTAATGAATGCCAAAGGGATCAGAAATTTTCATGGTGTTTTTTTTTTTTTTTCCTTCTTTTTTGGTCTTCTCGTGGCTATAAGAAGAAGGGAATGCTAGAATGCTTCTTCTGGAAACATCTTCATGGTTTTCTACTGTCAGTGGTAGAATATTCCATTTAAAAATTGTCAGTAACGTTTTTCTTAAAGATTTTATTTGCTTATTTGACAGAGAAAGACGCAGTGAGAGAGGGAACACAAGCAGGGGGAGTGGGAGAGGGAGAAGGAGGCTTCCCGCCGAGCAAAGAGCCCAATGTGGGGCTGGAATCCAGGACCCTGGGATCATGACCTGAGCCTAAGGCAGATGCTTACCAACTGAGCCACCCAGGTGCCCCAAAAATTGTCAGTAAAGTTTTAATATTAGTTAAAATGGCAAAAGATATTGTCCTGTGGGTTATAAAGCTCTCTTGCATCTGTGACCTAACTTGGAGCAGTTGTCAGACAATTAGGTCTCAGTATGAATGAGCTTTCATTCTTTTTGGAAGGAGGGATGTTGTTGGGGGTTAAGAGTAGATGGCATCTGGAAGAAGGCTGTCAGTCAAGGAGGGTGGGAAATGAGTTGTCTCCTGCTGAGGGTAGATCAGTGGTTCTCAACCCTGGCTACCACTTGAGGATTCCTTCAACAAATAAATGACATTAAATAATGGAGAAGTAGGGAAATTACTTTCCTGCCATGCCTTCTTCATAATTCGTTGAATGTGTATTGAGCATCTACTATGTCCTTGAGCACTATGGAAACCAGTACAGTAGGCCAGCAGTCTAGCATTCAGTGAACAGACAGTCCAGCAGGAAAGGTTTTTGCATGAACAGGTCATGAACTGCTGTGGGAGGGAGGGATGATAGGGGATGTGTCCAGTGTGGGGAAGCGTCCCACTACAGTGGAACCAAAGAACCTTCCAGAAGGGACGAGGAGGGAGACTAGTGAGAAGCTGATGGTTGGCAGAGAGCATTCCTGTGGAGAAACACCATGAGTGAAGGTGAAAAGGAGAGGAACAGTTTGCTGGGTGCTGGTGGCCACAGGACTTTTGTACTGTTGAGATGAAAAAGGCTTGAGCGGGGTAATAGCCACTCCACTTTTAGAGGGATGAGTGTGGAAGAGTGTGGGGGTAGGATGGCAAACTCAGGGGTACATGTAAGGCAAGTGTGTGTCCAGTGGATTCTGGAGGTGAGACTGGCTGAATGAAGTGAGTGGGACAGGGCTTTCTTGGTGGGACCTCAGGTCCACCGTGGGGAACCTGGGAACTCAGGGTGAGACCAGAGTTATCTGGTTGGTATTTTAGAAGGATCCTATCCATGAGGGTGGGAACTGGGAGACCTTGCATATGGATATTCTAAAATAAAAAGCTAGATAGAATTTTTCTTACATTGCTTGAAATGGCAATGAAGAGCAAAATTAAACTAGTTAATTGTGTCCCCAACTTTCCTTCGTAAGGAACACAAAGCTGTCAATGGGGCTATTTTTCATTCGACTCACTGGTCCACTATTGGGGTAATCAACAGATACTTGAAGCTTCCGGGCTGCAAAGCCATGAGCCTTCATTTGTTGGAGTCAGTAAAGACAGCAATGTGTCTGAGTTTACGAACTAGTCCTTTTCCTTCTCCTCCCACTGCCCAATGCTGGTTTGTGTTTTATTAAGACTGAGTTCTCGGTAGGGTTTTTGTGAAAATAAGGGGATAGGACCATACATCCCTGAGGTGTAAAGGAAGCAAAGTTGAGAATCCCTACTGTGAGTCATGTTACACTTGGTCTGTATAATTTGGAGACTCTGCAGCCATGAGGGGAAAAGCTGGCATACAATGGCTTCTGGGCTTCTCTACTGGAGTTTGGATTCCTTTAATTCAGACTTCCCTTTTCTTAGGTATGGAATTGCGGGAAGCGTGAATGTGACCGGGGATGAGGTGAAGAAATTGGACGTGTTATCCAATTCTTTGGTGATCAACATGCTCCAGTCCTCCTACAGCACCTGCGTCCTGGTTTCGGAGGAGAATAAAGACGCGATTATCACCGCCAAGGAGAAGAGGGTGAGAGCATGGCCGGAATGCAGTTCCCCTCCTCACCAGCAGATGACACTACCGAGTTGGGAAGAATCTGGTTGCTTTGCTTTTCTTTAGTTTCTGGGATTTTCCTTGATTCCTTAAATTCTGTTTCCTGAAAAAAAAAAAAAATGGATTGCATACTTCTTTAGCTAGAAGGCTGACACTGTCTAGTGAAAAAAATTCTATGACCGAGTGATTCATTCAGGAAGTAAAACAGAGTAATTAACTGGAAATGCCTCAATGGGTGGGGTTCATGTGTTTTCATGTGCCCGGAATAAGTGTTGCATTTTTTTTTGTGGCTTCAAAGTCATTGAGTCCAATAAAAAGTAGAGTTCCTAGGAAGAGCACCCATCCCACTTTTATGCCCCATTACCCCAACACACACTTCTCCAAGGGAGCTCTGGTTTCAGCAGAGATCTCTTTGTGCCTGAGAAACAGATTCATGTAGGAAAGAAAGCGTAAGGATCATGTGCTGTTGCCTTAATACAATGGCAAACCTGGTCAGTGCAGGGCGTGACCGGGGAGGGTCTGTAGTCATTCTGGTTTCACAAACAGTTCATTAAAGACAGAGGTTTGCTGGTGGCCAAAAATTCAACCTATGCTCAGCTATTATACAAAATAAATACTGGAACTGGTCCTTGTTTTATACATTAGGTGTTGGAGACCATTTCTTCATAATGAGAGGACAGAACAGGTAAAGCCAAATTTATTAAATACCTGCTGTATATCAGGGACTGTGCAAGGTACTTTACTCTCGCTGTGTCACACAATTTAAACTAAACGACGCTGATCATTTTCAACGTTTAGCTCCCACTGATATGCCCCCAATCATCTCTCCGATCTAATTCATCATTTTCCCCACCAGTTGACCCAAGCCATACAGGTCTTAGTGCTAGTTCTTGAATATTCCATGCCTACTTCCATGCCAGCTCCTTGAGCATTTTCCAGCATGTTCCCGATGTTCAACAGATATTTGTGGAAAGCATGCATGCCTGAATGAATGGGCTCACTTGAATTATCTACAGGGAGAATGGGGAATTTCCAAATTTATGGATTATCCCACTTTTTAACCTGCCCTCATCCCCACTGAGCAAGGAATAAAAAAGAAATAAAGGTCAGCTTAAGCTAGGGTATTACTCACCAGAAAGTCAGGGAGAAGTAATTTTAGTGGTGGAAGAGATGACTCCTGTCTTCCTTGATGTTCTACTATCCGTGTGGAATTAGCCAGGAGACTCTGATTCCCATCACTCCAGCTCTCCTGGAACCTTGCACATAGGAGGCCTGTAAAAAGTATCTGGTGATTTCTTTCTACGGAGTGACACCTGGAGCAGCCTGTGACAGCAGTGGGGTGAGCTAGAAAGATCCCACCCACTCTGTCTTCTGGTCTTCACGTAGGACAGGTGGGTCGGCTTCAGCAAAACCTGGGACAGTATTTTCATTCCCATGACTATTTATGGTTACTAGCTCTCTTAGACAGATCCAGAGGCTCTGGAATGTTGTTCTTTTGGCAAAGTCTTTTGGCAAAAACACTCCAAAAGGAGGAAAGCCTGTCTGCAGAGAGGTTCAGCAAGAGTCATGAATAAATCTATAACCAATCTCACCACGGCTATGGATAGAGCTGGCCCGGGTTCACCTTCCACTTCTCTACCCCTCTGGGCCAGTTGTCAGTTTCAGACTGGGTTTCCTGTCACACCATTGTCAGCCCTGAGTCTCCAGGGGGCCGGGGAGGGCAGAGCCAGAGGAAGCGAGGAGGTGGATGGGACCTGGATCGCCCCACGTGGGCATCAACTCATCCGTCTACAGGCAGGTTGGTCCTGGGCTTAGGATTCATAGATGCTGATATACTTTGCCACCCTTAGTAATTGCATTTTTTGGTAAGGATAACCCTTTGCTCTCAATCACTTTTTGATGTAGTGTTGCCTGCCATTTACAGCCACTTACATGGAGTGTGTTGTTTGAAAGGGGACCAATCAGGTGGTTCTTCTCTCCGTGCATTTAGGGGAAGTACGTGGTCTGCTTTGACCCACTGGATGGATCTTCTAACATCGACTGCCTGGCCTCCATTGGAACCATCTTTGCCATCTACAGGAAGGTAAGCAGATGGTCTGATCTTTAATGTCTCCTCCCTCTAGGAGTTTCTGGAAGGTTGCTGGGCTGGGAGCCACGAGTTTGGAGTTCTAGTCTCTGTCCTTCCACTAACCAGACAGGCCACTGTAGGCAAACCATAGCTCGCTCAGTCTCGGGATCCTCACCGGAAGAACTGAACTGGTACTTTTCTGACTGCCTTCTTCACCGCCCTGGTGGGACGGTAACATCAGAGGACAGACGGGACCTGGTTTGGAAAATCTGGTTGTGAACAGATATCAGATGTGGTATTAGGTTCTTGATGGCATTTGAGGACTCCTCTGCTTCTTTGTTATGTTTCTCAAATCTTATTGTATTGATTTTCTATTGCTGCTGTAACAATGGGCCACATGTTTAGAGGCTTAAAACAGTACCCTCTTATTGTCTACCATTCTGTAGGTCAGCTGTCTGAGTTCCCTGCTCGCATCTCGTAAGGCCACGATCTGTGTGTCAGCCAGCCTGGGCTCCTCCTGAGAAACTGGGGGTGGGGCAGTTTGCTCCCAGGTTTGGTTAGGTTGTTGTCAGAATTCAGTTCTGTTTTGTGGTAGGATGGAGGTCCCTGGCTTTTTTTGGCTGGCTGATGCTGGGGCCATTCTCAGCTTCTAGAAGCTTCTTACATTCTGTGTTTTGCGACTCTTGTGTCCTTAAAGGTAGCAGAGGCAGGTCAAGTCTTACTCAGACTTCTAATCTCTCTGATATCCCTACTTTGCTTCATCTCCCCTGGCCTCAGCCACAGAAAGTTCCCTGTTTTTAAAGGCTTATTAGAGGGGCTCCTGGGTGGCTCAGTAGGTTAAGCCTTCGGCTCAGGTCATGATCCCAGCGTCCTGGGATGGAGCCCCTCATCTAGCTCTCTGCTCAGCCGGGAGCCTGCTTTCTCCTCTCTCTCTCTCTCTGCCTGCCTCTCTGCCCACTTGTGACCTCTGTCTGAATAAATAAATAAATAATCTTAAAAAAATAAAGGCTTATTAGGTTAGATTGGGCCCATCTAGGTAATCCATGATGATTTATTTTAAATTGGTAACCCTAATTATATCTGAAAGTCCCTTGTGCCAAATAATATAACACGGTCACAGATTCTGGGGATTAGGATCTCTTTGGGGCCTTTGCCTACCATGCATACCTAACAACAGAGAGGATTTTATGGCTTGGTTTGTGACCATCCTGTATCACTGGAGACTTCATGGCAAACCGCATAACCCACACTGGATCACAATTTGAGGCTCAGTCCTCACTCTAGTCAGGATGGCTGGGCTCTGCCCTGGGGGCTTTCAGTCAGAAGGGAGACCAAGGCTGCTGGGTGGTCTTAAGGATCGTTCTTTTGGGTAATCTTCCCTCCAGGCTGGTTGTGGAGGCCCCTCCCCATGCTGCTGTCTCCACAGCACACATTCTGTCCACTAAACTACCTGGGATCAAATCGCGGGCATCACTGACTTTCTGTGCAATGATTTGGCACTAATTCTGTAATGTGCGTGTGATTAACTTCCTCTGAGTGTTTTCTTTAGTGCTCTTAGATGACAAACATGAGGGAAAGACTGGATCTGTCCCATGTCACCTCATGTGTTGCCTGTAGATACTGATATTTGAAGATATTTCTACTTGGCTGATGGTTGTTCAAAGAAAGAGCCCAGAATTTGATTTTCAAGGGACAAAAGCTTAGCAGAAAACTAACCTTAGCAGGATATGTGAATTAGTCTAAGCTTCTTTCTGAGGAGAACGTCAAAGAGCAGGAGTGGGCTCTGCTACTCCTGTCTTGGAGAACCAAATGGAGGCCAAGCCAGCCTGGACTGGAGGGAACCTCTGAGAATTTTGCTTTCCTACTTGGTGCTTCTCTCTTTTTTTTCTGCCGAGAGAGCAAAGGAGACATTTGCTGAGGGGGCAGGCGAGAATGACTGTGGACACTTTCTCTGGTATTTGAGAGAGTGAAAGACTAAGGTGATGTTTTGAGGTCAAGCAAAAATGAGCCTGGTGAATAAAGGAGCTTTGCTTCTTCCTTTAAGGTACAGCTTAGAGATAAAAATAAAGGGATGGATGGTGTGATCTTCATGAGATTCCAAAAAAAGGTACCAGGTGTACATTTGAGGTGGTTTTAAGCGTTGACTTTTTCATTATGGCTAATACTATGGACTACAGATCGTGAGTTGGCCACGTTCTGCCCACCTGTAAGCACCGAGCCCATGGCTCAGCCCTTGCCTCAGCCTGTGAAGCAGGTGCACTTACTGCTGTCACTTTCCTACTGGTGAACAAACTGAAGCACAGAGAGAATCACCAGTCAGGACCCGGCAGGTCAGGGGTTCAAACGGGCTCTCCAGCTGCATCAGGCTCTTCATAGCTTCTCACGCCCCTCCAGCTTCACTGAGATACAGTTGACATATAACACTGTATTAGAATCGGTGAACAACATAGTGATTTGAGATCTGTATGTATATATGTCCATATACATACAGATACATATATACATACATATACACAAAACAAATATGTATTTTTTCTAGTCATGAGAACTTTTATGATCCACTCTCATAGCAACTTTCAAATATGCAATCAGTATTGTTAACTATCGTGACCATGCTGTACGTTACATCTTTAGGATTTAGCATCGAAAAACCGGAAGTTTGTATCTTTTAGTTACCTTCAACCTTCTGCCCCTCACCATTCTGCCTCTGCCTCTGGAAACTACCAGTGTTTCTAGAAAAAAAGCCACAGGAGAATATCTTCATGCTTTTGGGGAAGGTAAATATTTCTTAAATGAGAGATAGAGAGCAATCGCCATGAAAGAAAAGGCTAATGAACTGTACTTCATTAAAATTAAGAACTTTCATTCATCAGAAGACAAAATTAAGAGAGTGAAAAGGTAACCACAGACTGGCAGAAAAGATTTTCAAGACATAATTCCAAAAAGAGACCTCTCGGCAGAATAAGTAAAGAACTTCTACAAATGAATTAAATATGCCATTATCTCATCAAAGTGCTGGGCAAAGATTAGAACAGGCACTTCACTGAAGAGAGTTTTTCCACAGCTGGTTAATAATAAGCACAAGAGAGATACTTGACATCATTGATCATCAGGAAAATGAACATTAAAACAGTGAGACATCATTCACCGCACAAGAATGGCTAAAATGAAAAGTGCGTACCAAGTGTTGATGAAGAAACTGGGAATTGTACGTTGTTGGTGGGAGCAAAAATAGCACAAACACTTTAGAAAGTTGGGATGGCACCTGCTGATGATTAACATAGAGTCATACATTATGGTCCAACAAATCCACTCCTGGTACGCACCCAAGATGAGTGAGTGCTCGGGTCTGCCCAAAGACACGCGGTAAGTAATCTGTAATAGCCCCTGGTGGGCAAACAGAGCCAAACTGTGTATCAGCATTAGAATGGATAAATGAATTGTGATGCATTCATACAACAGAAAACTACATAGCAATGAAAAAGAACAGAACACTGACATGTGCAAAAACACAGATAAAATTACAAATACATAATGTGAAACAAGCCAGTTACAAAAGAACATATGCTTTAGGATTTCATTAAATGAAGTTCCAAAACAGGCAAAGGTGATTATCCTTTTGATATCTACATGATGAAAGGCAGGGTAGAGGTTACCTTTGGGGAAGGTGATTGTGATTGAGGAGGGTGCAAGAGTCTCTCTAGGTTATTAGAAATGTTCTGCAGTGGGGCACCTGGGTGGCTCAGTTGGTTAGGTGTCTGCCTTCGGCTCAGGTTATGATCCTAGTGTCCTGGAATCAGGCCCCAGGTCAAGCTCCCTGCTCCATGGGGAACCCGCTTCTCCCTCTCCCTCTGTCTGCTGCTCCCCCTGCTTGTGCATGCTCTTGCTTTCTCTATCAAATGGATAAATAAAATCTTAAAAAAAAAAAAAAGGAATGTTCTGTAAATTGATTTTGGTAGTTGCATAAGTGTATATTACATGTATGTAAAAACTCACTGAACTATACAATTCAGATGTGTGTGCTTTGCTATGTGTAAGTTATACCTCAATAAAAAGAAACATGGCCCACTTTTCCATACGCTCTACCACCAAACAGAGTGAACCTTTGCAATTCCCATTAACTTTACTGGTAAGTGGCCATAGGGTGCATCCGTTCCTTTACATGTGACAGATTTAGATGTTTTATTGGGGTAGGAAGAAATAAAAAGATCAGAGAAAGATAACACTAAATTGTTTGCCAACTACTCCGAGATTTCCTGAGGAGACTGTCATTGCAATAGAGATGACTAATGTGAAGTAGATCTTTGAAGTCTCAAAGCCAGGAAAAAAATGAGTCTTTCTATTTTTCATGAGCTTAAATAAATTATAGATGGGTTAACAAATTTCATGGAGAAATAAAACATAGAAGACTATTTGTCTGGTTTTGTCTTGATGTAGGAGAAATCCTATCTAACCATAAAGATAGAGAATAAAATAACTTGGACTGTAATGAATAATATATATACATATTTATTTATTTATTTATAAAAATTTTATTTATTTATTTGAGAGAGAGAGGGTGCATGAGCAGTGGGGGGGGGGGAGAGGGAGAGGGAGAATCAGGCTCCCGCTAAGCAGGGAACCCAATGTGGGACTTAATCCCAGGATGCTGGGATCATGACCTGAGCCAAAGGCAGATGCTTAACTGATTGAGCCACCCAGATGCCCGAATAGTTTTAATTATCAAAATATTGCACTGCAAAAGAAAAGGACACTATAAGTAAAATTAAAAGACAGATAGCATGAGGAAAATAGATTTAACACATATAAGGCATTACTATCTCTCATATGTAAAAAGGTATTAAAATAATCAACACAAAGACAATTACGCTAGGAGAAAAATACACAAATACATGAAAGGGCAACTTACAAAATAAGAAATAAAAATGGCCAAGAATCCTATGAAGTTTACATTGTTAACTATTAAAAAATGGAAATTAAACAAAAGAAATATAATTTTTTTTAGCCTTCGAATTGACCAAGTTGAAAAGATAGTGTTCTCTTATAGTCATCAGATTGGATTAAAGCAAATGCTTTGGGTTGTCTGGATGGCCCGTCAATTAAGTATCTGACTTTTTTTTTTTTTTAAGATTTTAAAATTTTATTTATTTGACAGAGAGAGAGAGAGAGAGAGAGATCACAAGTAGGCAGAGAGGCAGGGGACTGGGGTAGGGGAGGCAGGCTCCCTGCTGAGCAGAGAGGCTGATGTGGGCCTCGATCCCAGGACTCTGAGATTAAGACCTGAGCCGAAGGCAGAGGCTTAACTCACTGAACCACCCAGGTACCCCAAGTATCTGACTCTTTTTTTTTTTTTTTAAAGATTTTATTTATTTATTTGACAGGCAGAGATCACAAGTAGGCAGAGAGGCAGGCAGAGAGAGGAGGAAGCAGGCTCCCCGCTGAGCAGAGAGCCCGATGCGGGGCTCGATCCCAGGACCCTGGGATCATGACCTGAGCCGAAGGCAGAGGCTTTAACCCGCTGAGCCACCCAGGCGCCCCAGTATCTGACTCTTGATTTTGGCTCGAGTCATAAGTGCTGAGCGTGGAGCTTGCTAAAGATTCTGTCTCTCCCTCTTTCTCTTCCTCTCCTCCAGCCCCAACACAATCCCACTGGTGCATGTGCATGTGTTCTCTTTCTCTCTCTCTAAAACAAAACAAAACAAAACAAAACAAAAAAACAAATACTTCTATCACTGATCGTAAAGTTGCAAGTTAATGCAACCTTTTTGAGGGGCAACTCTTCAATATGTATTAACAGTCTTTTACCCAATAGTTTCATTATTTGGAATTTCTCTTCTAAGAATAATCAGAGAAACACACATTTTTAAAATTTATTTTTAATTTTTGAATTTTTAGGAAAACACATATTTGTGTACTAGATTGTTCATCTCAAAGTTGTTTTGGTATTTTAAAAAATGAGGAGAAATCAAAAGAAAAATAAAGGAATACTGTAAACACCTGCACACACATAAATCTGACAGCTCAGATGAAATGGAGCAATCCTTCAAAAATCACATTCTGTTAAGAGAATGAACACAAGCTACAGCATGAGAGAAGATATTTGCAAACCAGTCTGACAAAGGACTCCTTTTTAGAACATAAAAGTGCTCTTAAAACTCAATAGTAAAAATCTCTGAACAATCCAATTAGAACACGAGACGTGAAGAGACATATCACCAAGCAGGTGAAAATGAGTCTTTTGGCAAATAAGCACATAAAAAGATGTTCAACATCACTAGCCATTAGGGAAATGTGAAGTGGGACCATGATGAGACATCCCTACACATCCAATACAACCCATAAAGTATAAAATAGTGACAATACCAAATGTTGGAAGGATGCAGAGAAATGATGTCCCTCATGTGTTGTTAGTGGAAATGTAAGTGACACTGCCACTTGGGAAAAATTTGGCAGTTTATCCCAGAGAAATGAAGACTTATGTCCACATACAAACCTGCATATGATTGTTCGTGACAGCTTTATTTCTAATCACTCACAACTGGAAATAACCCAAACATCCTACCATAGGTGAGTGGTTGAACAATGATACATCTCTACCATGAAGAAACATTCAGCAATAAAATTGAATAAACTATCCATACATGTAACAACTTGGGTGGATCTCAAGGGTATCATGCTGAGTGAAAAAAGGTAATTTCAAAAGTTCACAAAATGTATGATCCTATTTATGTAACCTTCTCTAAAAGACATATTTGCACAGGGGCACCTGGGTGGCTCAGTCTGTTGAGCATCCAGCCCTCCGTTTTGGCTCAGGTAGTGATCTCATGGGTTGTGGGATCAACTCCTGCATCTGGCTTGTGCTCAGCAGGGAGTCTGCTTGAAAGATTCTCTCCCTCTGTCCCACCCCCTCCCCCTTCCCCCATGCTCCCTCTCTCTCTAATAATAAATAAACAAATCTTAAAAAAAATACATACTTGTACAGTTGGAGAAAGATCAATGGCTGCCAGGGGTTAGGGATGGTGGGGTGAGGAGGTTGGGTGTGACCGTAAAGGAGTAGCATGAGGGAGATTTCTCCACCTGGTGGGATAGTTCTGTATCTTTATGTGGTGTCTACACATGTAATAAAATGGCAAAGAGCGACACATGGACTTAATACCAATGTCAGTTTCCCAGTTTTGATATTGTACCATAGTAAAATGTATGTCATGAAACTACTGAGGGAAATTGGGTGAAAGGTACTGGGGCTCTCTGTACTATCTACACAACTTCCTGTGAATCTACCATTATTTTAAAACAAAGTTTAAAAAATTTCAGGGAAAAAAAATCTAAATTTTAAATAAGAGGTTGATTAAATTTAGAAATGCCTATGCAATTGCCTGCCCAGCCTGCTCCTGAAAAAGTATGTATGCATACTTTAAAAATATATTTTATATTTATATATATTTTACATATATGTACATATACATGTGTATATGTACATATATGTGCACATATGATATATATGCATGTGTATAAACTTGCGTGTGTATTTGTGTGTGTCTCTCAACTGAGTGCAATAGCCATGGGCCAGATTGCACCTAGTGGTAGGAAAACAGGCATGAACAAGACAGTCAGAGAAGCGGCATGGGTCCAGATGGGGCAAGGGTGGAGTTGGGGGACCAGGCAGGAGGTGAAGGTCACTTGGGGCGAAGTGGAGGTGGTGAGGAGGGAGAGAGGGCCATGGAGCTGAGAAGGGAGGTGCCAGGAATGCCTGGTCTTAGTGCCTTGAGAGGAAGGCGTGGGTGAGGGCAAGGAGGATGGTCAGCGAAAGGGAGGGGCTGGGGACTCTTGGGTTTCTACTGAGCAAATGACAGTGCCATTTGCTGAGACAAGACATAATGACAGCAGAGCAGGGATTTGGGGGGTGAGATGGGAAAGGCAAATTCCATCTTTTTTTTTTTTTTAAAGATTTTTAAATTTATTTGCCAGAGAGAGAGAGTGCACACGAGCAGGCAGAGAGGCAGGCAGAGGCAGCAAGAGAAGCAGGCCCCCTGCTGAGCAAGGAGCCTGATGCAGAACTCGATCCCAGGACCCTGAGCCACCCAGGCGTCCCGGCAAATACCATCTTGAGTTTGACGTATCTACGGGATGCCTGACTAGGGTTGTCTGGTGGGCAGTGACTCCGAGGCTGGGCTCTCAGGAATCATCGGTAGGTGCGTAGGGCTTTGAACTCTGGTTGTGGGTACGATTGCCAAGGAGTGTGTAGACTGAGAAGAGAGCTTTACTGATTAGGGTTCTAGCGTAAATGGCAGGAATGGATTAGGAAACGCTAAGGCAGGAATATGGCAGCTTCAGAGAAGGCTGGGACCAGAAAAGAGTCTCTTATCTTGCCTTCCTGTCACCTGGCCACTTTACTCCTTCCTCTCTCTGTGAATCAGGTTTTCTCTGGTTCTCTGGCTAATGGCAGAAGGAAAGTGTTGTCCCACAGCTCCCAGGCTGACATGAACCAGGGTGTTCTAGCCCCAAGTTTGGATTTCTGGAGCAGACTCTGATTGGGCCAGGTTGAGTCAGACATTCATCCCAGCCCTCATTAAATTTGTCTCACAGCAACTCAGAGTACTTTTGGATAAGAAAGTGCATCTTATGGATAAGAAAGTGCATCTTGCACTTGGTTATATACCCCGAGGGTGGGGAGGAATCAGGAGGAACACCTACATTTAAGGGGTCAGAGGAATAGGAGGTGGCAAAAGCAAATAAGAAGGCACAGCTAGAGAGTTTGAAAGGCCATGAAAGGTTCTTGGATGCAATTCCAACATGGAGGAGAGATAGGGTCCCCACACTGCACCAAGCAATTCTCAGACACTGGCAGGTGTCCAAGAACTCAACTCTTTTCTGACACTATCTACCCAGAGATAGCATCAGATTCCAGGAGTGAAGGGCTCATTCTTACAAGGCAACCCCAGGCTATTATCTGTACTGTGTTCCTGACCGACCTGCTATAGATTGGAAGTCCTAATGACCGCCCTCCGCCTCATCCACCCCCTGGCCACTCAATCCAGATGCCAATTGCAAGCCCTGTTGTTATGTGAGCTTCTGACCAACCGGCTAGAAATCAGAGGTTCCCAAGACCCTCTCCTCAGTTCTGATTAATTTGCTAGAGCAGCTCACAGAACTCAGAGAAAAAAAGTTGCTAGATCACCAGTTTATTATTAAAGGATATAACTCAGGAAGAACCAGATGGAAGAAATGCCTAGGGGAGGGTATGGGGAAAGGGTGCAGTGTCCCTGCCCTCTCTAGGCACACCACTTTCCCTGAACCTCTGGGTGTTTACCAGTCCAGAAATTCTTCCAGCTCTGTCCTTTTCAGGTTTATGGAGACTCATTACATAGGCTTGACTGATGAGATCATTGGCCGCTGGCAGTAGATTCAGTCTCCATCCCTTACCACCTTTGCAGGGGGTGAGGTCGAAAGTTCCAATTTTCTAAAAATTACAGAGCTTGATTCTTCTGGCAACAAGCCAGCTTCCTTCCAGTGACGTCCAAAAGTCATTCATCAGCATGACAAAGACATTTTATCACTCTCAACACTTAGGGAAGTCTGAGGGTTTTGGAAACTGTGAGCCAGGAACTGTGGGTGAAAACGGAATATATAGGAGAAATGCATTTCGGTCATCTGAATGTGCAAATAGATATTTCTTATAAATCACAAAATTGGGAGTCGGAAAAGAGGGAAGCAGACAGATGGTCAGGAGAGACCCATATCAAGATGGAGACAGCAGCCAAGGGACCCGACATTGCCCAGAGGTAGGGTAAAGAGGACTGGACCTTGTGCTCCTGAGGTGGTAGATGGGTCATATCTGGGAGGCTGCAGTGGGGGCAGAAGACAGACAGCTAGGTAGACAGGCATTCTAGACTCACAGACCTAGATGAAGACAGAGATAGGGCAATGGCTAGAGGGAAGCCTTGAGATCTAGAAAGTATTTTTATTATTTCTGTGGGCCTGAGGGTTCCACCTATTATTAGAAGCAGTGAAGCCAGTGGGGAAGGAGTGGTTCCCTTCAAGCCCCAGCACAGAGCCCAGAGGGCCACGGAGAGGGTGCTAGGCTGTGTGGGGACTGCAAGACCCCAGCTCCTCTGGTCAGGGAGAAATCAGCAGGACAGAACTCTGGTTTCCTACACAGAAAATGTGGTCCTTCTGGTGGCCGAGTGAAGCTTCGATGGTGAAGACTAAAGATTTTAGTAAAAAAAAAAACAAAAACAAACAACTTCCACTTTTCTAAAGATTCTTGAGAGCTCATGCTTTAGAGCTGTGGTTCCCAAACTGGCATGCCCCAGAATCACCTGCAAGCTTTCCGGAGGCCCAGAGTTTCTGACTCCAAAGCCTGGTTGGGGGAGCGGTGGGGGGACTAGTATTTATACTTCTAACAAGATCACAGGGGATGCTGATACTGCTTGTCTTCTTTGAGAGTTTGCCTCAGGGCCTGGTTCTCAGAATGAATACATGGCCAGGAATTAGAAACAAGGCCAATTTATTGAACACATGAGAGAGTCAGGTGGAAATGTAATTAGTTGCAAGAAAAAAAGTTATTTGAAAGAATGTAAAATGGGAACATAAAGACTATTAAAAGGAAATTAGCTTTGGGATGCCTGGGTGGCTCAGTGGGTTAAAGCCTCTGCCTTTGGCTCAGGTCATGATCCCAGGGTCCTGGGATTGAGCCCTGCATCAGGCTCTCTGCTCAACAGGGAGCCTGCCTCTCCTTATCTCTCTGCCTGCCTCTGCCTGCTTGCCATCTCTGTCTGTCAAATAAATAAAATCTTAAAAAAAAAGGAAATTAGGTGTTTTTTTTGTTTTTGTTTTTGTTTTTTGAGAGATAGAGACTGCACATGAAAGAGAGGGAGGGAGGGAGAATCTTAAGCAGGCTCTGTGCTCGTGCAGAGGATGATGTGGAGCTCGATCTCATGACCCTGAGATCATGACCTGAGCAGAAATCAAGAGTTGGCTCATATATACAATGGACTATTACTCAGCCATCAGAAGGAATGAACACCCACCATTTGCATCGACATGGATGGGACCGGAGGGGATTATGCTAAGTGAAATAAGTCAAGCAGAGAAAGACAATTATCATATGGTTTCACTCATATGTGACACATAAGGAATGGCATGGAAGATATTAGGGGAAGGGAGGGAAAACAGATGGGGAAAAATCAGAGGGGGATATAAACCGCGAGAGACTATGGACTCTGGGAAACAATCTGAGGCTTTCAGAGGGGAGAGGGATGGGGGATGGGGGACGTGGTAGCCCGGTGATGGGTATTAAGGAGGGCACGTGGAGTAATGAGCACTGAGTATTAAATGTGAACAGTGAATCATGGAACACTCCATCAAAAACTAATGATGTCCTAGATGGTGACTAAAATAACATAGCATTAAAAAAAAAAAAAAAAAAGGAACCAAGAGTAGGACACTTAACAGATTGAGCCACCCATATTCCGTGACAGTGTGGAGAAGGATGCTGGCTTAGCACTGGGACATGTGGGTCCATCCCAGCTGTGTCACTCAATTGTTTCAAAATGTGTGGGTACCTCCCCTGACCTCCATTCCTTCACTTTTAAATGAGGACTAGGGAGAGTCTCCATTGTTTCACAAAAGCATGAGGATGGGAAAGTACTTAGAAAAAGATAAAGCCCCAAATAAATATAAATTAACTATTTTACCCTGAAGAAGTTGTTCTTCAGGGGAGTCAATTAACACAACTGACAGATTTTTTCTTAAAAGATTTTATTTATTTATTTGACAGAGAGAGATCACAAGTAGGCAGAGAGGCAGGTAGAGAGAGGGGGGGGGAAGCAGGCTCCCCCTGCAGAGCAGAGAGCCGGATGCGGGGCTCGATCCCAGAACCCTGAGGTCATGACCCGAGCCGAAGGCAGAGGCTTAACCCACTGAGCCACCCAGGTGCCCCGGCTGACAGATTTTAGATGTGTGTATAATATTCAGGCTCAATATTGTTGTTCTGGTTCCTAATGACATAATCATCAGTGTGTCTTCATAACTTCACCTCTACCACTTTGCAATTCTCTGGAATTTTCTGCTCAGTAGGGAATCTCCAGGCAGTATTTCTGGACTGGTCTTTTAGCCCAAATCCACTGGCATCTAGAGAGAACAGAGCATCTAATTAAACAGCAGAGGAAGCTGTGCTGGAAAATAGAGAGTGGGGTATAGAAGGGCCCAGAAGCAATGAGGCCAACCATTCGTATTTAACCCTTGCACACCGAGCACCACGCTCCTTGGGTATGACAGGCTCTGGGAAAGTGAGTTTGGAGCCTCAGCTTGTCACATTTGTCACAGCTATTTGCCATGGTCTGTGGAGCTGAATCCATCTGGGTCTTCTGATTTGAAGAGTTGATCGAAGTCTGCCCATTCGCCTCTCCTTCCAAGCTCCTGTCACATCTGCCGCCCACAGGGATGTTAGGGGCCAGGGCCAGTTCCAGTGCTAGTCCAGAATTCTACCCCCATCCCTGAAGGCTTTGCTGTGAAGCCAGAACCCCAGATGAAGGTGAGGAAAGAGCAGGGCATGCCTCCTCTCCTTCCCACTCCCCAACTCAGCTCTCACAGCAGAGCCCAGCAGTGTGCTACTTGTTTTTCCAAAGTAATCAGGTGAGTTGTTCAAACATTCAGGCCTGAGTGTTGCATCTACATAATCCAGATGATAAAGATGTTTCCCTCCAAGGGCTCTTGAGCACATACAATGGGATAGGGCGCAAGATCAGAGCTTCATGACCTTGGTTTCTGTAACAGTTAAGGAGCCTGGCTTATAATTTTTAAGAGGGCCTGTGGTTTTAGCATTTTGGGGTGCTTTTTGGCAGGACGCAGATGGATGTGTTCAGAAACCAGCAAGGAGTCCAAGAATGGTCTCTGCAATTGCTTGGCTCGAACCATTTGTTACCATGGCAATGCATTCCCTCCAGATGCATTGGCCTCAGCTCAAAATTCTAAGGACTGCATTTCCTTCAGTGGTTCAAGGAGGTCTGAAGCCCAGGCCTCTGGTAGAGTGTTCTGTCCAGAGACGATAACACCCTATGTTTCTCTTTTCTCTTCCACAGACTTCAGAGGATGAGCCTTCTGAAAAGGATGCTCTGCAGCCAGGCCGAAATATCGTGGCTGCGGGCTATGCCCTCTATGGTAGTGCAACCTTGGTGGCTCTTTCCACTGGGCAAGGAGTGGACCTCTTCATGCTTGACCCAGTAGGTATCCAGTGTGTTCATATCAGTTCTGAGGACTCCCTGTGTCTCTGTGCTTTAATTCCAGTTGGCTGGGGTAATTTCATACTTAATACTTGCTTTTGGGACAAGGGAATCTGGTTGGGGAATCAACACCAACATCAATGAACATTAATGACCTGTGTCCACCCCCCCAGAGGGCTTTTGAAGGGTTCTGTGGGGTCTGTCATATCAGCCCAGCCTCTGCCCTTAAGGATTTTTCTAATCCAAAAATGCATTCAACCTCTTTGGCTTATGGAAATACAATCATTTTAAAAAGCCTAATGTTGCCAGTGTCTAGACAGAAACATGGATATTTTTAGAGTAGCATGTTCCAATAGAACTTTCTGTGACCCGGCATATGTTCTATTATCTGTGCTGTCCAATATGGCAGACACTAGCCTCTTGTGGCTACTGAACACTTGCAATGTGGTTAGTGTGACTAGAAACTTGGTTTCAAAACTTTGTCTTGGGGCACCTGGGTGGCTCAGTTGCTGAGCATCTGCCTCCGGTTCAGGTCATGATCCCAGGTCCTGGGATCAAGCCCCGCATCGGGCTCCCTGCTTGGCGGGAAACCTGCTTCTTCTCCCACTCCCCCTGCTTGTGATCCTCTCTTGCTGTTTCTGTCAAATAAATAAATAAAACCCTTTAAAAAAACCCCCAAATTTGTCTCATTTTAATTAAATTAAATTGCCACATGTGACTAGTGACTACCCCATTGGACAGCATGGATTTGTGGGACTCCTTCTAATGTACATGTTCTTCCCAATTAAGTAAAAGATGTTACCATATTAATGGTAAAGCTCAGGACATACGCTGGGGATGGGCAGGTCTTGAGGACCCGGATGCAGGAGTCCCAGGAACGGGCTTGCAGCATGGCCAGTCTGGCCTGGACCCTACCCCTGATTCTGTGTCTCTCACTCAGGTTTCAAGTGCCAAAGAGGAGTATCTCATTTGCCAAGCTAAGTCACATGCCTGACCTTGGGCTGGAGGAGACCCAGCTTAGTCTTCCTAGATTGGCATCCAATGAGAAGAGTTACTTCTTCAAAGGGAGTTAGGCTGTTTTTAGGAAGTGTTACTCCACAAATGTCCACAGCAAGCTCTTAAAGCTCAGGAGCCAGAGACTACCAGGAAGTAGGACTTAGTGAACAAGGATGGCTGTGCTCTAGAAGAACAGTGGAGAATCCTGCCAGGAGGGAGCTGGGATGGACTTAGTCTACAGCAAATGCACTTTTGCTTGATAATCTTGGGAGGATTCAAGAAAGAGAGGGTCCATTCTGGCTTGAGAGTGGATACCATAAATGATTGTGTATCAGTAATTTTTATCTAGGAGGTAGGAAGATTAAAGTGAAGGTAGAGACTCACTGGTAAAGAAGAAGTCGTCCCTCACATGCAGCAGAGGGGAGGGATGCTTAGCTACATTTGTGGTTGCTGAGTATTCTCATCACTGTCTTATTTCAGACATGGTCAGCATGGTCTTGCCTTTTTATAACTGGGATTATAAATTGCTTTGTTTATTCGGAACCTTCTAGTCTAGCCACCTGATGTGAGCTGTTGTCCCAGGGGATTTCATTTTCTTAGTCTTCAAAGTTCATTAAAACTGATTACATTCCAAGCCTGGTTTTTATCCTAGTGACTTAGACATCCAGCCTTTTGAGGTGATGCCTGCAACCAGTTAATCATGCCCATAAACACTCAGATAAATGGTACCTGAGGGGTCTCCTGCGGAGTGACCACAGTGGGGGCCGTGGGTATAATCTGATTAAATAATTCTGAAGATTTCTTTCATTTTACCCTTTTTATTCCTTATGCCAAGTGAATACAGTTTCTGATTTCCTTATTACCCTGTATAAGAGTCACTGGGATACTGGGAATTTTTTGTGATTTCTAAGACCGAGTCATTAAAATCAATGGACCACACAGTAGTAGGGAACTACATCCCCCAACTTTATGATGAATCCCTTCCATGGAACTTCTTCCTCTCATTGTTGATGGCCCACATCTTCCTGGAAAAATCAGGAATTAACTAGGGATGAGAACTTGGGGGTATTAATGCTTCGAAGTTCCCAATGAAAGAGTGACCTGATAGGCAGTGAAAATTACCAAGGAAACGTTCCCTCTTTCCTTTGAATTATTTCATCTCTTGCTGGAGGATGGCTGGAGCTGCTGAAGGACGGGGACCAGCTGGGTCCTCAAGGAGGCCCACACCTTCTGATGCTCTCTGATTGTTGGGGGCAGCGCTGTTGGCTTCTGTTTCCTGGTATCTCTCTCCTTCCTGGTGTTTCTGTTCATCTTTCTAGGCTCTCGGTGAATTTGTCCTGGTGGAAAAAGATGTCAAGATAAAACAGAAAGGCAAGATTTACAGTCTCAATGAGGGCTATGCCAAATATTTTGATGCTGCCACCACAGAATATGTGCAGAAAAAGAAATTTCCTGAGGTGAGTGAAGAAAGCTTAAGGCAGTAGCAGGGAGAATGCTGCCTCAGTGGGTCCCTGTTTGGGTGCCGGATTTGGGGGTCTGGCTGAAAGAGTTGATACCCCTGTTTATGGATCTGATTAGTACGAGAATGATGGGCTCTGCCTTTCTTCATAAACAAGCAATGTCTTTGACAACTAAAAGTTACCTACTTAAGAGAATACTCCCTAGTTTAGTTTTTCTAGGAAACAGACCACATTTTCAAAATTCAGGATTCAGGCCAGAACCTGTCAGGTCATTTGTTTGCTGAGCTACCATATATAGACTCTGGTCACTCACTTTTATTTGCTTTTAGATGGAGTAGTTATATTTGAAAGTCCCATTCATATGCCCTAATATCAAGACCTCGTGTTTACCCCAAGCTTTAGGATTTTTTTTTTTTTTTTGTCTCTCAATGGGATTACCAAGTTCTGGACTTCATGTGTCTATTAATGAAGTCCTCAAGATCCATTCAACATGTCCATCATTCTAAGAAAACTTTTAAGATAGATGTGAGAGTAGAGTCAAAGACTTTCCAGGTCAACTGTGTAAAGTCTGGCCTAAATTGAAGAGGAATGCAAGCTTGTCTATGAGTGGGACCATCTCTCACCAAATTCTGGGGAATTCCATAAGAGACACCCTTTGTCCTGTGGTGGGAAGGCAGTGGTGTGGTGGGCTAGCCTGGCTGTCCCTGGAAGTCCTCATGAACTCCTTGGAAAAAGAGCTTGTGATGCCACAGGACTAAGAGGCAGTCTGTGAACAGAATCCTGGGACCTGCCTTTGCAGGCCCAAGGTGAAGCTATAGAGAAATTTCTACTTCTTTTCATTTATTTTTTGAGTGAAATTCTCAAAAGTGCCATTTCCTGTACCTCTTCTTCATAGGGTTGTATTTTGCCAACACTCACGAACCCATCCAATGTCTTGAGGGCAAAAGTCGCAAGATGTGAATTGTAAGGTGATAAATTCAAAATTATTTACGTGTTTCTGGTCTTGGAGATGTTTCAAAGTGGCCCCCATTCTAAGCTAAAAGGTGCCTTCTCTAGAGCCCATAAAAAATACAAGTACCACTAAAAAATACAAGTCCTACACAAAAATTATCATATGTCTCTTTGAAGGAGGGGTTTCAGGTGAGGAAAAAAGGCATCAGCCCATGAATGACTGACAGCTGGTGAACAGTCTGATCACAGGAAGACCCCTTGTAAATCTTACCACAGGATGAGCTCCCAAATGGAAAACCACTCAAAGGGCATGATTATTATGCTAGTCAGAGAAAAAACATGAATCCCTTGCCCTCTCAGTAAAACCGGAACTCTTAGGAGTTATTTAAGATCTTTCTCAATTCCATTTTAGCTTTTTCTCCACCCAGGTAAGGCTCTCTGCTCTTTAAAAGAAAAAAAAGGGTTTCTCTTGTCTCGTTTCTCACAGTCCAGCTTAGATGGTTTGATTACAGCTAGAAGAAAGACACTAGGTTCTAAGATAAAGCTACCCACTGTAATTTTGCAAAATGGAGTAAATAACCTTAATAGGATCTACACAGTTTCCCAAGAGATGTCCCAGGAGTAAGAGAAGTTCATCAGGCCAGAGGTTCTGAAGAATTTTTGACTGTGACCATTAATAACAAATGCATTTTATGTCTAATTCAGAGCACACTTGTGCAAGCATGCACATGCACACTGAAACAGAAGTAAACTGCCTTTCTGTCTACTGTGCTCTAAGATATGTTTTCATTATTTTCTTTTGTTTTTTATTCAATTCTATTCTGTTCTGATCTGATCTGGTCTGTTCTGTTCCAGTCCATTTGTTTGGATTGCATTTCATTTCTTTCAAAAACATGTTTAGCAATGACCCATAAATGGATTTTATGATCCATGAATGGCTTTTCATCCACACTTGAAAAAGTGTACTGTGCTGGGTAGCTTCTTAAACATTTCACTAGATCATAAAAGTAATCTACAGATTCTCAGAATGGAGACAGTGAGACAAAAATAAAAGGGAGTGTGTGCATTGCACACCTGCAGAACAGGTTAATGTCACTCAAATAGCCCATGGATGGCTGCTCATTATTGTACCCAGTATGAAAACGAGTAGGACTTGTGCAGTAGGATCTAAATAGCAGGTTATTCTGATCTCCTCCTTGCTCTGTAACAGCTGTTCAGTGGAGCAATCCCTCCTAGAAAACAGAAAGTCAGTGTTCACTCATCATGGAAATGATAGACTATTGAGCACAATGTATTAATCAATATTTCCGTGTCGATGCAAAGATGAGACCCTTCTCAACAGCAAAGGAGGGCACATACTCCCCAATATAAAGCAAGGCTCCAGAATCCTCCAGTTGTTTTTTAACGTGTAACTCCAGATTTAATTTACATCTTCCCCTAGCATAAAAGGATTTGTTCTGTCTCTAGAAGATTTTGGTTTTGCTTACTTTTTACATAAAATCCCTTATAAGATCCATAAACTGAAAACTAGGCATTAGTTGGTTGTGGCCCTGAAAGTTTAGTCTACATGTAACAGCAGGACACTGGTGTGAATGCTTGATAATTTCCTCAGGCCACGCTTGATAGTCCAGGGAGGGACTTTCTTCTTGATGTAAAAAAACAATGATCATTTTGATGGAAGTGCTGGATTGGATTGGGAGTTAACAGTTCTAACTGATAAGACAAACAGAGCTACAGTGAAACCCCAAGTTGGATTCCAGAATTTCCTCCTATAGATACAAAAAGGAATTTTGACTTTGGACAGAGGGGGATATCCTCAACAGAGTGGTGGGCATCCTCCTGGCTATGGTGGAGGTTGTCAGTGATCCCTTAGAAAGATTAAAAGGAAATTAGGGAAAAGAATCTGTGCGCCCTTCCCTCAGCAATTCTCTGAGAAGAGAGAAGGACAGAGATGAAAGCAGGAGAGGCTAGCTTGGGGGATATTGGGATGAAGCCATTTCTTTCTTTTATTAAGTACTTTTAACTCTTTTTAAATAAAGAAAGGCCCAAAGAAGAAGTCAATAAATAGTCCGTAATATTTCCACTTGATTGAAACTAGTTTCTTTTCTTGTTAACAAAACTTAACAAGTAATATATCTCAAAAGTTAAACATAGAGTTACCATATGACCCAGAAATTCCACTCCTCAGTATATACCCCAAATAAATCAAAACAATATATTCAGAAAAAAACTTGCACACAGATATTTGCAGCAGCATTATTTACAATAACTAGAGGTGGGAACAATGTCCCATCAACTGATGGGACTCAAATGTCCATCAAGGGATGAGTGGATGAATAAAAGATGGTACATTCATACAAGGGAGTATTACAAGCCATAAGAAGGATTGAAGTATTGATCGATATCATGATTTCAAAAACATTTATGCTAAGTGGAAAAAGCCATTTGCTAAGATTAGGTCAACGTGTA
Source organism: Mustela lutreola (assembly GCF_030435805.1). Lineage (NCBI taxonomy): Eukaryota > Metazoa > Chordata > Mammalia > Carnivora > Mustelidae > Mustela > Mustela lutreola. Next base: position 71,912,702 of record NC_081301.1, read on the forward strand.
GAGACATAGGCAGATTAGTGCTTGCCAGGGTCTGGGGGGAAGGGAGGACGGAGACTACTTAATGGGTATGATGTTTTCCTTTGGACAATGGAAATGTTCTGTAATCAGATAGAGGTCATGGCTGTACCATATTATGAATGCACTAAATACCACTGAACTGTATATTTTAAAATTGTTAATTTTATCTGATGTAGATTTTACTTCAATTAAAAAATATAATCTAGGATTAGGTAATGTAAAACATACAGAAATATACAAAATTAAAGGTGAAGCCCTCCTTCCCTTTTTCAAGGGGCTCTTTGCAGGGATGACCACTGCCAAGTGTTGCTTTTATTCTTTGAGCTGGGATGGGGGGAAGGGTTATGCACATTCATCTCCATATCTGTACCACTACCCTTTTAGAACATTAGGTAGACCCTATTAGTTTCACCTGATTTTCTTTTTCATGATTTAGAGATTGACATAATTGCCATGGAGATCCCAAATGTATACACTCATGACCTTTTGCAAGTGTATCTGTAGGGCACATGTCTTACTGAAGGTGCTGGGTCAAAGGATATGAATATTTCACGGGCTTTTGTTACCAAATAGTCTTTCAGAAAAGTTGCATCAATTTATAGCCTCCAGCACCATATGAAAGAGTACCCATTTCCCTATGTCCTTGCCAGTGTGAGATATGGTGAATCTTTTAAAATTTTTGTCCCTTTGATGGTGAAAAGGTGAACCTTGTGGCTCGATCTGCACATGTTTAATTATGCTTTATGTCATAAAGCACATTTATGTATTTATCAAGCACCTACTTTTGTCTTAGTAAATTGCCTAATTCTATCCTTAGCAAATACTTACTTAGTGTTATCTTTTTCTTGTTGCTTTGGATAGGCACTTAGTAAATGAAGGAAATTAGCTTTTGTCTGTTATTCATGTTAGAAATATGTATAGACTTTCAGCTTTTGATCCTATAGAAGTGCTGTCCAATAAATAGCTAATTGCCACATGTGGCTATTTAAATTTAAATTAATTGCCAGTAAATAACATGTAAATCATCCTATTTTCATCTACACTTGTCTCGTTACCAGAGCTCAACAGTGGTGAGTGGCTGCCGAGTGGGACATTGGTGATAAAAAGTGTTTTGCTGGGACACCTGGGTGGCTCAGGTGGTTAAGCATCTGCCTTCAGCTCAGGTCATGATCCCAGAGTCCTGGGATCAAGTCCCGCATCTGGTTCCCAGCTCAGCCAGGAGCCTGCTTCTCCTTTTCCTCCCTGCTTATGCTCTGTTGATATCTCTGTCTCTCTTTCTCTCTCAAATGAATAAATAAAAGCTTTTTAAAAAAGTGTTTTCATCACCACAGAGAATTTCACTGGACAGCCTTGTTCTAAATTATTTGTTATTTTCTCATTTTAAGTCTCTCCCCATCTTGAAATAATTTGGCTGTAAAAAATGAGGTAAGGATCCTACACCCCTCTTCTCTAAGGAGTTAGCACAGTGCTGTTTGTTCCCTAATAGTCCTCTCCCACACTGATTGAAAGGTCCTGTTCAGCATAAATGAAATTCTTGTCTATATTTAGGCCCATAACTGGGCTCTATTCTGAGCTACTGGTCAGTGTTTGCATTTCTTCCTTGCATATGTAAATATTGTTCACTGTGTGCTCTTAGATTTGGTAGAGATAATTTTTTCCTTGCTCTTCATTTTCACAAATGTTCTTGTTTTCTTTGTCAGAGAATTTTAATACCAATTCTTTCAAGTTTCTTCCCCCAAAAGTCTGTTGATATTTTCTAAGCGTTTTATAGCCTTAGCTCTTAATGTGCCGGTCTTCCAACCACTTTGAGTTAACTAGTCATGTGGCGTAGGTTAAGTTTTTGGTCTATCTTTAAAATGGGGTTATTCCTCTTTTTATCATAAAATTGTAAATTCATTTATTTTTATTCATTTATGTATGTTAGTCCCTCCCTTCAGTTGGGAGTTCCTTGGGGGCAGAGACTATCTTCCTGTTTTTGGCATCCTCAGGGCCTGGCCTGGTGCCAGGCATAAATAAGATGCTGAAAAATTATTTATTGGGCTGAGTTTACACGCGATTTGTGAACAGTCCTACTCATGTTGTTAACTAGGAGAGTAATTGGCATGTTTTGCATTCCACCTAATATTCAGGGTTTGGGATCACTGGTAGTACCTGCTTTTATTGCAATTCAATTCATTTTGGTGGGAGGTGACTATTTCCTGCTTGTCTAACGCAAGCCTAAATGTTGCTGATGTCACCTTCTTTCCCTAGAAGGGTTTAACAGTTACTTTGCTTTGCTCTGTAAACCTCCTAAGGCAAGGTACGTGGGTAAGGGAGTGTCTAATCCAGGCGAGCATCCTGTCTCCTCTCTCTCCGCCTCCTAGGATGGCAGTGCGCCCTATGGGGCCCGGTACGTGGGCTCCATGGTGGCCGATGTGCACCGCACCCTGGTCTACGGAGGGATCTTCCTGTACCCGGCGAATCAGAAAAGTCCGAAGGGCAAGGTAATTCTCGTTTGTCCCCTGGCTGTATTGGTCAGTAAGCCAGTTGGAGTTCCCTTTCTCTTCATGCCTGCTTTTTGGCTACTGCTCTGTCCTTTTCACGTCTGTTTGTGAGTGTGCAGGTGGAAGAAAAAAGAAGTGTATTTCCCATTAATGGATTTTGAGGCTGTGGTGGAGGCTGAAGATGTTAATGGCCATTTTCACTGGTCTTTGCATTCCCTGGTCTCAGGCCTGTCATTCACCATGAGTCAGCTGTGTTCAACTGCTGCTTTTTACGTGCTGTGCCTGACTTGTAGCTTGAGCAACACCTAATTCTGGATGAGAGACCCTTCGAGAATCTAATGAAAGCTATGGATCCACTTCCATATGCACATAAATGCACATAAACAGGCATTACATACATTTTTGGGGGTTCACAGATGACCTGAAGTCTACCGATGAATCCTCCAGAGAGTTCCCAAACTTCAGAGTAAGAACTTCTGGTCAGAACTTATTTAATACTTCTGGAAAGGTAGCCCCTGGGTGATCTTACTGCAACTTTATGACACAAACTCCAAAATACTTGTATGGTCAGATGAGAATCTTAAGATCCGAATGCATCTATCCTGAATAGACCCTCCCATGGAAACGTGTCTGACCAACCACAGAAATCATAGGTAAGTAGACAAATCAAAATAAAGATCTACTGTGTTCTCAAACACACCCACAACTGGCCGTGTGTATATTTGTGTCCCAGGCTGTGCAATTTGAATTTTTGGAATCCCAGACTCAAAGCCATGATAGGAAATCTGGGTGCCTGGGTGGCTCAGTGGGTTAAAGCCTCTACCTTCGGCTCAGGTCATGGTCTCAGGGTCCTGGGACTGAGCCCCGCATTAGGCTCTCTGCTCAGCAGGGAGCCTGCTTCCCCCTCTCTCTTTCTGCCTGCCTCTCTGCCTGCTTGTGATCTCTGTCTGTCAAATTAAAAAAAAAAAAAATTAAAAAAAAAAAAAAGAAATCTAAGAGCACATGAGACAAGTGGGAAGATTTTTAATATGCAGATTAGTGTGTCAGGAATTTCTCTTCATGTGAGTGTTGAGCTCAGGTATATTATAACCTTCGGAAGTAACAATCACAGCCAAGTCTGCATGACGGGTGCGGGGACGGGGTATTAAATGAGGTCTGGAAAACGAGGAAATGCTTGCATAGAAACATGCTTGCTGTCTGCTCAGTTCCAACACAGAAAACATTAGTCTGTTTCTTACCAATTATTAAAAATAATTTACAATAAGCCAGAAAATATGCACATGGGATTACGAGACATTTCTGTAAAGACATGTAATTCCATGTATAGATCTATATTCACGACACCATCACCAACCTTATTGAAAATACCGCTGGTTCCTGATCTCTGTGTTTTAGCTTTGTTGGTCTCTGTGAGTGCTTTGGTGTGTGTTTTGGTGCTGGGGTAGATGCGTATGCCTTTTCTCCTGTGTGTGCGTTTCTCTGTCTATCTGTTTAGATTTTAATTGTAGGAAAAAAAAAAGAAGATCACATGGGCTGCAGGTCAAAGTGACACGAAGCCCTGCACATCGTGTTTTTTTTTTTTTTTTTTTTTTTTTAGATTTTATTTATTTATTTGACAGACAGAAATCACAAGTAGGCAGAGAGACAGAGGAAAGCAGGCTCTGCTGAGCAAAGAGCCTGATATGGGGCTCGATCCCAGAACTCTGGGAGTCATGACCTGAGCCGAAGGCAGTGGCTTTAACCCACTGAGCCACCCAGGTACCCCTGCACATTGTGTTTTAAGATGAATTTACTATAAAGACAACTTTAGGTGAAGGGCAGCGTTGGCTCAAAGACAAACTTTATGTGAGGATATTGTGCTTTTTCTTTTTCTTTTAAATATCTGAATCAACATGGTAACAAAGGCTACTGGGTTACAGTCTGAGACTTTGGCATCCCAAATCCCTCATCCTTAAGCACCCAGAGCAAGGAAAGGACGAAGAAAAAACCAAACTCTAGAAGCTGAAAGGTGGCTGTGCAGGACCAGCTGGCCACCAGTGTCCCTCTTCTGGGTGAACAGGGACCAAACTAGTGGATCCAAGTGTGTCTACACCCACTGGGGCTTTTTTGGACCCTGGAGGTCTAGGGTGGAGGGCAGTGTACACTGTTTTACCAAAGTGCCAGTAAATACCCCCAGAATCTTAACTTATTCTCTCCTAAATGCCTGTCTCTCTAACCTAGACCAGAGATATTTTGCTTCTCACCATGAAATAACAACGATTCAAAAATCAGCACAAGATATGACTGCTTCTCAAAGAGTTTCAGATGATCTTCAGAAAGGGTTGAAGAAGAGAATGGGAAAGAAAAGGCTATAGAAAGCTGGCACAGGGGCGCCTGGGTGGCTCAGTGGTTAAGCCGCTGCCTTCGGCTCAGGTCATGATCTCAGGGTCCTGGGATCGAGTCCCGCATCGGGCTCTCTGCTCGGCAGGGAGCCTGCTTCCTCCTCTCTCTCTCTGCCTGCCTCTCTACCTACTTGTGATTTCTCTCTGTCAAATAAATAAATAAAATCTTTAAAAAAAAAAAAAAAAAAAAGAAAGCTGGCACAACCACTCTGTAAGCTGATTACAGGAAGGAACTTGTTATCTTTTAAATACAGGTTTTTGCACCTATTGGGAAGGAAGGAAAAGACAGTATGATACTGGGCTAGAACATGCAGCTAGCCTGTCACCCTGAATCTAATGGGATATGTGTGTGTTTTTTGGTAGGGGGTGGGTTGGTGAGGAGTGCATCATAGCACAATCACAGAAACAAGCCTAAAAAAGACATTGGGTCCAGCCCATTTCTATTCAATTCCCCAAGCACTCACTGGGATGCAGGGCAGACACCTGTTGGTTCCTGTAGTGCCTGTTAGAAGAAGCAGTCCTTGCTTGGGATAAGCTCAGCCCTGGGTACACGGGCATGACTTGGAAAGCAGGGCACAAGCTGACTTTACCCTCCCCACTCTGCCCATTTCTGCCTTCCACTGGGAGTCCTTGGGCAAGGGACACAGTAGCCTTGTTTGGACATTTCCCTTGGGTCAGATATTACTGGGAAGGGAGATGCCACAATGTCCAACCCAGACAGATTCTGTCCCTGCCCTCAAGGGCGAGCGTGTAAGGAGGAAGGCAGCTATGAAACACGCCTCTGTGTGACAAATATAGGAAGAGGAATGTGCAGGATCCTGTGGGAGTGCAAGCAGGGGACGTTAACTCTGTCTTGGGGGCCAAGAGAAAAGGCCATTTAAACCCCAGCAAACTACCTAGTCAGGTCGATGATGTGGGGTTCTTCACATGATCCCGAACACTGAAGTTATCCTGAGAGACCACCTAGCACTCTCTAGATGACCTTCCATCTCACCCAAGCTGGATGGCTCACTTGCCGTAAGGCCTCACATACACAGGCTCCTGACCAGCGCTCAGCATCAGTTTAGCTCTCTGTTGAACTAACAGCAAGCAAGGATCTAGGTCTCATCTCCCAAGGGAGGAGGCAGGCCTCTCATAAGCACAAAGATCACAAGACAGGTAGAGACTGACCAGCAGTGCCCCAAAGACATGGCCATGAACCTGGCATAGTCGTGCTAACAAGACACAAGTTCAGCTGCTGGAATTCCCCATCGAGCTTTAGGGGTGTGGCTTCGGGATTTGGGGTCACTTGCAGAACTTGTCCACCTGACTCTCTTTCTCCCACAGCTCCGGCTCCTGTACGAGTGCAATCCCGTGGCCTTTATCATAGAGCAGGCTGGAGGCCTGGCGACCACAGGCACCCAGCCCGTGCTGGACGTGAAACCGGAGTCCATTCACCAGCGAGTTCCCCTCATTCTGGGGTCCCCAGATGATGTGAAAGAGTACCTCACCTGTGTACAGAAAAGCCAGGCAGGAAGGTAGTGGGTTTCACCCGGAATGCTGCCTTTTTTTTTTTTTTTGTCTTGTCCCTTCTATTAAGGGCCCTAAATAAACAATCATTGTAAACAGTGGTGATGAGTCGTAGAAGACAAACCCCTGAATCAGCCCCAGAAGAGCAGCAATGAAGTGCTCCTCCGGGCTCCAGGAGCCAGAGGCGATTCTATGCTCCATGGGAAGGGCTCAAAGTAAAAACCCACATTTGAAAAGAACAAATTTGATCTGTCTTCTCTCAAGCACAACAGCTAATAGGATTAGAGTTCCAAGTCTGACAGCCAGGGAATTCGCAGCTACGGATTTTTTGGGCAAAAGGTTTAGGGATCAGTTAAGAATTTGTCTTGGTTGGCTTAAAATTTGAACCTAGTGGAGACTGCTTCCAAGATGGCAGAGTACTAGGCAGACCCTGAACTTGTTTTGTTTTAAATACAACTAGACTAGCCTTGAAGTTTTTGAAAAACTAGGAAAAGGATGGGAGGAGTATGGAGTGAGGGAATTTGGCAGAAGTGCGGTTCACAGCTCTGAACTGGGGGATTGGGAAGCCGTGGAGTGGGGAAGGGGTGTAAGCCCGGTTTGCAGAGCAAAGTCAGGAAGAGAGAGGAAGTCAGAAAGATTGCAGCAGTTTGTGACCCCCTAAGTAGCTGTCGAGTGGATCCCTGGGTTGCTCAGGGAAAAATTGCTCCCCTTTCCAGAGGGCATTTGAGGATTATTTGTCCTCTCCAGAGCCAAAGGGACAGCCAGGGAGCCACTGAGGGGAGCTCTCCAGTAGGGTCAGGGGGTGCACAGAGGGGAGAAAACCTCTTAAGTTTTTGCCCTGAGCCACAATAGGCTTGAACCTCTGCGCGCATGCGCCAATAGTCACTTTTCTTGGACTGTCTGTGGCCAGTGCGGAGGCTGGAGCCAACGACAGGTAACATGGCTGCTGCTTTACTGTCTGCCACAATAGATCCAAACCTCTGTGATGGCTTTTCTAGGAAAAAGGGAGTAGGGAGTAGTGCAGATGGCTGATAGCCTGGCCCCAGCTTTCCATCAGTGTTATGATAAACTCTAGCCTCTGCACACATACTGTGTGAAGGCTTTTCATGGATGGACTCGTGCTGGACACAGCCCGATGCTCCCTGCCTGGGGACAACATTGGATATGCACACCTTACCAGGCCCTTTAAAACTTAGAGTTTTGAATCCCAGCCACTGGCCAAGATAAAAGACAGTAGATCTGTGGCTCTGGGCATGCTGATGACCTGGACATAGAAAGGTTAGGGCAGGAAATTGATGAAGGCCTGGCCACAGGAGATTGTTCAGTTTTCTGGGAGGGCCTCCTGAGCAACAGCTGCTGAGGGTTCTGCCCCCCTAGGGACAAGGGGATGAGGTGACACCATATTCTACCTTCTCTACATGATGCCCTCTTCCTGTCTACCAGCACAGAGAGAAACACAGCACCTCTGGTAGAGGCTTCAATCCCTTACACTAAACCCCACCCCCAGACCTGGCAGGAGCAAGTTCTAAGGGCAAGTCAGCTTGTAAACCAGCACAGCAGGCCTTTCCCTCAGAAGACAAACACAAACCCCAGCATATACCAGGTATACTAATTAAAGAAAACTCGAAAACATCAGCTTCTGGCTTAAACACACACACACACACACACACACACACACACACCCCACAAAAAACCCAAAGCATCCCTACTCAAAGGTACCCCCCCTTCCCAAAACAAGGAAGAACTCTATAGAGAAGGACCAGTGGGAAAGAGCAGCCAAAACACCATAGCAGAGTATACACAGTGTACACCAGAATTACTTCCTGAAGATGTTGTTGATTATTACAGTTTTTTTTTCCTTTTTTCCCCCCTTCTTTTTTTTTTCTCATTCTTTTCCTCTTTTCCTTTCTGGACAAAATTACTAGAAGGAGAAATTCACAACAGAAGAATGAAGCAGAGGGAATACTCTCTGCCATAGATTTAATAGATATGGATATAAATAAGATGTCAGAGCTATAACTCAGAGTAATGATTATAAAGATACTAGCTGGGGTTGAAAAAAGCATAAAAGATACTAGAGAATCCCTTAGTTTAGAAATAACAGAACTAAATCTAATCAGGTCAAAACTAAAAATGCTATTACTGAGATCAGTAAAAAAATGGAGGCTCTAATTGTTAGGGTAAATGAGGCAGAAAAGAGTCAGTGATATAGAAGACAAAATGATGGAAAATAAAGAAGCTGAGAAAAAGAGAAAAAACTACTAGGTCACGAGGAGAGGCTTTGAGAAATCATTGGCACCATAAAGTTCAATAGTACTTGAATAATAGGGGTCCCAGAAGATGAGAATAGAGAGAGAGGGGCAGAAGGTTTATTTGAACAAATTACAGCTGAGAACTTCCCTAATCTGGGGAAAGAAACAAGCATTCAAGTCCAGCAGGCCCAGAGAACCACCCCCCAATCAATAAAAATCATTCCATACTCTGACATATAATAGTGAAGCTTGCAAATTTCAGAGATAAAATCCTGAAAGCAGCTATAGATGAGAGCTCCTTAACCTACTAGGGTAGAAACATTAGATGGCAGCAGACCTATCCACAGAGACATGGCTGGTCAGAAAGGACTGCCATGATGTATACAGGGTGCTAAATGAGAAAAAACATGCAGCCAAGAATACTTTATCCACCAAGGCTGTCATTCAGAATGGAAGGAGAGATAAAGAGCTTCCAGGACAAACAGAAACTAAAAGAATTTGATCACTAAACCAGCCCTTCAAGAAATATTAAAAGGGATCCTGTGAACAAAGAGAGAGCCCAAATGTAACATAGACTAGAAAGGAGCAGAGACATTATACAGAAACAATGACTTCACAGATAATACAGTGGCACTCAATTCACATCTTTCAATAGTTACTCTGAATGTAAATGGCCTAAATGCTCCAATCAAAAGACACAGGGCATCAGATTGAATAAAAAAGGAAGACCATCAATATGCTATTTGCAAGAGACATATTTTAGACCCAAAGACACCTCCAGATTGAAAATTAGAGGGTGGAAAACTATTTATCATGCTAATGGACATCAAAAGAAAGCTGGGGTGGCAATCGTGAAAGCAGACAAATTAGATTTTAAACCAAAGACTGTAATAAGACATGAGGAAGGACACTATATCATACTTAAGGGGTCTATCAGGAAGATCTAAAAATGATAGATACTTATGCCCCTAACGTGGGAGTAGCCAATTTACAAACCAATTAATAACAAAAGTAAAGAAGCACATTGATAATAATACAATGATAGCAGGGGACTTAAAACCCTCCTCACTGTCTCTAGTACAGTGTACTTAGATGTACAGACCATCTAAGCCAAAGAACAACAAGGAAACAAGGACTTTGAATGACACACTGGACCAGATGGACTTCACAGATACATTCAGAACATTCCAGCCTAAAGGAACAGAATACATGGTCTTTTCAAGTGCACATAGAACATTCTCCAGAACAGGTCACATACTGGGTCACAAAATCAGGTCCCAACAGATACCAAGAGTTTGGGATCATTCCCTGCATATTTTCAGACCACAGTGCTTTGAAACTGGAACTCAATCAATCACAAGAGGAAATTGGGAAAGAACCCAAATACATGGAAGCCAGAGAGTATCCTAATAAAGAATGAATGGGTCAACTAGTAAAATCAGAAGAATTTAAAAAATTCATGGAAACAAATGAAAATGAAAATACAACTGTTCAAAACCTTTGGGATGCAGCAAAGGCAGTCCTAAGAGGGAAGTACATAGCAATACAAGTCTTTCTCAAGAAACAAGAAAAGTCTCAAGTACACAACCTAACCCTACACCTAACCCTACAACTTAACCCTACACCTTAGGCAAATAAAGCCTAAACCCAGCAGGAGAAGAGAATTAATAAAGATTAGAGCAGAAATCAATGAAACAGAAGCCAAAAGAACAGTAGAAGAGATCAATGTAATTAGGAGCTGGTTCTTTGAAAGAATGAATATGATTGATAACCCCCTGGCCAGACTAATCAAAAGGAAAAAAGAAAAATAAAAACATGAATGAAAGAAGAGAGATCACAAACAACACCAAAGAAATACAAACAATTATAAGAACATATTATGAGCAACTATATGCCAATGAGTTAGGCAATCTGGAAGAAACGAATGCATTCCTAGAGACATATAAACTATCAAAACTGAACCGGGAAGAAATAGAAAACCAGAACAGACCAATAATCAGCAAGGAAAGTGAAGCAGGAATCAAAAATCTCCCAAAAAACAAATGCCCATGGCCAGATGGCTTCCCAGGGGAATTCTACGAAACATTTAAAGAAGAATTAATACCTAGTCTTCTGAAACTGTTTAAAAAAAAAAAAAAGAAATGGAAGGAAAACTTCCAAACATATTCTATGAGGCGAGCATTACCTTTATCCGACAACCAGACAAATACCTCACCAAAAAGGAGAATTACAGACCAATATCCATGATGAACATGGATGCCAAAATTCTCACCAAAATACTAGCCAATGGGATCCAACAGTACATTAAAAGGATTATTCATCACGACCAAGTGGGATTTATTCCTGGGCTGCAAGGTTGGTTCAATATCCACAAATCAATGAATGGGATACTCTGCATTAATAAAGAAAGGACAAGAATCTTATGATCTTCTCAACTGATGTAGAAAAAGCATTTGAGAAGAAGAGTCCAAGATGGTGGAGGAGTAGGAGACCTTAATTTTGTCTGGTCCCAGGAATTCAGCTAGATAGCTATCAGATTATTCTGACCACCTGCAAACTCAACCAGACATCTAAGAAAAGAATAACTGTGCAACTCAACGAATAGAAAAGTGACCACTGTCTGCAAGGTAGGAAGTGTGGCGAAGTGAATTGGAAGCAATACATAGGAAGATAGACCGCAGGAGAAGGGAGCCTCTGTCAGCCGGCTACTGGCAAGTGATAAAGCAGCAGAGCACAAAATCAGAACTTTTAGAAGTCTGCTCTGGTGAGGGACATGTCTCAGGCTGCTAAGCAGGGGGTGGAACCCTAGCTGGGATAGTGTTGTCTCAGGATCCTGGGGGTTACAGAAAGATCAGGGGTGCTTGAGTGTGGCAGAGCTCCCAGGCAACAGAGTGGAGAACCTTCAAAGAGTGAGTCCAGGAGTGGGCTCTCCACTCCAGGTTGTAACAAACTGTGAACTACGGCATAGATGGGCCACTGCTCTATGAGCTGGGGACCAACAAGTGTGGAACTGGTGACATCCCCTTCTTCCTCTGGGAGGAGTGGCGCAGGAGTGCATCACCTTCAGTGTTTGGAGACTCAAAACGGGGTTGTGTGCTTCACAGAGAAGTGTTCAATCACAGGCTGGGTGAACATAGAGTGCAGCTGGAGACCAGGGAGACAGGAGTAGATGACTTCTTTTCTCGGAGGGCACACTGAGGAGTGGGGCCCTGAGATTTTGACTCGAGGCCAGAGATTCGGAGGCTGCCATTTTCACTCTCATCCTCAAAAGCTGCAAGGTATTAACCAATAGGATCCAAGAGTGCATTAAAGGATTATTCACCATGACCAAGTAGAATTTATTCCTGGGATCCAAGGTTGGATCAACATCTGCAAATCAACCAATGTGGTATAATACATTAATAAAGGAAAGGACAAGAACCATATGATCCTCTCAATACATGCAGAAAAAGCATTTGACAAAGTACAGTATCCTTTCTTGATTAAAACTCTTCATAGTATAGTGATAGAGGGGACATACCTCAATATCATAAAAGCCATATATGAAAAGCCAATAGGGAATAGCATTATCAATGGACAAAGAACTGAGAGCTATTCCCCCAAGGTCAGGAATATGGCAGGGATGACCACTATCAGCACTGTTGTTCAACATTTTACTAGAAGTCCTGGCCTCAACAATCAGACAACAAAAAGAAATAAAAGGCATCCAAATCATCAAAGAAGAATTCAAACTCTCAATCTTTGCAGATGATATGATACTCCATGTGGAAAACCCAAAAGACTTTACTCCCCAAATTGCTAAAACTTATACAGGAATTCAGCAAAGTGGCAGGATATAAAATCAATGCACAGAAATCTGTTGTGTTCCTATACACTAATAATGAGACAGAAGAAAGAGAAATTAAGGAGTCAGTTCCATTTACAATTGCTCCCAAAACTATAAGATACCTAGGAATAAACCCAACCAAAGAGGCAAAGAATCTGTACTCAGAAAACTATAGAATGCTTATGAAAGAAATTGAAGAAGATTCAAAGAAATGGAAAAACGTTCCATGCTCATGGATTGGAAGAACAAAATACTGTGAAAATGTCCATGCTACCTAAAGCAATCTACGCATTTAATGCAATCCCTATCAAAATACCTCAGTTTTTTCCCAAAGAAATGGAACAAATAATCCTAAAATTAAATGGAACCAGGAAAGACCCCGAATAGTCAGAGGAATGTTGGAAAAGAAAACCAAAGTTGGTGATATCACAATTCCAGACTTCAAGCTCTATTACAAAGCTGTCATCATCAAGACAGTATGGCACTGGCACAAAAACAGACACAAAGATCAATGGAACAGAATAGAGAGCCCAGAAATGGACTCTTAACTCTAGGGCCAACTAATCTTTGACAAAGCAGAAAAGAATGTCCAATGGAAAAAAGACAGTCTCTTCAACAATTGGTATTGGGAAAATTGGACAGCCACATGCAGAAGAATGAAACTGGACCATTTCCTTACACCACACACAAAAATAGAATCAAAACTGATGAGACAGGAATCTGTCAAAATCCTAGAGGAGAACACAGGCAGCAACCTCCTTGACCTCAGACGTGGCAATTTCTTCCTAGAAACATCTCCGAAGGCAAGGGAAGCAAGGGCAAAAATGAACTATCAGGACTTCATCAAGATCAAAACTTTTGCACAGCAAAGGAAACAGTCAACAAATCCAAAAGGCAATGGACTGGATGGGAGAAGAGTTTCACAAACGACACATCAGATAAAGGACTAGTATCCAAAATCTATAAAGACCTTATCAAAGTCAACACCAAAGAACAAATAATCCAATCAAGAAATGGGCAGAGGACATGAACAGACATTTTGGTAAAGCAGACATCCAGATGACCAACAGACACGTGACAAAGTGCTCCACATCACTCAGCATCTGGGAAATACAAATCAAAACCACAGTGAGATACCACCTCACAGCAGTCAGAGTGGCTAAAATTAACAAGTCAGGAAAAGACAAATGTTGGCGAGGATGTGAAGAAAGGGGAACCCTCCTGCACTGTTGCTGGGAATGCAAACTGGAGGTTCCTCAGAAAGTTGAAAATAGAGCTACCTTATGGCCCAGCAATTGCACTACTGGATATTTACCCTAAAGATACAAATGTAGTGATCTAGAGGGGCACGTGCACCTGAATGTTTATAGCAGCAGTGTCCACAATAGCCAAACTATGGAAAGAGCCCAGATGTCCATCAACAGATGAATGGATAAAGAAGATGTGATATATACATCCAATGGAATACTATGCAGCCATCAAATCCCCAAAATCTTGCCATTTGCAATGACATAGATAGAACTAGAGGGTATTACAATAAGTGAAATAAGTCAATCAGAGAAAGACAATTATTATGTGATCTCACTGATATGAGGAATTTGAGATGCCGGGCCAGGGACCATGGGGGGAGGGAGGGAAAAAATGAAAGAATATGGCACCAGAAAGGGAAACAAACCCTAAGATACTCTTAATCTCACAAACAAACTGGGGGTTGCTGGGGGGAGGTAGGGAGGGAGAGGCTGGTTGTTTCATGGACATTGGGGAGGGTATGTGCTATGCTGAGTGCTCTGAATTGTGTCAGACTGACGATTCACAGGTCTATACCACTGAAGCAAAAAAATATAAAAAAATTAAAAGGTTTTTTAAAAAGAATATTATGCAGCCATCAAAAATGAGATCTTGCCATTTTCTAGGTTGTAGAAGGAACTAGAGGGCATTATGCTAAGCGAAATAAGGTGATCAGAGAAAAACAATATTACTCATATGTGGAATTTAAGAAACAAAACAGAGGAGCATAGAGGAAGGGAGGAAAAAACCAAACAAGATGAAATCACAGACGGAGACAAACTGTAAGAGACTCTTAATCATTGGAAACAAACTGGGGGTTGCTGGAGGAGAGGTGGGCAGGGGGGTGGGGCAACTGGGTGATGGACATTAAGGAGAGCACGTGATGTGATGAGCACTGGGCGTTATATAGAATGGATGAGTCAATGAACTCTACCTCTGAAACTACTAATACACTCTATGTTAATTAAATGTATTTACGTATTAATTATTATTATTTTTAAATATTTTATTTGAGAGAGAGATAGAGCGAGCGCACAAGCATGGGGAGAGGCAGAGGGAGAGGGAGAAGCAGGCTTCCTGCTGAGCAGGGAGCCCGACACGGGGCTCCATCTGGGGTCCCCGAGATCATGACCTGAGCCGAAGACAGCCGCTTAACTGACTGAGCCACCCAGGTACCCCTTAATTTTATTTAAGTTAAAAAACATTGTTCGTTTGAGCTGCATTTCCCTGTGCGGCACAGGGCAGCGAGCACACGCCCAGCGCTGGGCACCATACTCACCATCCGTCCCCAGATCATTTTCATCTTCCAAACTGAACTAGCTTTTCCCCTTCACTAAGGCCTTCCACACGAAGCTCAGCTCTCCTGACCACACTCCCTGACAGGCACGTCGCCGCTGTGCCTGTAGGAAGAGTGAACTCAGACCCTCACTTTGGAGGGGATTTTCTAGGGCCACACCATTAAGGTTTAGTAAAACCCATGGGGACTCTGGACATCGATGGGGCCAAATGTGGTTTTGTCACTTCAGGGACTCCTAAGTTGTAATTAAACCCCTTCTGTAAACTGTCCTCCAGAATCTCCACCTCTAGTTTTGATTCCTTTTCAAAATGTGCCGTCTAGAGCTGGAGCCAATCAGAACTCCCATGGTGGCCTCCAGCACATTCTACAGAGGCTTCGGACGCTGGGAAGCTCCTGTCCATATGGAGACCACGGGCCCCACAGGGCAGCAGAGGAGGGGGCTTTGTACCAAGGGCAGCGCTGCCCAGAGCGGTTGAGGAGCCTGTTCCCCAGAGCCCTTTGCCCACGAGGCTTGTCTTTGAGGCTCCTGGGACCTTGCACTGACAGAGTCTCACTGTGGCCCCAGGAGGTGAGCTGTCCCCAGAGGGACTGTGGTTGTGTTTCTGGAACAGGAAGCCCATGGCTTCCCTAGAAAACTTTCTTTAAAATTATGCTCCTAGACATGTCAACTGAGTGGAGGTGAAAACAAAGCAGTGTTTCTGTTGAGAATCTGGCCTACGTACAAACGTATGGACTGACAAGACAACTTAAGCCCCCTCCCCCCTGCAGTGCAGACACAGATTTCTCCCCAAGAATGTGTTCAGGATCCACATGAGGGGGTCTAATAGAGGGTGGCTTCCCCGGAGTGTCAGGAAATGGGTAGAGGTGTTTTTTTTAATTTCACAATGAATGGGGGGTAACGGAGGCGATGACATGAGCTGCTTGGGGTCTCATGTTTTACGAGGATGGGAAGTCTCACCCGCCCCAAAGTATGAATTTCACGCTGGTGGTTTCCTCCAGATGACATGTGTTACAATTCCCCACAAATCCATTGTCTTGGCCTTCTCTGCAGGTCCTTCCTGCTCCTTGTGACAAGCTACCGGGGAGTTAGCACCTGGCTCAGGGGCATAGGGTCGGGCAAGGTCAGAATGCAAACATCCAGCTCCCAGCCCGTTCCGTCTTGGACAGAGAGCCAGCTAGTTCCAGGAAATTCTCAGCGCTCTATTCATAATAACCGCTGCTTGCTTTTTCTGTGCCTGCCGCTTTGCTGCTTCTTTCCATTTGGTTTTCTCTGATCCGCTCAAGTGCCTGTGCAGTGAGGGCCCCCATGTCCGCCTTGCAGATGAAGAAGCCCAGGTTCCAGGAGGCCCAGTGACTGACCACACAGCTGGTGGGGGGCAGATTCAGGACGTAAACCTCGTCCTTGACGCCAAAGGTTGAACTTCCCACGACGCTGGCAGGCCTTTCTTTTGGGAGCCTGAAGAGTGTCTCCTTGAGTTGTATTTGGCAAACTGTAAAGTTCTGGGCAAATGGGGGGCATTTGGTTGCTGGTGGTTTTCTTGTCACTGCAGAGGCTCCGTGATGGACAGGAACCTTTGTCACTGAAGGTCCTCTGCCTGTGTACCGAGCAGATCCTGGGTCTCTGACAGAAGTGTTGTGGCTGGAAGTCAGACAACTTTAGTCAAGGCTCAGATTTCTTCCAACTAAGACAGTGGTCGCCAAACGTGGATACATGTCAGAATCACGGGGAGCGCTTACAACTGCAGTGTGCGGGTTGCACTCAGACTGAGGGAAGCAGAGTGCCCAGAAGGGGGTGGGCGGGTGCAGCCCGCTGGAGTTATGAAACACCCCGCGGTTCCAGTGTGCAGGGAAGTATGGGAACTGCTACCCTGAGGCCTTTTCTCATCATGTCAGCAAGGATCTAGGCTGTTTGGCACGAATTGCTGGTTGGGGTGTGGTGACTGACAAGATTCCTGATTCACCCCAAAGCAAACTATAGGGCTTCCCCTGCCCCTTGGAGACATCTGGGGGCCCTAAGAGAAAGTGAGAGGGAGAGCAGGAAATGGGCAAGCTAGGAGGGCCTCCTGGGGGAGACCGGGGTTGGAGGAGGGGACAGGCTCCTTGGATTGACTGTGGGCTCTGAGGAAGGAGGTGTGGTCATGGACACAGCAGCTCTTTCAGTGCACAGAGGCTTTGCTGTGCCTGGAGGGCCGTGCTCGGCTCCCTCCCAGGCCACAGCCCTGGTTCCCCGCAACCCCAGCCCCTCCAGAAGGGCCAGGGCTGTTTCCTTTTCCCGGGAGAAAGGCCCCCGTGGGCACACACAGATCACTCAGACAGGCTGCAGGTTTGCGTTAGACGCCTGGCCGTGCCGTTGGCTCCTGAAGGTGCAGGGGGAGAAGGGCCGAGCCACCGGGCAGGACGCAGGAGCCGGGGCACGTGTGGATGCCAGCTGCTCCCTGTGCAGCCCCTGGGTCCCCACAACAAAGCGGACAAGCTCGTGCTTCTGCGCCTCGCAGCCTCTGTCAGGCTGGACCAACAGTCTGCAAAGAAATACACCGAAAAGTGGACTACGCTGTTCTGTCTTACATTCCTGTTTGCAAGTGTCCCACTTTCATAATCCGAGAAACAAGTACATTCGAGAATAAGCGTTCCTGCTCTACTTCCCCTGGGATATTCCCGTGTCCATGTCCTCGGTCTGTGAGTGTGACCAGCCAGCCAGGACCTTCTGCCGGCACCCCCTGTCTGCCTGCGCTCCGGCAAGCAGGGGTGGAGCGGGCTGAGTATCTTACCTGCACCAGCTTGAGCGCTGTGTAGATGCCCCAGGTGCCTGGAGGAGAGGCCGTGGGGTCACGTCTCACCTGCGTCCAACCCAAGCCCTGTGCTCCTGGGGCCGGGCTCTCCTCCTGCACCACTCATCCTTGATACCAAGCCTGACCATTCTAGTAACACCGTTTGGCACGGCCTGGGTTGGACTCATGCCCAGACGGCTTGGATTTTGAGTTCAGTGAACTCTGTACTAAGCAAATCATGGGGCCTCAACCTACAACCTTCCTGCCTTTTGCTGCAGGAGTGCACGCACCTCAGGTGGAGGAGAGTGGGGTGCGGGGAAGGAGTTCCCCAGCCAGGACTGAGAAACTAACATCTGAGGGCACGTGGTTGATGCAGACAAATGTCCTAACCTATTAGAGAGACTCTGACTTGAATGTTTCTTAACCCTAATCCTTGCTAGCATCTGAGAAGGACTGGAAGTTAAGGTGATGCCCCTGGATCATAGGACAAGCCTAAGGAGAACGTATAAACCTCAGTTCCCCAGAGTGCATCAACCCTCCGCCACTTCTGTCCATTTTCTGTGAGCTAATCAGACTTTTTCGTATTCAACCATGACTGTAACCCAGACTTTGGGCACAATTACTCTCCACACTCCCGAGGACTGTCATATTCCTTTATGCTTCTTAAAATAATTGTGACTAGGAGCCCCCCCAAAGCAAGCTCTAGTCTCTTTCATTCATGAGCTTCTCCTTCACCCCAGGGCTGTGCAAGGGTCCTGGGGTTTTATAACAATTTGTGTTTTTGCAGCCCTTAGTCACTCCAGGGTGTGGGATCTCCCCGCTCCTTGTCAATGGTTGTGCTTGTGGAGCCTCCAGAGCCTCAAGAGCCTTCCCCCCGCCCCCAGACCAGCCTCACAAAGCTTGAGTGAGAGCAGGCTATGGCCCTCAGCCTTTGAGAAACCCCTACTCCTCTCCCAGTTTCGGGGAGACCCTTCTCCCCTCTTCCCCCCACTCCTCCAGGCAATGGACTAGTGGGAGGAATTCTCTTCCTGGGATTAGGAAATCTTTTTTTTTTTTCTTTACTGTTTGGCTTTCAGGGTCCTTGAGGACTCAGGAATTCTAACCGGGTTGTCAAGTGCTGAGCAGTGACTCTTACTTCTCTTTGCATTCCTAGTGTTGAAATCTTGATAATCCATGAGACAAGGATGTCCCTGGCTAAGGAGGGGACAAGTCCCTAGAAATGGAGCACAAACAGGAGAAGAACCCAGACATATTCAGAAAGTATCACTCCCCTTGGCTCACACACGGCATAGGTCTGCAGGCGGCTATAGGGCCCCCTTAGCATCTAAATACAGTCTCCCCACAGCCCTGCCAACTGCACCCCAACCTGCTCTAGAGGAAATAAATCAGGAGTGGGGCGTCTTCTACCAGGGGTGGTGGGTCCAGCATGGAGAAGAGAGAAGGAATCCCCAGTCTCCCTCTCTTTTTTGCCCTGACTGAAGTCAGTGCACAGTCACAGAGCACAGGAAGAACTTTCCAGAAATGTTAAAGTGGACACAGTGGCAGAGGATTGGCAATGGTGCCTGGGGTAATGACCTGGGACCCAGGAAGGAGTGTGTTCCCTTGGTTGCTGTCCCCAGGACGGAAGCATGAAACATTAGCTGTTGTCCTCTGCAGTTCTTTTTAACGATCTTTGCTGATGGCCAGGCTTCCATCCCAGGTCTGCTCCTGCCCTGTGTGCTGCCTTGTCTGGAGTAACGACTCCTGAGATCAAACCCTGGCTCCCTGCTCCCCAGCCGGGGAAGCTGCCAGGCCCCTCGAAGCTTCGGTTTATTCATCTGGAACATGGGAGAAGGGCTGTTATGGTGCACAAAGGCCACCACCCAAAGCAGAGTGTTTTTGACTATGTCCCAGCTGTCCACTGGCTTCCAGAGCCCACAAGGAGGTGGATGGGAGGTTGGCTGCATGTTTTTTTCCATTTTACTTATCTATACTTCCTAAAGTTTTCATAATGATCACTTGTTTTGTTTTTAAAAAAATTAAGAAAAGGAACAGAAGAAGCTGCTGGAAGGCCAGTGGCCATCATCCTCTGAGATCCTTGACCGCAGCTACTACTAAGTCGTTCAGGAAAACTCCAAGGGGAGGAGGCAAGTCAGGGCAATGGTGCATGATTGTCTCATCCCCAGGAGCATGACACGGGAAAGTGTGACCCTGCTGCTCACGAGCCAGGTAACTGGTTTGGTTCCTTGTTCCTCTGGTAGTGAAACATTCACACTCTTCACCTTTACAACAAACCACTGCATTCCTTTTAGATTCTGGATAGTCCCAGGACATAGAGACTGAAGTTTTAAGATAATCATTTAAGTCATGTTTTCTGGCAAGTCCGATATGCCAGGACCATTTGGAGAGTGAAGCCACTGGAAGTCTCCAAAGTGGCTTTTGGCTTGGTTTTCTGAGAACGTGCAAGAGAAGAGCGGGAAGAACACCAGCTTCCCAGACGGAGCACGGATTAGCAGAGTTCACTGAGGCAGGGCCTGGACACAGCATTGCCTTCTGCCAACAGTCTGCCCCCACACGACATATTTCAGTGCATCCTGTGCATTTGGGAGCTCAGCGGGCAGGGAAAGCCAGGGGCGAAGCCATGATGATGGAAGCTTGTTTGGTTGAAAGACTCCAACGTCACCTTAGTTCTTGACTCTCCATCGGACTTTGAGCACAGAGCACCCATGAGGCTCCAGCTGAGAGTTGTGGTCTCGTGTTCTTAATCCCCTGTCCATCTCTGCTGGTCCTGTGACCTCACGTGCTTAGCTGTCCCCAGACCTCAAGGCCTTGTCACATGTTCCATTATTTTTCTGTGTTGTCTGATAATTCTATAATCTTCAGTCATTGATCTAAAGTATGACCCCAGCTAGGGTGTCCTGATGGTTTAAGGGCCCTCATAAATTCCAGAACATCATTAGGAATAACCGTAGTAGCCACATGCAAGGGACTGTGTGCTCACCAAGGTATAAGGTATCCTCTACGACCCTCACCATCTCCTCAGAAGTAGGCATTTTTAATCTCCTTTGACAGAGGAAATAAATGGAGTCTCTGGGAGGTGAAGGGTCTTGCCCACGGGCATACGGCTGTTAAGAAGCAGAATCAAGATTTGAACCCAGAATTGTTTAATTCCTCCATCAGTGGCCTGAATTACTACATATTTATTCATTTGATTATTGCCTACCTTTGCCTGGAACCATTGCATCCACCACTCACGTAGCATATAACAAGTCTTACATAAATATTTGTTAATGAATGAATGCTATCTCCCATCCACACGTAAGGAACAGGGCAGAATGGTGGAATGTCATTGTTTTGTTTTGTAGTTTATGGAAATATCAGAATTGCCTCTGGCCCCAGTCAACTCTGTGGTTCCCTGGAGGAGAAGCGTGAATTCCTCCTTGCATTTCAGAAACACTTCATGCTGAGACTTTTATAAGATTCCATTATTATTATTATTTTTAAATATTTTACATGCTAAATCAGTCAGCCTTAGATGTTCTAAAGCTGGGAAGACTAAATTTTTTTTAAAAATATTTAATTTATTTATTTGACAGAGAGAAATCACAAGTAGGTTTAGAGGCAGGCAGAGAGAGAGGCCGAAGCGGGGCTTGATCCCAGGACCCTGGGATCATGACCTGAGCCGAAGGCAGAAGCTTTAACCCACTGAGCCACCCGGCGCCCCTGGGAAAACTAAATGAAGAAGAAAACACGAACAAAACATTTTTCCTTAGGAGAAAATAACTCTCACCTCATAGAGGAAATTTCTTGAGCAAAATATGTCTGAAAAATATGGCTAGGACTATTTCTCCTGCAGAAAATTAATATCAGGTTTTATTTTTAGTGACATAACGCGATTTCTTTCTGACCCATCTCAACAACCCTCCATACATCAGCCTGTGTCCTCTTTGATGTGATCCTTTCTTCTAAGTTGGGGCAGGTTTCCTGGAGAACGCCCCTCCTCCCGCCTTCCTCCCATCCCCCACCTAGCACTTCTCTTTCCCCTGTCCATCAGGCACATTTTGGGGGCTGACACTCTGGCCATAATGACCAGATAGACACGTCTTTAATGTATGCATGTATACTAATTATAATTTTACAGAGAGAAAAACAATTTTGACATGAGAAATGTTCCCATATGTTTATTATATGGGAGAGTCCATGTGCCATTTTGTTTTAGTTGTGGTACACGTTTAATGGTCTATGTAACACATGGATGAGTTTTAATAAACACATTTACTTGTATGAACAAAATCAAACTCAGACGGCAGAACGTCCAAGCCAACCAGCACCATCCATCGAGCTGCTCTTCCAGTCCATGTCCACCCTCCACACCTTCTGAGGCAAGCACTGCTGGATTCTTTCACCACAGATCTCTGGAGCATGTTTAGTCATTCCCATCAGTGGAATCACACTGTAGGCACTCCTGTGTGTGTCTTGCTCTCACACTCAACACAAAGTCAATGACATTCACCCACAGTGCTGCCCTTGCCAGCAGTTCCCTCTCCTCGTGGCTGGATGGTTCTGCAGGGCACGGTGTCCACACTCATCCAGACATTCTCCTGTTGATGGTCATTGGGATTCTTTCCTCCTTTCGGTGCTTACAAAAAAGCTGCTATTAATATTCTTGAGTAATCTGTCCTGTGGAAACCTGCTTTTATTTCTCTTGAGGAAATACCCAGGAGTGAATTGCTCAGTCATGAGGGACACCTATGATTTAGTTTTCTAAGAAACAGCCAGTGTTCCAAAGCGGATGTACCGTTTTTAACTCCCCCCCCCCCAGCAACATAAGATTTCCAGTATCTCTGTATCCTCACCATCTGATCTTGTCAGTCCTTTCAATGTTAGGTATCTTAGTAGGTAGAATGAGGGCTTTCAGTGTGATTTTAGTCTGTATTTCTTTAATGACTAATGACACTGGATAACTTGTCGTGTGTTTAGTGGCCATTTTTGAGAAATATCTGTTCAAAAGAGGACACATTTTAACCTTTGATTCACAATCCAGAAAATAATCGCCTGTTAATTTTAGGACAGGTTTCCGTTAAGTGAGGTGAATTTAAAACTATGCCAGAGAGCATGGTTCTTTCAGAAAAGTTGGTTGCTAATAATTCTAGCTAAAGATTAGTCCAACTTAGCCTTCTTTTCAAGGCTTCAATAATCCTCAGCGTAGTTGCAGAATTCTTGGCCATGATTGCATAGTGCCCCACATGTTTCTATTTAACAGCCTGGTCACTAAACTCCTTTCTTGTCAAAGGGACCTCCTGGTTGACATGTCACTCAGCTGTCCACTTCTCAGTTGTGAGACAATTTTGGGTGATTCTGAAGACCTCATAACCAGTGGAGCACAGCCCGAAGTCCAAAAACCTAAATATACAGGTTTCCCTCTATGGGAGACATTCAGCCCTGACACCTCTGGCAATCTGATGTAGCCCACAGACCCTGTCTCTTGATAATGCTGTTAAATGTTTGCAATACATGAAATTACAAGGTGATCGGATATTGAAATACACTTACCAAAATACAAATATATTGGTGACATGATAATATGTGTGTCTGCAGTGGTGGATCTTCGAATGCTATAATTTTGAAATAGTGACAAGCGTAAGCGATTTCCTAAGATACATGGACCACCTGTAATGTGATACAAAACAACAGATTTCTCATGATGGCAAAGTCATGAGTACTGCTAATATCCTGTCTGTTAGTGACAGACATACTTGAAAGGAATGCAAATTTTTGATTAAAATTTAGAAAAAAAAAGAAAGATGTTCTTTTCCCTTTTATAGAGTCTTAGCCTGTGCCGTGAATAGTGTACCACCCACAATTCAGTATGAAAGTTCTAAATCTCAGTGTAACTGTGTTTGGATATAGAGCATTTAAGAGGTAATTAATGTTAAATGAGAACATCGTGGGGGAGGAGAGGGCCTAATCTAATAAGACTAGTGGCATTATAAGAAGATATAGAGAAACTGATCTCTGTCTCTCCCCATGCACACAAGGAAAGTCCACTTTTAAGATACGACAGGCAGGTGGCCATGTGCAAGCCAGAAAGGGGTTTCACCAGAAACCTAATCAACGATCACATTGATCTTGAACTCCCAGCCTCCAGAATGGGAGAGATAAATTTCCGTTCTTTAAGTCCCCTAGTCTATGGTATTTTGTTAAGGCAGTCCACGTGGACAAAGACAGGACCCCAACCTCCCCTGCTTGCTAAAGCTAAACTCAATTTTCAGCAGACCCCTAGAGGTGAGGTTCAAAGAGAGACCCACGTGGAAGTACACTACATTCCAAAGCAACTATTTGAGTTTTCTAACTTATACAAACAACTCTGGGGAACATGCATGAGAATGGATATTAAGCTATGAGACAGTGGGAAGGAGAACATGAACTTGGATTAGAACGGATTGGTAGGGGGCATCTGGGTGGCTCAGTGGGTTACAGCCTTTGCCTTCGGCTCAGCTCATGATCCCCGGGTCCTGGAATTGAGCCCCGCATCGGTCTCTCTGCTTGTCAGGGAGCCTGCTTCCCCTCCCCTCTCTCTGCCTGTCTCTCTGCCTACTTGTGATCTCTGTCTGTCAAATAAATAAAAATAAATTTAAAAATAAATTTTAAAAAATGGATTGGTAGATATGCGCTCCCTAAGAAGAGGTTCTGCATTTAATGCTGCATCCTGGGGACTCAGAAAGGGTCTAATGGTGTGGTTGGTTGATCATGAAACATGGACCAAATGGTGGCCCACAGAGAGCCAGCTGGAAATGCCAGGCATTCCCTGGTTTAATGTAGAGGAAGGGATTTACAGGCAGGGGCAACTGGAATGTTAGATTGGACTTGTCATTGCAACTTGTCATTGTCTCACCCACACTGGGAGGACGCAGAAGACATACTTTGGGCCACTCTGTGAGAAATGAGCTTGTGAGGGGCCAAGTCTGCACCCAACAGCCCTAGGCAGGGCGGGCACGCTCACTGTAATGTCAGCAGAGCCAAAGCACCAGTCAGAAGCGTCTGACTCATGAAGACCTGTGGCGCTGGCTGGTTGGTCACGGTGTTCCCGGATGTGAAATAAATAGGAAGCCTGCTAAATGTTAACTGAGCACAGAAGTTCAGGTAGAATGAACAGAAGTCTAACCTGAGCCATAAAAGAGAATCGTATCCTTTCATCAGTTCCCAGACGTCAGCAAGTTTATAGACCCAGGACCCTTGAATGAAGGAGAGTCCAGTTCCCCTTGAGGAAGGATCCTGGTAACCAGCAAAGATTATTCCTGTTATTCTTTCTTCAGCCTTTCCTAAAGGAACCTTTGATTTTGATCAGGGTAACCACATTGGAAATAATCAGACACTCGCTCCTAATCAACACTGATTCCAAGAGACCCAAAATGTCACTGTCGTCCACCAGAGTGTAGGCTTACGGAAACCAAGTCATTGATGGAGTTTTAGCACAAATCCATCTTCCAGTGGACCCAGTGGGTCCCCAACCCCATCCTGTTCTGGAATGCATAATTGGAATAGATGAACTGAGCCCTGTGTTTGGCAGAATCCTCGTATTGCTTCCCTGACCTATGAAGTGAGGGATATTACAGTGGGAAAGTGACGCAGAAGCCACTAGCACTGTCTCTCCCCAGCAAAGTTGTAATCCAGAAGCGATGTCACATTCCTGGAGAAGGTGCTGATATTGATGGTGCCACCATCAAGGCCTTGAAAGACACAGGAGTGGTGACGGTCTCCGCATCCCCACTCACCTCTCCCATTTGGGCTGTGCAGAAGACAGACTGACCCTGTAGACTAACAGTGGATCATTATATGCTTAAGCAGGTGGTCACTTCAATCAGTGTTGAACCAGATGTGGTTGTCGTGCTTAAAGAAATTAACACACCCCCGTACGGGTGTATACCTTTGGTCTCTGCAAATGCCTCTTTCTCCATATCTGCCATGAGACCAACCAGAAGCAGCTTTCAGCTGGCAAGACCATCACTTCCATACCTCAGATAGGGTCCATGAATGGTCAGAAACTCTCAATAACCTGAAGAATGTGGCCCAGTTTTCTGTTTTATTAAAGAAAATGCCAATAAAGCCAAAAGTCTATTCCTCCGCTGGCAAGGCCAGCAGCACACTTTCTTTGGTGTATGTCAGGGATATATCAACTCTCCAGCCCTATGTCATAATTTAGTTCACAGGGACCATGACAGCCCCTCCCTTCCAGAAGATATTACAGTGGTTTACAATATTGATGACTTTATGCTGATTGGATCTAGTGAGCAAGAACTAACAATGACTCTAGACTTGTTGGCAAGACATTTTTGTGTTAGAGGGTGAGAAATAAATTAGACAAAAATTCAAGGGCCTTCTATTTCTGAGAAACTTCTAGGGACCCAAAGGTATGGGGTTGGTCAATAGATCTTTTCTAAGGAGAAGGATATGGTATCATATCTCACCCCTTCACCCCCAAACCAAAAAAGAAGCACAAGGTCTCCTTTGGGTTTTGGCATCTTTGGATTTTGGAAACAACATAGTCCTCCTGTGAATGTCATGTCCCACCTATTTCCCAAGGAACAAAAAATAAGTCTGGTTTTGAATGAGGTTCAGAAACATGAGGAGCTCTGCTGCAGGTGCAGTAGCTCTGTGACTCCTCTGCCACTCAGGTCTCATTCAGTGGTGCTCAAAGTGTAGTGGCAGGTTGGAGCCTTTGGCAGTTCCCTGTAGAGGAGTCACAGCACAGACACTGAGGATTTTGGGGGAAAACTCTATACTTCCTTTGAGAAAGAGGTCTCTGCCTGCTCCTGATCCTTTGCAGAGACTGAACAGTTAACCCCAGGTCATCAGGTTACAGTGTGACTTGGGGAGCCCATCATGCATGGATGCTATCTGATGCCCAAGCCATAAAGTTGGACATGCACAGCAGCACTCCTCCATCAGATGGAAGTGGTATGTGTGCAATTAGTCCTACACAGGCCCTGAAGGTGTGAGTAATTTACCGTAAGGAGCTGCCCAAATGACATGGCTCCAAGCCTTGCCTTATCTCGCCCAGCCTGCTCCTATGGCCTCACTGGGAGTTCTCTACAGTCTATTGACAAAGAAAGTTAAGACACAAGCCTGGTTTACAGATGGCTCTGCACAACGGACAGGGCTCGCCTGAAAGTGGACAACTACACTACTTCAGTCCTATCTGGGACATCTCTAAGAGACAGTGGAGAAGGGAGAGTCTCCCCAGGAGGAGAACTTCTAGTTGCACAGCTGGTGGTTCACTTTGCTTGGAAGGAGATATGGCCGAACATGGTATTATATTCTGATTCACGAGCTGTGTCCCATTGTTTGGCAAGATGACTAAAGACTTGGGTGGACCGTGACTGGATTTCTGGCCCAGGGAAATCTGGGGGGAAAGTATGTGAAAAAACCTTTCTGAATGGGTAGAAGTTTTGAAGATATTTGTGTACTGTGTGAATGCTCGCCAAGGGGAGAGCTCAACAGAGGAGGATTTTAGTAATCAAGTGGGTAGAATGATCCATTTTGTGCATAGCAATCAGCCTCTCTGCCCAGCCACCCCTCCCATGGCCTGATGGGTTCGTGGACCAAGTGGCCATGGTGGCAAGGATGGAGGTTATGCATGGGCTCAGGAACACAGACTTCTATTCACAAGGGTACCCTGATAATGGCCACTGTTTAGTGCCCCATCTGCTGGCATCAAAGATCAACAATGGGCCCTGGCACCATTCTCCAGAGAGTTAAGCAAGCTACCTGGTGCAGGTAGATTACATTGGATGACTTCCATCAATAAGGGGAAACCTTTTGCTCTTCCTGAAATGGACAGTCTGGGTATAGACCTGCCTTCCCTGCATACAATGCTTTTGCCAAAACTACCACCCATGCACTACAGAATGCTTTGTCTATTGTGGAATCCTTGCTATGTTCAAGGACTTTCACTTTACAGCCAATGAAGGGCAACAATTGTCCCATGCTCATGGAATTCACTGGTCCTATTACGTTCCCTAACAGCAAAACAGCTGACTTGATAGAATGGTGGAATGGACTTTGAAGACTCGAGTAACAGCACCAGCTTGGTGGCAGTATCTTGCAGGACTGACGCAAGGCTCTCTAGGAGGCTGTATGTGGACTGAACCAGCATTCAGTATGGTGCTATTTCTCCAATAAACCAAAATTCAAAGGTTCCAGAATTCAGTGGTGGACACGGGAGTGTCACTATTCACTACTACCCCTAGTGGTCCACTGATAAAATTTATGCTACCTGTTCTTATAACCTTATTCTCTTCTGCCTTGGATGTCCTAGTTGCACAAGGAGAAATGCTTCCACCAGAATATACACAACAATTCCATTGACTTGGAAGTTCAGACTGCTGCCTAGCCATGTACATTCTTCACACTATTGAGTCAACAGGAAAAGAAGGGAGTTATGGTGCCGGCTGTGGTGACTGATCCTTACTACCAAGAAGAAATGGGCTGCTACTCCACAATGAAGGAAAAGGAGAGTATGTTTGGGATATAAGAGATACCTTAGGGCATCTGGAATTAAGCTCAATAGAAAATTACAGCGACCCACTCCAGCAGACTGGTAATGGCCCAAGACCCTGAAGAGATGAAATTTTGGGTCACCACACCTGGTAAAGAATCATGACCAGCTGAGGTGTTTGCTGAGGTCCATGAGGATGCAGAATGGTCCATCTCCAGTACTAGGGAAGGGGATGGAACCTGTGGAAGGAAGCAGTTGTAAATACCAGATATGTCAGACCACATAACCAGTTTCAGAAATGAGGGTTGCCATTATTATGAGCATTTCCTTCTTATTCTGTCATGAATACTTATGTGTTTGTGTGCAAGATATCTTTGTCTTTTTCCCTCTCTTATTTCTTTACTGTGTAAGATGTACTAACTTTGTGTCATAGTATTTAGGTATTATGGAATTTACGACATAGTATTGTAGTTATGGGGTATAAAGAAAAGGAATAAAGACCACTCAAGAACCTTATTTCTTCTTTGGGTCAAGGCCTTAGTGCATTCTTGGTTGTGTCAGCTTAGTTGGATCATGTTAGGCAGAATTCTGACCTTGTTACTGTCTTTAATTGGAAATCATGGTTTGAGAGGATGTGTACCTATGCCAAGTGGACAAGGACTTGAGTTGTGATGGTTAAATTTCTGTGTCAACTTGACTAGGTCAGGAAATACTCAAACACATATTCACACATTCACACGTGTCTGTGAGAATGATTTGGAGTGAGATTAACATTTGAACTGGTAAAAAAAAGTAAGGCAGCTTGTCCTCCCTAATGTGGGCAGCCCTCATCCAGCCGGCTGAAGGCCTATATAGATAGAAACAAAATAAAACCAAACCATGACGCTCTTCTGAGTAATGGAGGACTCTGACTGACTTCCAGATGGGACAATGGTCTTTTCCTGACCTTGGACAGGAACTGAAACTTTGGCTCATCTTGGGCCTTGGGCCTGCCTGGAACTTAGACCATTGGTGATGCAGGTCTAACACCTGGTCCTTAGGTGCTCCCACTGGGACTTCACCTTGGGTTTTTTGTGTCTCCAGGTTATTGACTGGCTGACTGCTGATCTTGGGACTTCTAAGCCCTCATGATCATGGGAACCAATTCTTTATCATAAATCTCATTCTGTCTATTTACGTCCTATCGGTTCTGCTTCTCTGGAGAACCCTGACTAATAAAGGCTGCCTGAAGTGTATCCATGAACCCAAGCGTTCAGTGGACTGCAGATTAAGAAGCCCTTCCCTAGAGGCTTTTAGTGTTCAGGATTCATCTCTAAAGCGTAGGATACACAGGACAAACCTGGTCTCATATCTTCAGGACTCAGTGCTATTGGGCTCTGACCTTGTTCATCTGCACAGCATTCACCAGCTTTCCATGTTTCCTCCCTTGCCTCATATCCCAGGAACCCTCCTGCTCCAGGGCACACATTTAGGGTCAGGGTCACATGAACTCACAAATGTTTTGCTCAACAGGGACAGACAGATGCTTATGATGTGAGAAACGGGCAGGTGAAACCGGCGCCATCTGCTGCCTCCATTCCAGCTCCCTGGTGTCTTGATGACCCACCCGACTGCCCCCCAGACCCTCTCTTCCTTCTGGCTCCATTTCCAGGATCTGGGAAGGGGATGGAGACTGTGTGACAGACACCTGGCGATGACACAGTCTTCCCGTGACCTTCATTGCTGCCCGCAGATCTGGAGTTCTTGCTGACAGTCTGATTCCTGGATACATCACTAGGGGGTTAATAACAAATAACCAGTTATATGTTCGTGTTCAGGATAAAAAAAGGCATGTGGTTAGGATATCAAACTCAGTGCCTCCTGTCACTAAGTGCAAAGGAGAGCCCACGACTGCAGAGATGCAGAGACAGTCTCTCTGAGCAGAGACAACCGCAGTGCACACTGGTTCTGAGGAGCTTCTCAAAGTAGCCTCAAGGGTCCTGACAACGATTCGGAGAGAGAGGAGGCTTGCTACCCTTCTCGATCAGACGCACTGCTGACCGTCCCGTGTTCATGGGCAGACCGCGTAAACGAGCCGTGGTCAGCACGGGGTCTGTGCGTGAGCCCCGGACAGAACACAGACAAGGGCAGACGCCCTCCCGTTTGACGCTGAAATAGCTCTTGACATACGCCCATCCGGGGCACAAAGGGGAGTGCTAGAAACTTCTTATCTTCACCGAGGAAGACATGCATATGGCGATGAGCACAGGAGGAAATGCTCATCACGAATAGCCGTTAGTGAAATGCAGGGTCAGCCAGGATGACACATCATCCCACAACTACTAGATCGGGTAGAATAGAGTCGTGGCATCACCTGATAAGGATGTGCACGGACTGGGTCCCTCAGCCTTGGATGGGGGACGGAAAGGTGCAGCCATTCTGGAATGTCATTTAGTGGTTTTTTTTCTCCGTTTTACTGAGATATCGCTGAGCTATAACATTGTATTAAAGAGAATAACACAATGACTTGAAATGTGTATAAACGGCAAAGTGATCACCACAATATCTTTATTTAACATCCCTCCCCTCATGTAGTTACAATTATTTTTCCTTGTGCTAGAGAGTTCCAAGTGTTACTGTCTTAGCAACCTTCAAATGTACAACGTGGTGTGTTTAAGCCGGTCACCATGCTGGACGTTACGTCCCCAGATCTTATTTATCGATAACAAGTTTGTACCTCTGGCCCTCCTGCCCCTGCATTCCCCTCCTTTATAACCAGTTTCTTATAAAAGCAAACCTTCATTGACCCTGTGACCCAGCAATGGCCATCTTTTCCCCCTTTTCCATCACCCCCTCCTCCTCTGGAGTGTTTCTGATGTTGCCCACCAGACCTGTCTCCAGAATGGAGCTGAGACCTGCCCCTTCACCCACACTCCACAGAGATGATTTAAAACGAGCACCTGCCACAGCCCTGTAGAGCCACTGGAACCGTTCCAACACCGTCTGCGCGATTCAGCAGGATCCTTCCCCTTTTCTGAGGATGCCGTCCTGAGAAGTGGATGAGTCTGTAATTGCCAAGAGTGAGTATGAGAAGTCCGAGAGCGGAGCCCGGAGCCGGGAGCTAGAGAGGATGGGGGGGAAGGACTGTGCACGGGGCGTGGTGACAGGGCTCAGGGAGGTTTGTCCCACACCCACCAAGCTTCTGAGGAACTCCCGCTGTGCTTCGAGATCACCTGCCCTGTTTCACATGCAAACACAAGAACTTGTGTGAAAGCATGTTGAGTTAGGCTTCTGTCACCTGAAGCTGGGAGCATCACGTCTAATGGAGAGACCGGGACGTGGACATGGGGCATTAGAAGTAACAGTCTATGAAACGTGGCATCGGCTGAGCTGGCAGAGGGCAGAGGCAGCCAGGGTGACTCTCTCCCTCCCAAGTAAGTGAAGAAGCTGGCAGTGTGTGCTGCGGGGTCGTTGACCCGGAGCCCATCATACCGAGGGATATAGATAGCGCCTAACAAGGCTGGATGCCAGGAAACTTGGCAGAAAACCTTCAGAACATGGGATGTGGTGGTTACTCCTTGCCGCCTGCGCTAAGCTCCAGGAAGAATTGCACTTCCTTTTCAGAGAAGCTTCTCTTTCGTGCGTGCCAGCCCATCTGGAAACAGTAGGAAGACAATAAAGCCTTGTTAAGAGAGACCCTTTCTGCACACAGTAATTGAAGGTGTCTCAGCTTCTGCTCATCCTCTTACCCGCAGGGGAGAGGCACTAAACTCTGTGCCCCAGGCTAATGCTGGAACGGCAGCTAAGGATGGAACAGAAGTTGAGATCGCAGGAGGACTCAACAGCTTTTCCTGTCAGGCTCCCTTTTCTTTCTCTTCGTAATATTCTTTGCCTTTTGACCCTGCTACCCTTTTCTCCCACCCACAGCCCTTGTATCTGGTAATCATCCTGTGCTTTCTGTGTCCGTGTGCTTAGTTTAGTGTTTGTCTGTTTGCTCGATTTTTGTTTTTGTTTTGCTTCCACACAGAGGAGAGATCGTATGGTATTTGTCTTTCTCTGTCTGACTAATTTCACTTGGGATGGTGCCCTCAAGGTCCATCCATGTTGTCACAAATGGCAAAATGCCATTCTTTTTATGGCTGAGTAATATTCCATTGTGTGTATATGCTACGTCGCTATGCATTCGTTCACTGATGGACACTTAGGTTGTTGCTGTGTCTCGGCTTGTTTAAGTAATGCTGCGATGAATATGTGGCACATAGATCATCCTTTTGAGTTTTGTTTCCACTTTCTGTGAGTAAATACCCAGAAGCAGGATTTCTGGATGTTATGGTTGTTCTACATTTAATGAGCTGGAAACTCTGTACTCTTTTCCGTTGAGGCTGCACCAGTTTGCCTTCCCGCCACCAGTTGCACGGCGGTGTCCTTCCCTCACATCCTCACCGAGCTGTTCATTCCTTGTCTTTTGATGGTGACATCCTACCTGGTGCGAGGTCACATCTCATGGCGATGTTTACTTTCCTTTCCTGATGATTAATGATGATGAGCATTTTTTCTTATACTTATCAGCCACCTGTGCGTCTTCTTTGGAAAAATGTCTAATCAGATCTTCTGACCATTTTTTAATCTTTTTTTTTTTTTTTTTGCTATTGCATTCTTTTTTAATATTTTATTTTTTATTAAGGATTTTATTTATTTATTTATTTATTTAGTCATCAGAAAGAGAGAGAGAAAACACAGCAGGGGAGGTGGAGGAGCAACAGGCAGAGGGAGAAGCTGGCTCCACCCTGAGCAAGGAGTCCAAAGCAGTACTTGATCCCAGGACCCTGGGATCCTGCTCTGAGCCAGAGGCAGATGCTTAACCAACTGATCCACCCAGGCATCTTTTGTTACTGCATTCTCTCAGGTCTTTAATATTTTGCATCTTAAACCCTTATCAGATACATGATTTGCAAATACTTTCTCCCATTCCGTGGGCTGCTTTTTCATTTTGTTAATGGGTTTCTTTGTTTTGCAGAAGCTTTTTAGTTTGGTGGAACCCCACTTGCTTGTTTTTGCTTTTTTTGCTTTTCCTTTTGGTGTCAGATTCAAAAACACCACTGCCAAGACCTATGTCAAGGAGCTTATTGCCTCTATTTTTTCAAGGCGTTTTATGCTTTCAGAAATAACAGTGTAATCTCTAACTCATTTTGAGTTCATTCTTGCGTACGGTGTGAGACGGTGGTCCAGTTTCATTCTTTTCACGTAGCTGCCCTGTTTTCCCAGCACCATTTACTGAAGAGTCTGTTCTTCCCCTTTCGTATATTCTTACCCCTTTTGTTGTAAGTGATGTGACCATATACGTGTGAGTTTATTTCTGGGCTTTTATTCTGTAGCATCGATCTGTGTCTCTGTTTTTATACCAGTAAAAGGGACATTGGATTTCTCTGTATTATTTCTTACAATTGCATGTGACTCTATAATTTTCTCAAAAGAAAAAGATTAATGAAAAGAAAGCATTTATCTGTGTGTTGAGAAGCTAAATGGGGGCTGCTGTGTTGAACCAAAGCTTTTCTCAGCCACCAGCATCCACTTCCTCTGGTCTTGGTAGGAGCACTGTGGGTTCTTTGGGGAAACTTGTTTCTTCCCCATTGCATGGAGTCTTAATGGGGCTGTAATTAAGATGCCTTCCGTCCCCTAGACATGAGATGAAATATCGATAGACAGTGTCTCCCAGGTTTTTGGAAGCAGAATGATGCAAGGATGAAAGAAACAGTGTGAATTCTTCCTTCCAGCAACAGAGCCCTGACAATATTGCCTAATAGTTCCTGCTGCTGCGATCCCAGATTTGCCCAAGATTCCAGTTGTTTCGGTCCTGATTTCTGTTTCTTTCTTCAACATTGCTATCAACTCTGTCAACATCCCGATGTCTTTACCAAAATTCTATTTTGAAGAAAATGATTTCAATTGCTTTGGGCTACCTATCACTTGCTCTTCAAGGAGATCTTACAACCGACTACTTGAGCCGTTAATTACTCAGGTTTTACATTGAGTCAGTTTTCTTAATCTTTGCATCGAGACCTGCTGTTGCTCCTTTTTCCCACCGAGTCAAGGAGCGCAGATGTTAATAGTCTTCCTGGGGGCACAGCTCTAGGGCCAGTAGAAAGATTCTTGGCTACTTGCTACAGATTTGTCTTTTGAGAGAAAAGGCAGGAATCTGCTCAATATCCTGATACAGATTTCTGGGTGTTTTTTTTTTACTATGTAACTTTTTTTGCCTTGATCTCAAATTTTATCCTGACAAAGTTTCTGTTGATGTAGAATTTTGCATAGGGTAACATGGATAGGACTTATGTATATAGGTGGGTAAGTATTGATGAATGTAGGCACCCGCGGAACTAGCCCCCAGATCAAGATACAGAATTTCCCAACTTTCTAATACATTTTCTTATGCCTCCTTCCAGCTCATAATTCCTCTGCAAGACCACTGTTCTGATATCTGTCACCGCAGATTAGATTTGCCTTTTGAACTTTATATAATACAATTAATTATATGTACTTTTTAATATGCACCTTCTTTTGCTTGACATGGTGTTTTTAATGATGTTGGAGCAGAGGGAGAGGGAGAGAGAGGGCTCCACACAGAGTGTGCAGTCCGACGTGGGGCTTGATCTCACCGCCTGAGATCATGACGGGAGCCGAAATCACGAGTTGAAAACTTAACTGACTGAGCCACCCAGGCAACTCCTGACGTAGTGTTTTTCAGAATCATCTCTGTTGGGTTGCCTCGGTGGTTCAGTCAGTTAAGTGTTTCCTTCGGTTCGGGTCATGATCTTGGGTCCTGGGACCGAGCCCTGAGTCAGGCTCTCCACTGAGCAGGGAGCCTGCTTCTTCCTCTCCCTCTCTCTCTCAAATAAATCTTAAAAGGATCATCTGTGTTTGTGCACACAGAGAAAGCTTGTTCCTTTCAATTGTCGAGTGTGAATGTACTACAAGGTGCTTGTTCATTCTCCTGTGTTTTCCCGCTGGAAGTTACAATGCGTAAAAGAACATGCTCACGTGGGTAGAAACCAGACCCTAGAAATGCTGAGTTAGTTTCGGGTGTGCAGTTCCTGTTATAAGAAGCCGCAGAGCCCCTGCCAGAGTGGCTTACTGTTTGCACCCGAACCGAGAGCGGCCGAGAGTTCCCACGACTCCACGTGCTCACGCACACAGGTGTTGCCCCTCGTCACTTTCGTCCATGCTGCTGGGTATGAAACATCATCTGGCTGTTACCCTGACCGCTCTTAGAGAAACACCCTCGATGACCTCCTAATTTGTAATAGGCAAAATAAGCTATCTGTAGTTGAAAATGTGGTATTAGCTCTAGTTTAACGGGTCAAACGTGAGACAATATTTTAGGTACTGTGGACATAGTCCTAGGATATGTGTGTCCCTGTATATCAGTTTGGGAGCATGATTTAAGAATGTTAACTAGACGGGTCACCTGGGTGGCTCAGTGGATTAAGCCTCTGCCTTTGGCTCAGGTCATGATTTCAGGGTCCTGGAATTGAGTCCCACATCGGGCTCTCTGATAAGCGGGGAGCCTGCCTCCCCCTCTCTCTCTGCCTGCCTCTCTGCCTACTTGTGATCTCTCTCTCTGTGATAAATAAATAAAATGTTAAAAAAAAAAGAATGTTAACTAGATGTAGCTTGGCTTTTTAACATATAAGCTTATTTACGTAATCTTTAGGGTTCATTTCATTATGTGGTAACCTGGCTTCCCAGAAGTAAAGAAGTAAGTAGGGATGGCCTATGTAACAAATCCTTGACTAAATATTTTCTAAATTAAGCGAGACCTTTGGAAGGATTTTCCCTTGGACCTCACAAGAAAGCAATATGGAATGAGCCCTACTCTATGCTAATGCATGACCTGTGTTAGCTCATTCAGTCTCACAAGTGTCCTCTGAGGAAAATCAAATCACTGCCCCACATCCTGCACGAGGAAACTGAGTCTGGGGGTGCTGCGGAGCCTGCCAGGGTGGGGGACTAGCCCAGAGTGGCAGAATTCTCATGCCGGCCCCGCCCTGACTCCCGGCCCCTGTATGGAACCCCTTTCTCCCCTGCCCTCCCTGAGCAGAGCAGAGAAGGGCTGGAGATGTGTGGAGGCTCACTAGGGGGTCTCACGGACGGAGGTCCAGAGAAGGAGGCTGTGACCCACTGTCTAGACGCGTGGAATCGTATTCCTAAGAAGAGCAAACTGGTCATCAGAGGGACAATTCATGGTCTGCTGATGAAAGCTTTTTTTTTTCCCCCAGTTTAGAAGAGCTGTTTTTCTAAAACATTTAAATTTAAATCTCGAGAAAAGCACATTGGACACTGAGAAACATAATCATCCATAATGCAGAGAGTGGGGAGGAAAAAGCAGTTTCTACCTTCCGTCTTTCTTCCCTTTGTTAAACCATATTTTTCTGGAAGTAAATCATTTCTGTTGGTTTTGAGAAAGGTTTGGGAGGGAGGAAGAATCCCCTTGGGGGCAGTCAGGACAGGAACAATCCAAAACACCACACCTTCCCTGGACACTCCTGCCATCAGTTCCTTTGCTGGAAAGCACTTGAGCCTTGCCCAGGGCATCCCCTGTTTGGACAACAGCAATTGTCTCCAGATTCTCCCAAGAGCAGAGGCAGCCCCTCCTGAAACAGTGATAACACTATCCCCCGAGGGCTCTACTTCCTCCAGCTGCCCCTTTGCTTGGCATAAACAGGAACAATAAGACTAGATTATCCTGTTCTCAGTCCTCACGGAGATTTTAACCAAAGACTAGAGGATAGGCAGGGTGATGCTGGAAACCCACTTGGGGCTCCCTGTGAGCCTCTTTTTGTGAACCACCTGCCAACACATAAATTCCTGTTATTTAGTTGATGGGGGTCCCTAGGAAGGTGCTGGATCCCCTTCTACAGGGCTTTCCCGAGTCCTCTCACTTGACTTTCCCGGGTCCCCTGAGGCAGGCACAATCTCCCCTGGGACAAGTAGGGACCCAGCTATCACATGCCCCAAGGCCCCCAGCTCCAGGGCACAGAGCCCCCTCCCACAGGCTGGCTCAGCCAATTGCTGTGCAGGCAGGTGCCAGGGGCAGGACCAGCAGGGCCAAATCCCAGGCTTAAATGGACTGTCTCCTACCCATCAGCAGGCGTGCTGGACACCTCCGACCTGCACCTCTGACTGCACCTGCCTCAGGTGAGATCCCAGCCTGGACCTGAAGGGAAGGGCTACCCCTTAAAACATGGGGAGGGGGGTACCAGCCTTGGGGGCCAGGGGTTTAGGGCTCCAGGGAGGCACTCTTCCAGGGCCTGGTCCCTCCAGGCATGGCAGCTTGACCACTACACCCCAGACTCAGGGCTTGTCACTCCCTGTATTGCCATCTACATGCTCTGGAAGCAGCAGGTGGGTTGCGGGTTGCAGGGCGGGGAACAGGCCAGCAGGCCCCCTGCACGCGCCACCTCTCCACAGCCCCGTGGAAACACGTGGGAGGATTAACGCAATGTCTTTACTGTACCAGAGTGGTTCTAACACCTCAGAATAAAGGATGGCTCTTTAGATGGTTGGTCTAATCCAAAACACATTTCTTTTCCCTTCCTAGGTTTTGGAACATGCATCCTTCTCTCTTCTTGGCTGCCCTTTGCCTGGGAATAGCCTCAGCTGCTCCACAACCCAATCAGAGCTTAGATGCACGCTGGTCTCAGTGGAAGGCGGCCCACAAGAGACTATACAACAAGGTTGGTAACATCTGAGCTGTCCACTGAGACCCCAGGGAATGTTCCATGCTGGTGGGAGTCCACAGTGGAGAGTAGTTTTTGGAGGCCCCTGGTACCCAGGCAGGTAGCAGGGCACTGTGACTGTGCATGATGGGGACAGATGTCCTGCTGTGTGGTTGCTGGAGAGCAGCTCCTGGAGCATCAGCCCAGCCCTGGTCCAGGTCCCTCCTCCCGTCTGTGAGCACATCCACTTGGGGCAGGTGAGCTGGGCTTAGATAGAAATCAACAGGATGGGTTGCATGTTTGTCTCCAGGATGAAGAAGGACGGAGGAGAACAGTGTGGGAGATGAATCTGAAAGTGATTGAACAGCACAACCAGGAGTACAGCCAAGGGAAACACAGCTTCACAATGGCAATGAATGACTTTGGTGACCTGGTGAGTGCAGCTGGAGTTGCTGAATGTTTTGTGCTTCCTCTAAGGATTTTTTCCAAAAAATCTCATGCTTGTCAACATTCTATTTCCTTTTCCTTGAAGACCAGTGAAGAATTCCAACAGGTGTTGAGTGACCTTAAAATCCAGAAGCAAGAGGACCGGAATGTGTTCCAAGCACCTCTCTTTGCTGAGATCCCCTCGTCCGTGGACTGGAGAGAGAAAGGCTACGTGACCCCCGTGAAGGATCAGGTGAGACAGTACTCGGCAGCTCCCTTTCCAAGAGCAAAGCCAAGAGGAACCAGTGCCCTCGTGATGGAAGTTGAGAAACCATATACAGTTTGTTATGTTTTGGAAGAGTTTTCAGATGTCAGGGCTGTTGTCAAGTCTTGCTATTAACTTTGTAGACTAAGAGCTGTATCATTTTGTTTTCAGGGTCAGTGTCAATCTTGTTGGGCTTTTAGTGCAGCTGGTGCCCTTGAAGGACAGATGTTCCGGAAAACGGGCAAACTTGTGTCACTGAGCGAGCAGAACCTCGTGGACTGCTCTTGGTCTCAAGGCAATGAGGGCTGCCGCGGTGGCCTGATGGATTTTGCCTTCCAATATGTTATGGACAACGGAGGCCTGGAATCCGAGGAATCCTACCCGTATCTTGCAAGGGTAAACAGACTTCCCTTTCTTTTATCAAAGTTGAGTATATTCAGTAAAACAAAGCCTATATTTCAAATTCTCATTTTAGACTGTAGACTCTGTATCTGCACATGGTCAGAACAGATTAAAATCTGTTAGCCTGGCACAGTTCTCCACCTAGAGGGTTACCATACAGGTGTTCCCACTTCTCAGCCACACAGCAATACAAATATCGTTCTAAATACAGTACAGATCTCCAGAGTGAAAAATCTATGCACAAGTAGACCAAAAGAGTGTCTCATTGAATAGATATTGCCTCATTTCTCAATTTCAAAACAAGCAATCATATTTTG
The DNA here is from genome assembly GCF_030435805.1 of Mustela lutreola. Taxonomy (NCBI): domain Eukaryota; kingdom Metazoa; phylum Chordata; class Mammalia; order Carnivora; family Mustelidae; genus Mustela; species Mustela lutreola. The sequence goes on from NC_081301.1 coordinate 71,952,105, forward strand.
CCTCTTGACATGTTTTATAACACACTCGACTTGGACATCATTCAGCTGCAAACTGTCTTGAGCTCGTGTTCCCCAGGAGGTGGACGGTATTAATCAAGTCCCTTCCCCTTTACCTTTGAAAGAATGGCTACTGCAGATACAGGCCTGAGAAATCTGCCGCCAATGTGACTACCTTCTGGCACGTCTATAACGAGGAGGATGGTCTTATGACCGCAGTGGCAACTGTGGGGCCCGTCTCTGCTGCTGTAGACTCAAGCCCGTATTCCTTCCAGTTCTATAAAACAGGTGAGCATTTGTCTACCCAGAACATTGGCCAGAAAATACGGGTAACCAGCATGACATACAACAAGATGGGCTTTTTTGTTTGTGGGACTCAGGAGGGTATGGATTTAGCATGGTGGCTCATTCTGTGTATGTAGTCCTTGTGCTTGTTGTCACCATTTGACATGACTTGACCCATATCCCCAGGCTTTTAAGCACTTCAGAAATATATTTAATTATTAAAAATATTTTATTTATTTATTTATTTGGCAGACAGATCACAAGCAGGCAGAGAGGCAGGAAGACCGGGGTGCGGGGAGCGGGGGGGAGCAGGCTCCCTGACGAGTAGAGATCCTGACGTGGGGTTCGACCTCAAGACCCTGGGATCATAACCTGAGCCAATGGCAGAGGCTTTAACCCACTGAGCCACCCAGGCACCCCTATAAATATATTTAAATGACTACATAGCTTGACTGGTATAGTTTACTTCACTTTTTTTCCAATGTTTGGACCTTGAAGTTTTCCAAGGAATTTTACTACTGAAATAGACACTGGAAAGAACCCCTTGACTCAAGTAATTTTCTGTTCTCTGCTGCTTCTTCGGCTGACATCGTATGGTAGAATGACAAAGTTTCAACAAGTGCTCTTTTATGCCTCTTCACTGTTCTTCACAAAAGAGACTGTGGCAACATATATTTCTGGTAGTACTAGATGATGTCCTAAATCCCTAGCCTAGCTAAACGAAAAGATCTGATTTCTAAATCTTATCTCAATTGCTATCACAACCGGATTTTGAGATGCCGCCCTTGCTGTGGTCACTAGGTTGTTGTCACATGTTATCATGTCACTTGGGTGTTCCCGCTCAGCACTGAATCTCTCTTCTCCAGGCATTTACTATGATCCAAGCTGCAGCAATACACGCCTGAATCACGGCGTTCTGGTGGTTGGCTATGGCTTTGAAGGAGAAGAATCGGAGGACAAAAAATACTGGATAGTCAAGAACAGGTATAAAGAGCCAAGAACACCTACCTTGGAAATTGAAAAGGGAATTCTTTCTAGAATCAGTGTTTGGAGGCAGATCCTCAAACCCTTGAGCACGCTTCTGAAATCCCTGACGTGTTTATGCCATTAAGGGGGAAGGGACATACTCATGTGATGACGGCAGTAGCTTGCTAGGGTCCTGCCATGGTTTTGCTACCATTGCGTTTCTCAACTTGAAAATTTTCTCATTTCTGCAATGCATCTGGCCCCAAGAGCTTCTTTTTTCTGTGTTTCCATTCGTCGTCTGCGAAAGGTCTGGGGACGGAATTCTGTGCTGGGTTAGAACTCAAGCAGGAACAGGAACGGACTCTCCGGATTCTTCCTGAATCTGTCCTGGCCTCTGGTGCCCTGCTCAGGGTCGGGTGTGATGGTTCATGACGGGAAATGTGGTTGATTGTTTGTAATAAGTGGCAAACCCTGTCTTCTTTCAGCTGGGGTACAAACTGGGGCATGGAGGGCTACATGCTGTTGGCCAAGGACCGGGACAACCACTGTGGAATCGCCTCCATGGCCAGCTTTCCTGTCGTGTGAGATGAGGGCGTACAGAAGGCTTGACTGGGAACCGAATATCGAGAAGATGAATTTTGTTCGAAAGCCGACCACATCTTATGATACGGGATAAAACACATGAACCATTGAAGACCCAAGCTGGGATTTGACTGTGTGGATTTTATATGAGGAATGTTACCACTTCGCTCGTTACTGATGTAAAAGCCTTTGTATGACAGACTTGTCTAATAACTTTTGGATTTTCATTTTTTAAAAAAATGTATGAAGTTTTATTTTTTAATAAAAAACTTCAAAGTAGAAGGGAGGTAAAATGTTACTACTTTAACTCCTTATAGAGTCAAAATGTGACTGGGCTCTAGGATATCGGTGGATAGGCCAGTGGTCCCTGGGAGAATACTGGGTGGTCCGATTGTTTTGAGTATAAATGATTGTTACATCTGTAACATTGTTACAATGTCACATTAGTTTCAGGTGCACAACCCAATAATTTGCCAACCCTGTACAGTACGCTATGCTCACCGCAAGGATAGTTGCTGTCTGTCAGTCTCACACTGTACCTTTACGGTGCTATTACCACACCATTGACGATATTCCCTATGCTGTGCCTTCTATTCCCGGGACTTACTCATTCCATAGCTGGAAGCCTGGACCTCCCATTCCCCTTCACCCCTGTTATTCATCCTCATTCTAATCTATGTCCTCTTTACTCTTTGCAGATTTCCCACCCCTCATTTACTAACTGGGTTTCTCTCTCCACAGTCCCCAGCTCAGCTAGTAGTCTGTAAACATATCGGGGAGTTTTAGAGGAAGAGACGGTGGGGGCCAGGGAGGACACCCCAAAATGCGTCACAATGGTACATGGATTATCTGGATACGACGCTCCTTGGGAAACAGCGGGTGCGAGGGCGCCCAGGGGGTCCTCTGTCCCCAACAAGCAGGAAACGAGTCTGCCATAGCACAGGTGCCCTCCCTGCACTGCGAAGTACAGAGACAGCCTTTGCCGCACACTTGGGAGTTCAAAGCTGGGAAAGCTGTAGAAAGAAACCTTGTGGCTTTTTTACTAATCTACAACCTCAGCACAAATTCCACTTAGCATTCCTGCTGGTTGAAAGCTCCCACATAGCAGGAAAGCTGGCCACGGTGGCCATTCTACACTGGTTGTCCAGGGCCTTGGCCATCAGCATGGAACCCTGTGTGCCCCAGTCCGTGCCCCAGTTGCAAGAAGCCAGGGTTTGCCAATGATTCCAGAGGAGCAAACACATTTCCCTTCATGAACAATCACACCCGACCATGAGCAGGGCACGAGAAGCCAGGACAGATTCAGGAAGAATCCAGAGAGGCCATTCCTGTTCGTGCTCGAGTTCTAACCCAGCACACAGTCCTTCTTTCCCAGACCTTTCGCAGACGACGAATGGAAACACAGAAAAAAGAAGCTCTTGGGGCCAGATGCATTTCAGAAATGAAATGTAAACAAGTGTGATCAAGGGTTGGGGGACTTGTCTCCAAGCACCGATTCCAAAAAGTATTCCCTTTTCAATGTCCTAGATAAGTATTCTTGGCTTTCTATACCTATTCTTGATAATCCAATAGTTTTGTTTCTCGGATTCTTCTACTTCAGATCCATAAACAAACAGCAGAACACCGTGATTCAGGTCTTCACTACTGCGGTTTAGAGCATTATAAATGCCCGAAAGTAAAATCTAATGTTGGGCTGAGGTTTCCCGCGTGACCTGGGGTAGTGACAGCTTATCAGCCTATCAGCCAGAGTAAGGGAGATGTATCAAAATTCAGTTGCACTATAAATCCAGCTAAGATTAAAAGTCAGGCAGTTTTGTTTAGGTAAGCTACGGGTTTAGGCCCTCCTCTGATGTTAGCAGAAACACAAAGTGTCGCAATCTTTTTGTAAACAATAGTCAAGAGGCATATAAAAATATCTCTTGTGATTCACCTTATGGATGTGAGCTTACAAAAACAACAGAACACAAAATGACTTGCCTAAGGACCCTTTCCAGTGTTAATCTCAGTAGTAACATTCTTTAAAATTTTTTAAGGTCTAACAACTGGAAAAAAGTAAAGCAAGCTATACCAATCAAATTATGTAGCCATTTCAATATATTGATAATGTGTTTAAAATCATGGGGATTTGGATCTGGTCATGACAGTTGGAAACAGAAGGCATAAATGTTATGGGTGCAGGTGTTATGTGTGAAATCCACACCCCCCCCCAAATTCTACATTGAATTCTGCATACCATAGTGTCACTCCTGCTGTATCTTAGGGTGGTTTTTCAATCTTTCTATCTCTATTTCTCCATAGACAGATGCGTACCCTCTTTATAGAACCGGAAAGTGTCCAGGCTTGCACGGAGAGCAGCAAGGACGGGCCCCACAGCTGCCACCACCAGCACAAGGGACTCCTCCTCCCTCACCGGGCCGGTGGCGCTGGCAGCAGGAATTCCCGGGTCTGTATGGGTCTGTATGCGCAGGGTCCGTCCTTTCAGAGGGAAAGGGGAAGAGACTTGATCACTATATCCACCTCCTGGGGAGCATGAGCTCAAGACAGCTTACAGGTGAGTGATTTCCAAGCCAAATCTGTCGTAAAGCATCCCAGGAGCTGAAACGCTATTGGTTGTTTTGAAATTGAAAAACTACCTTGTATGTGTTCAATGAATTATTCAGGATCTAGTGTCCTTAAGAACTGGTTCATTCCAGAGAAATCTGTACCCTGTAGAGAATGGTATGTATGTCTCCCTGTAACATAGAAATAAAAATAGTCATGTGGTCCCCACTGAGGCAGGCACTGTGCCTGGCTTGTCTGGTTTAATGACAGTCCTGACAGTTTGCAGCTCTAGGGTTCACCATTTAAAATGTGAGTATTGTGGGTGCCTGGGTGGCTCAGTGGGTTAAGCCTCTTCCCTCGGCCCAGGTCATGATCTCAGCATCCTGGGATTGAGCCCCTCATGGGGCTCCCTCCTTGGTGGGGAGCCTGCTTCCCCCGCTCCCCTCTGCCTGCCTCTCTGCCTACTTGTCATCTCTGTCTGTCAAATAAATAAATAAAATCTTTTTGAAAAGATAAAAAAAAATGCAAATATTAAATATGGTATCTGTGTTCTTGAAAAGCATGTGACTAGGAGCAGAGCTGGACGGATGACACGTGAAGAGCTCCACTGACCCCTGGACGATATGGATAGGATTCCTCTGAGTCTAGGCCTCCGTTGTTCAGAATATACTGGAAGGCATAATTCACCAGGCCAACAGGGCAGCCCTCACTGCCTTGAGACCTAGAATAGTCCAGCGGGTTCCGCTCACTCAGCGACACAATTTGGCCTGTTTTCCGGAACTTGTGTACTTTGAGGGCACCGGCTTCCCTAAAAGCCCAGCCAGAAGCACACGGACCCTGAAACCAAATTAGAAAGCTCTCAGCCTAAACAACAAACAGCAAGGCTTTGCCAACAGCCCATGAATCTGAAAACTCTTGTAAAACACAGCGAGGGTGTGTTGTTCCCCAGCAGGGACCCATCGAAGAGCTGCTGTTTTCTTTTCGGCTTTACTTTTGGAAAGAAGTGATCCTTTTTTTTGGTGAGAAGGGATCCTTCAGACTCATAGGACTTACCCTGGCTGTCTGTCTCCTGTCCACAGGTACAATGAAATCAGCAAAGAAGGGTATTTCAAACACTTTCCCCTCTGTGTCCTTCTGGATTTTAAGGTCGTTCATCATGTGTCTGAATTCTTCACTGGTCTTCAAGGAAAAGAAGGTAGAATGTTGACAAGGATGAGAATTCTTTGGCGAAGTACCAAAGAGAGAGAGAACAAAAGGTTCAGGAACCCCAGCCGCCCTCACCAGGTCACCGACGCATTCACCGCCGTTCGAGCGTTTTCCGATTCCTCTCCCACACTGCTCTCCTCCGTCTTTCACTCTAGAGACAAACATATAACCTACAATTTTTATTTCTATTTAAAGCCAACTCACCTACTCGAAGTGGATGTGCTCACAGAGAGGAGGAGGGGCCTGGACCAGGGCTGGGCTGATGCTCCAGGAGCTACTCTCCAGCAACCACACAGCAGGACATCTGTCCCCATCCTGCACAGTCACTGGGCCCTGTTTCCTCTCTGGGTAAGAGCGGCCTCTAGAGGCTACTCTCTGCTGTGAACTCCCACCAGCGTGGATGTTCTCTGTGGGGCCCTCCAGACAGCTTAGATGTTCCCAACCATGCCATAGAGTTTCCCATAGGTTGCCTTCCATTGGGTCCATTGAGCATCTAAACTTCGACCAAATTTTGTAGTAGCTGAGACTATTCCCAAGCAAAGCGCGGGCAGCAAGAAAAAAGGATGCATATTTCAAAACCTAGAAAGGGAAAAGAAAATGAGCATCTGAACAGACCAATCTGTCTAAAAAGCCATCCTCTTCTTATGAGCTGTTAGAGCCCCTAGAATGGACAAAAAGCATTGACTTTGACTTAAGCCTCCCAATATATACACAAGGACGGGACTGGCCCCACCAGTGGGGGGAGGGGGTCCTCACCTGACTGTCACTCTGCAGATGTGACAACAGGTGTGGCTCCTAGGGGGTTCTCTGATGTTGGGCTGTGGCTTTAAGGTCATTCATCGAAAGCCCTGGGGTTTGGCCTGGCTGGTCCTGCCCATACCACCTGGGCACACTGTGATCCTGTTGGTTTTGCTTTTGTTGGCCAAGCCGATGACTTCTATTCTGATGTTTTCTTGATGATTAGATCTTGTTTTTAACAGAACAAAAACATCTGGACAATTGTGTAGACTTGTATCCCTACCTTAACTGGTTTGACTAAAAACAATGAGCTCACAGTGATTCAGTTAAGTGACCAATGAGTTCGCAATGGTCTGGCTTACAAAAACAAGTGTATGCATATTCAGTAAGGAAATGGATGTCCAACTCCCGTTAACTGCTGTCATGGTAAGAGAAGAAGGAAGTGCGCCATAGAAGTGCATTGAAATGTATTTCATGATCGCATGCTATCTAGTATGTGTCTAGCACTGGGAAAAGTAATCTGTATTTTTAGACATTTTTCTTACAACTCAGGGTTCCAGAATCCTGCAATAAAGCAATAGCACAATGATGTGCTATTAAAATTTAAAGAAATATTTTGGTTTCCCATTGCATACACAAGTCATGTTTTCCCTCTACTGTAGTCTATTTAGTGTGCAATTGCTTTATGTCTAAAAAATGAACAGGCATTAATCAAAAAACACTCCATTGCTAAAAAGTGCTAACCAAAATCATGTTTCAGCAAACATGATCGTTCTGCTGGTGGAAGGTCTGTGCCCATGTTGACGGCTGCTGTCTGATCACGGTGGTGGATGCTGAAATTCGGGGTGGCCCTGGCAGTTTCTTAAAATAAGACAACAGGGAAGATCGCTGCAATCGCCTTCTCTGGGGCATGCAATGCTGTTTGTTAGCATTTTACCCACGGTAAGACTTTCTTTCCAACAGAGTCCCACGCCCTATCACAGCTTTATCAACTCCGATTATGTAATATTCTAAGTCTTTTGTGGTCAGTTCAATGATCATCATAGAATCTTCACCAGGAGATGCTTTTCCATCTCCAGAAACCATCTTTTCGTTCATCTAAGAAGCAGCTCCTTATCTGTTCAAGTTTTTTTTGTACACATAGGATTTTATTTTATTTTATTTTTTCACATAACAAACAATGTATTCTTGGTTTCAGAGGTAGAGGTCAGTGGTTCACCAGTCCTGTATAACACCCAAGGCTCAGTGCACCGCGTGCCTTCCCTCATGGCCATCACCCAGTCGCCCCATCCTCCCCCCCCCCCCCAGCAACCTTCAGTTCGTTTCTTATGATTACGAATCTCTCATGGTTTTTCTCCCTCTGTGACTTCACTTTCATTTATTTTTTCCTCTTTTCCCCTGAGATCCTCTGTTTTGTTTCTTAAATTCCACATATCCGTGAGATCATATAACTGTCTTTTTCTGATTGGCTTATTTTACTTAGCATAATACCCTGTAGTTCCATCCAGCTCGCTGCAAATGACAAGATTTCTTTCTTTCTTTCTTTTTTATGGCTGATATATATAGATAAAGAAATACAGACAGATATAGATACATAGACATAGATATATATCTAGATATATCTAGATACAGATATTTAGGGTTTATATAGATATATAGAGACATATATAGAGAAATATAGATATATATCTAGATATCTGTGTCTATGTATCTGTATCTGTCTGTATCTATATACCTATATCTATCTATAGATATATATCTATATATCTTTGCTGTGCAAATGCTTTTTATCTTGATGAAGTCCCAATAGTTCATTTTTACCTGTTTCCCTGGCCTTGGAATGTGTCTGACAGAGGCGCCTGGGTGGCTTAGGGGGTTAAAACCTGTGCCTTTTGTTCAGGTCATGATCCCAGGGTCCTGGGATAGAGCCTTGCATTAGGCTCTCTGCTCATCAGGGAGCCTGCTTCCTTCTCTCTCTCTCTCTCTCTCTCTCTCTGCCTACCTGTAATCTCTGTCTGTCAAATAAAATCTTCAAAACAAAAGAGAGAGATGTGTCTGACAAGAAGTTTTTATGGCTGAGGTCAAAGAGATTGCCACCTGTGTTCTCCTCTAGGACCTGATGGATTCCTGTCTCACAGTTAGGTCTTTCATCTGTTTTTGAGTCGATTTTGTGTGTGGTATAAAGAGATGGTCCAGTTTCATTCTTCTGCATGTGATTATCCAATTTTCCCAGCACCATTTTTTGAAGAGACCGTCTTTTTCCCACTGAATAATCTTCCCTGCTCTTGTCAAAGATTAGTTGACCATTCCATTTCTGAGTTCCTATTCTATTCCATTAATCTATGTATCTGTTTCTGTGCCAGTACCATACTGTCTTGATGATTACAGCTTTGTAACAGATCTTGAAGTCCAGAATTGTGATGCCACCAGCTTTGGGGGTTTTTGTTCTTTTCTTTTTTAGATTTTGTTTTCTTTTTCAACATTTCTTGGCTATTCGGGGTCTTTTCTGGTTCCATACACATTTTAAGATTATTTTTTCCACTCTCTGTAAAAAGTTAATGGTATTTTGACAAGGATTACATTGGATGTATAGATTGTCCATGATACCATAGACATTTTAACAGTATTTGTTCTTCCAATCCATGAGTATGGAATATTTTTCAATTTCTTTGAGTCTTCCTCAATTTCTTTCTGAGTGTTCTATAGTTTTCTGAGTACAGATCCTTAACCTTTTGGGATAGGTTTATTCCTAGGTATCTTGTGTTTCTTGGTGCAATTACAAATGGGATTGACTCCTTAATTTCTCTTTCTTCTGTCTCATTGTTGGTGTATAGAAATGCAACTGATTTCAGTACACTGATTTTATATTCTGCCAATTTTCAGAATTCTTGTACGAGTTCTAGCAATTGGGGGTGGAGTATCATATCATCTGCAAAGCCGAAGAGCTTGATTTCTACTTTGCCAATTCGGATGCCTTTTATTTTTTTTTTGTTGTCTGATTGCTGAAGCTAGGACTTCTAGTGCTATGTTGAATAGCGGTGGTGATAGTGGACAGCCCTGCCATGTTCCTGATGGTAGGGGAAAATGTATCAGTTTTTCCACATTGAGCATGACACTCACTGTGGGCTTTTCATGTATGGCTTTTATGATTGAGGTATGTTCCCTTTATCCCTACACTGTGACGTGTTTTAGTCAAGAAAGGATCTGCTCTTTGTCACATGCTTTTTCTGCATCTATTGAGAGTATCATATGGTTCTTGTTCTCTTTTATTAATGTATTGTATCACATTGATTGATTTGTGGATGTTGGGTCAAACTTTGCAACCCAGGAATAAATCCCACTTGGTCATGATGGATAATCCTTTTAATCTACTGTTGGATCCTATTGGCTAGAATTTTGGTGAGAATTTTTACATGTTCATGTTCATCAGGGATATTAGTCTGTAATTCTCCTCTTTGATGGGGTCTTTGTCTGGTTTTGGGATCAAGGTAATGCTGGCTTCATCCACTGAGTTTGCAAGTTTTCCTTCCATTTCTGGAGTCGGACGCCTGTTCTTTCCTCCAGATTAGGGAAGTCTCTCCTATAATTTGCTCCAGTATACCTTCTGCCTCTCTCTCTCTCTCTTTCCTCTTCTTCTGGGATCCCAATTACTCTGATATTGTTTTGCTTTATGATATCACTTATCTCTCGAATTCTCCACTCATGATCCAGTAGTTGTTTATCTCTTACTCTCAGCTTCTTTATTCTCCATTGTTTTGTCTTCTCTATCACTTATTCTCTCTTCTGCCTTATTTATCCTAGCAGTTAGAGCCTTCATTTTTTATTGCATCTCCTTAATAACCTTTCTGATTTTGAGTTGTTTCAATTTTAGTTCTGTTATTTCTTCAGAAAGAGATTCTCTAGTGTCTTGCGATGATGTGGGTGGAGCTGGAGCGTATTATACTAAGCAAATAAATCGTCAAGCAAAGACAAATACCACACAATTTCACTCATATGTGGAATTTAAGAAACAAAACAAATTATAAAGGAGAAAAAAATAGTAAGGAAAACCAAGAAACAGACTCTTAACTATAGAGAACAAACTGATGGCTACCAGAGGGGAGATGGTTAAATAGGTGATGGGATTACGGAGTGCTCTTGTCATGATGAGTACTAGGTATTGTATGTAAGTGTTGAATGAGTACACTCTGAGCCTGACACTAATATTACATTGTATGTTAACTAACTGGAATCTAAGTAAAAACTTTAAAAAATTCAGAGTTCTTGGGATGCCTGGTTGGCTCAGTAGGTTAATCCGCTGCCTTTGGCTCAGGTCGTGATCTCAGAGTCCTGGGATCAAGTCCTGCATCGGGCTCCTTGCTTGGCATGGAGCCTGCTTCTCTCTCTCCCTCTGCCTGCCTCTCTGCCTGCTTGTGTGCTCTCTCCCTCTCTCTCTCTGACAAATAAATAAATAAAACCTTTAAAAAAAAATTCAGAGTTCAGGCCAGAATCCCTCAAGTCATTTGTTTGCTTAGCTACCACATATATATAGATTCTGGTTGCTCACTTATATTTGCTTTTAAATGGAACGATTGCCTTGGAAAGTCCCATGCATATGCCCTAATATCAGGGCTTTATGCTTACCCCAAGTTTTAGGATGCTCTTTGTCTCTCAGTGGGCTGTTCTGGATTTCATGCGGTTATTAATGAAGCCCCAAAAATTCATTCAGTATGTCTGCCATTCTAAGAGAACTTCTAAGACAGGTGTGGGAGAAGAGTCAAAAAATTTCCAGACCAAGTGTGTAAAGTCTGTTCTAAATTGGAAGAGGGATACAAATCATTTACAAGTGATACATTCCCTCACCAAATTCTGAGGGATATCGCAAGAGAGGCCATGTACTCTGTGGTGGAAAGACAATGGTGTGGTCTGCTGGGTTGGAAGCTTTCTTGAACCCCAGTGAAAAAGAGTTGGCGATCCCATGGAACCAAGTGGCAGTCAGTCAACAGGATGCTGGGACCTAACTTTGCTCCCCCAAAATGAAACTTCAGATAAGTTTCTTCTTTCTTTCATTTCAAAGTGAACTTCTCAAAAGTGCAGTTTCCTGTACCTCTCCTTCGAAAGGTCATATTTTGCCAGCACACATAAACCCATTGAGGGCAAAAGTGACAGGTTGTGAATTGTGAGGTTGATAAAATCAAAATTATTTATACGCTCTCAGTCTTGAAGATGTTTCATAGTCTCTTCCACTCTAAGCTAAAGAGTGTCTCTTCTAGAATCCATGAAAGATGATTTTTATGTTATGACTAAAAAATAAAACTCCTATACAAAAAGAAATACCATAAATCTTGTTGGAGTAGAGGTTTCGAATGAGAACAAAGGCATCAGCCCATGAATGACCAATAGCAGGTGAACAGGCTGACCACACCAGGACCCCTTGTAGATCTTACCACAGGATGAGTTCCCAAATGGAAAACCAGTCAAGAGAATAATCACACAAGTCAGAAAAGAACCACAAATATCCGGCAGCAAATGGGAAAATGCTAATAAAATAATAAATGTTAATAAAAAGCAATGTATACTAAATGCTAAAATACTAAATGTATACTAAATATTAAAATACTAAATACTAAAATGCACATGACACTGGCAAAAAGGCAAAAATTTAAAAGATGAGTGTGCTCAGTAGCATGGGAAAATAAGCATTCTCATGAACTGTGAGTGAAAACATAACAGTCACAAGCTTTCCAGAGGTCAATCTATCAGTATGATTTCAAATTTTAGGTATCCATACCTTTTGACTCAGCAGTTATCTCAAATTCCCCCAGAAATTTATCCCAAGGAACTAATAGTTCAAATAAAAGAAAGATAAATGCACAAAGATATGCCACTGCAGAATTGGTTATGTAAACAACAAAAGGAACAACTGAAATGTGCATCTATAATGGCTGGTTAATGTCTTCTGGGGTATCCGCGATATTCCAGAGATATACTGTGTTGCACATCTATTCATGCATAGAAAGGTTATCATTCTTTACATATTGATAACAAAACATGTTCACAAAATATGCAGTGAAAGAAACAGGTTACGGGACTGAATGTATTCTCATATATATATATATGTATAGATGTATGCACATGTGTGCATGCAAATATGTGTATATACATATATAAACATACATACAAATATACAATATATATGTATATGCATATGTATGAAATATGTGTGTATGCATACACACACACACATATACTATGTACATAGTATGTACATATCCATAAAGTGTTTTCTAGGGGTGCCTGGCTGGCTCAGTTGTTAAGTTTCTGCCATTGGCTTAAGTCATGATCACAGGGTTCTGGGATTGAACCCCTTGTCAGGCTCTGCGCTCAGTAGGAAACCTGCTTCTCCTTCTCCCTCTGCCCTTCCCCCTGCTCATGCTCTCTCTGTCTCGCAAATAAATAAATACAATCTTTTAAAAAAAGTGTCTTCTGGGACGCCTGGGTGGCTCAGTTGGTTAAGCAGCTGCCTTCGGCTCAGGTCATGATCCCGGCATCCTGGGATCGAGTCCCACATCGGGCTCCTTGCTCTGCGGGGAGCCTGCTTCTCCCTCTGACTCTGCCTTCCACTCTGTCTGCCTGTGCTCGCTCTCACTCTCTCTCTCTCTTACAAATAAATAAATAAAATCTTAAAAAAAAAAAAAAAAGTGTCTTCTAAGAATGTGTCATCTTATTGACAGTGATTTCTAGAAGTTGATGTTTTAATGTTGTTCACTTTCCTTGTATTGTGTGAATATGTGCAATGATCACATGTTGTTGAAAATAGATCATTCCAATTCTGCTTATAGAAAATGACAAAAGCATTGTCATTTGAAAACACAGAGAGTATGCAATGAAAAAAATTATTGAGAAAAACTATGTCAGGTAGTTAATTATTAAAAATTGTATATTCTTTCTCTGGATTTTATAATGTTTAACATAGTATTAGCTTTTCAAAAACTGTGATATGTTGTGATTTCTTTTTCTACTTTATATAAGTATTGACATTTGCACCAACAATAAAAAGGAAAAGAAAGAAAACAGATCGTTCTGATGTGAAAAACAGAACAGGGTCTCCCTTTATTTTGTCCTCCCCTCCTGGTTCCCTACAGCACAGAGCCCAGGGGTTGGGAATAAGGGAGACCCTCTCTGTTCAATGTCATCCAGAGAGAGTGTTCTGGCTCGAAAAGTCAGATTCAGGTTCTAGTCTCACTAGGAACTGGGCAGGTGACAATGAGCTCTCCTTCAGTAAAAGTGGAGCTCTTAGAAGATATTTAAGATCTTTTCAAATAGCCAAAGGAATATTGAAAAAGAAAAACAAAACTGGTGGCACCACAATTCCAGGCTTCAAGCTCTATTACAAAACTGTAGTCATCAAGACAGTATCGTACTGGCACGAAAACAGACACTTAGATCAATGGAATAGAATAGAATAGAGAAGAAATGGACCCTGAACTGTATGGCCAACTAATCTTCAACAAAGCAGAAAAGAATGTCCAGTGGAAAAAAGACAGTCTCTTCAACCAATGGTGCTGGGAAAATCGGAGAGCCATATGCAGAAGAATAATACTGGTGAACTCTGTACTAAGCAAATCATGCCTCAACCTAGAACATTCCTGCCTTTTGCTGCAGGAGTGCACACAGCTCAGATGGAGGAGAGTGGGGAGTGGGAAAGCACATCCCCAGCCAGGACTGAGAAACTAACATCTGAGGGCACGAGTCTGATGCAGCCAAAATGTCCTAACCTATTAGAGAGACTCTGACTTAAGCGTTTGTTAACCCTAATCCTTGCTAGCATCTGAGAAGGACTGGAAGTTAAGGTGATGCCCCTGGATCATAGGACAAGCCTTAAGAGAACGTATAAACCTCAGTTCCCCAGAGTGCATCAACCCTCCGCCACCTCCTTCCATTTTCTGTGAGCTAATCAGCCTTTTTTTATACTCAACCTGACTGTAACCCAGACTTTGGGCATAATTACTCTCCACACTATTAAGGACTGGTATATTCCTTTACTCTTAAAACAAATGTAATTTAGAATACCCCAGTGCAAACTGTCGTCTCTTTCATTCACGGATACTCTCCTTCTCCCAAGGGCTGTGCAAGTGTCCTGGGGTTTTATAACAATTTGTGTTTTTGAAGCCCTTCGTCATCCCAGGATGTGTGATCTGCCCCCTCCTTGCCAATGGTTGTGCTTGGGAAGCCTCGGAGCACCCCACCCCAGACCAGCCTCACACAGAATGAGTGAGAGTAGGTTATAGCCCTCAGCCTTTGAGAAACCACTGCCCCTCTCCCAGTGTCGGGGAGACTCTTCTCCCTTCTTCCTCCCATGCCACTAGACAAATAGACACTTCATTCCTTGATGACAGTGATCTTATGGGAGGAATTCTCTATCCTTGGGATTAAGATTTTTTTTTTTTCCTTCACAGTTGGCCTTCAGGGTCCTTGTGGACTCAGGAATTCTAACTGGGCTGTCGAGTGCTGAACAGTGACTCTTACTTCTCTTTGCATTCCTGCTGTTGAAATCTTGATTATCCGTGAGACAAGGATGTCTCTCTAAGGAGGGGACAAGTCCCTAGAAATGGAGCACAAACAGGAGGAGAACCCAGACATATTCAGAAAGTATCAGTCCCCTTGCCTCACACATGGCACAGGTCTGCAGGCGGCTATAGGGCCCCCTCAGCATCTAAATACGGTCTCCCCACAGCCCTGCCAACCGTACCCAACCTGCTCTAGAGGAAATAACTCAGGAGTGGAGCGTCTTCTGCCAGGGGTGGTGGTTCCTGCACAGAGAAGAGAGGATCTCCCCAGAAGTCTGTGCACAGTTACAGAGCACAGGAAGAACTTTCCAGAAATGCTGAAGTGGACACGGTGGCAGAGGGTTGGCCATGGTGCCTGGGGTAATGATGTGGGGCCCCAGGAAGGAGTGTGTTCCCTTGGTTGCTGTCCCCAGGCGGAAGCATGAAACATTAGCTGTTGCCCTCTGCAGTTCTCTTTATTGATCTTTGCTGATGGCCAAACTTCAATCCTGGGTCTGGTCCAGCCCTGTGTGCTGCCTTGTCTGGAGTAGCAACTCCTGAGATCAAACCCTGGCTCCCTGCTCCCCAGCCGGGGAAGCTGCCAGGCCCCTCAAAGCTTCAGTTCATTCATCTGGAACATGGGAGAAGGGCTGTTATGATGCACAAAGGCCACCACCCAAAGCAGAGTGTTTTTGACTATGTCCCAGCTGTCCACTGGCTTCCAGAGCCCACAAGGAGGTGGATGGGAGGTTGGCTGCATGTTTTTTCCATTTTACTTATCTATCATTCCTAAAGTTTTCATAATGATCACTTGTTTTGTTTAAAAAAAAAATAAGTAAAAGGAACAGAAGAAGCTACTGGAAGGCCAGTGGCCATCATCCTCTGAGATCCTTGACCGCAGCTACTACTAAGTCGTTCAGGAAAACTCCAAGGGGAGGAGACAAGTCAGGGCAATGGTGCATGATTGTCCCATCCCCAGGAGCACGACACGGGAAAGTATGACCCTGCTGCTCACGAGCCAGGTAACTGGTTTGGTTCCTTGTTCCTCTGGTAGTGAAACATTCACACTCTTCACCTTTACAACAAACCACTGCATTCCCTTTAGATTCTGGATAGGCCCAGGACATAGAGACTGATGTTTTAAGATAATCATTTAAGTCATGTTTTCTGGCAAGTCCGATATGCCAGGACCATTTGGAGAGTGAAGCCACTGGAAGTCTCCAAAGTGGCTTTTGGCTTGGTTTTCTGAGAACGTGCAAGAGAAGAGCAGGAAGAACACCAGCTTCCCAGATGGAGCACGGATTAGCAGAGTTCACCGAGGCAAGGCTGGCCACAGCATTGCCTTCTGCCAACAGTCTGCCCCCACACGACCTATTTCAGTGCATCGTGTGCATTTGGGAGCTCAGCGGGCAGGGAAATCCAGGGGCGAAGCCATGATGATGGAAGCTTGTTTGGTTGAAAGACTCCAAGTTCACCTTAGTGATCTCCCTTTTTCATGGCTATATAATATTCCATTACAGATATATCCCCTTCTTCTTTATCCATTCATCTGTCTATGGACATCTGGGCTCTTTCCTTAGTTTGGTTATTGTAAACATTGCTATATATAAAATTTTATCTGATATACATAAAAAAGGGAATCAATAGTTTAATTTCTTCTTTACTAGGCAATGAATTACATAGGAAGAAGCTCGAGAACTGTAGAGGTATTTTTGTTTTCCAGGAATTTCTCTGCTACTCTAAGTAAAGTCTTGGTATCCAGAATCACTTCAAGCCTGTCAAGTGGAGAAGAGCAGTCATCTTCAGTTCTCAGGCTAAACCATCCTTCTCCTTGGACTTTAAAAGAAACCCCAGAAGAGAGATTGACTGTGTGCCCAGCCCTACAGAGATTTGCCTCCATGTGTGGAAATCAGGACTCCGCTCTCAGCCATGCATGAAAGCCGTCTTAGTCTATTCTAGCTGCGATGACAGAATAGCAAAGATAGGGTCTCGTACACAACAGAAATGTATTTCTCACAGTTCTGGAGGCTGGATTTCCAAGAACAAGGCACCACTAAATTTCAGTGTCTCATGAGGGCCCTTTCCCACTTCATATATGGCCATCTTCTCATTGTGTCCTCACATGTCCAGAAAGGAGAAGGAACTCTCTAGACACAAATCCTATCCCTATGGGCACCAGCCACCTCCCAAACACCCCATGCCCTGATCCTACTCTGGGGGGTTAGGATTTCAATAGGGGAATTGGTGGGGGACACGAACATCAGTCTACAGCAAACACGCTGCGGTTTTTGGTTCTGAGTCCATCCCAATGCCTACGAGCCACCGCCATCTTTCTATCAGTTTGTATTCATGGAGAACTTTCCCAGAGCCAATGCAATGCTTCATGTGCATTCGCACAGCTTACCGTTCGGAACGAGTTTCTCCTTCCTGTTTCACAGAATAAGAAAACTGGAATCGAGAAGAGCGAGGGGAGCCTGAGGTCCTTGCGCAGGGAAGCTGGCAGTCTGTGCCAGAATCGGCACCCTCCTCACGCGTGCCCTCTCTCACCTGATGGGAGAGCAGCCATGGGCTTCAGGTGACCTTGGGTGATGTCTGAGAGGCTGTGGGTTTTTTATAGGCCAGCCCGCTGCGCATGCTAGCCAGCGAGTCAGGCTCCCCAAGAGAAACGTCGTCACTTCCAGCCAGGACGGAGCCCAGGGTCCAGGGAGAAACTTCTCCTCTAGAAACCTGGCTCTTGTTCTTCTTGGAGGAAATAATTTCTTCTGCCTATTGCATGGTGCCCACTAGCACTCAGGGCCCTGGGGGTGCACCCTGTCCCAAGGGGGGCTTGAGTCTCTGAAATACTACTGTGTTTTTTTTGAAAAATTGTATTTTCCAGAGATATCCGTATCAATATCTCCAATTACACGTTTTGTTTGTTTGTTTCTTTTTACCAAATGACACTGGCACACCTTCCTTGAATGATGGGGTCTGTGTCCTCTCTTCTTGAACCTGGTGGGATCTGGTGACAGCCCCAGATACAGAACAGGGGAAGTCATGTGATGTGACTTACAAGACTGGAGCTTAAACACGCCACGTCCTCCCCCAGTTGCCAGGTGGATTCTTATTCAGAAATATTCAATCCCTCGACATCCCTGCGAGAGCAGAGTGTACCTCCCTGCTCAGTTGGGGTGAGTCCATCTGGTTCGTCTGTGTGACTCGCTTTCTCCAGTGTAATAACATGAAAGGGACAGGGGCACCTGGGTGGCTCAGTCATTGGCAGTCATGGTGTGTGCCTTCGGCTCAGGTCATGATCCCCAGGTCCAGGGATCGAGTCCTGCATCGGGCTCCCTGCTCAGTGGGAAAAGCCTGCTTCTCCCTCTCCCACTCTCCCTGCTTGAGCTCCTTCTCTCGCTGTGTCTCTCTCTGTCAAATAAATGAATATAATCTTAAAAAAAAAAAAAAAAAAAAAAGCAGAAGGAGCAGTGTGCCGGTTCTGAGCTGAGGCCTTAAGAGGCCACGTGTGTTTCCGCTCACTCTGTTTAATTTCTGCTGTTGCCCTGCAAGGAGCCCGCGGTGGCTAGCCCAGCGAGGAGGGGAGACACACGGAGCAGAGCCCACGGGCCCAGCAGGTCACAGAACCTCCCGCTGACGCACAGCCTGGTGAGAAACAGGGAGTGATGGTTGTTTTCGGGCCGAGTTTTGGTGTGTGGAGTTTTCCAGCCATAGTTCACTCCAGCAGGACTTCGGTAAGTTCTTGACCCACTGATGGGACCAGCCCTGAGAAGAGGCTATGGTTGCACAGACAGACGCGATCTGAGCTCCCATGGTGGGCTTCACTTAGACCTGGGGGGAAGCAGAAAGGTCTCATCAACATCTCGCCCCATCAAGTTGTGAGTCCATCTCATTGTGAAAGAGTGTGATCTGACCTGGGCTGACATCACCCAGGGAAGCTGTGAGGTTAGTGGTTTTATATGAGCAGCCCCAAATAGATAATAAATACTGTGGTACTCCGCAAACGAGCACCTGCCAGCGGAATCAGAAAACTGGATTTTACCACAGCAACAACCTATTGGCTCCATGGCCCTGGTGCATTGTTCATCAGAAAATTCTGCAAAATCTTGTCATGAAGCTTTCTCATGGCTTCAAATAAAGCAAAGTGGCTGCTGGGAAAGCCGAGGGTCTATGTTTTGTCACCACTGCTTGTGCATTCCCGTGCAACCTCAGTGCCTCCTGTCACTAAGTGCAAAGGAGAGCCCACGACTGCAGAGATGCAGAGACAGTCTCTCTGCATGAGACGACCTCAGTGCACACTGGTTCTGAGGAGATCCTCAAAGTAGCCATGAGGGTCACAACAAAGATTTAGAGAGAAAGGAGACTTCTTACCCTTCTCAATCAAACGGCACTGCTGACTGTCTCGCATTCCCGGGCAGGCCGCATAAACGAGCCGTGGTCAGCACCGGGTCTGTGCATGAGCCCCGGACAGAACACAGACAAGGGCAGCCGCCCTCCGTTTGACGTTGAAGTAGCTCCTGACATATGCCCATTGTGGGCCCGAAGGGGAGTGCTGGAAACTTCTTATCTTCACTGAGGAAGACACGCAGACGGCTATGAGCACAGGAGGAAATGCTCATCACGACTAGCTGTTAGCGAAATGCAAGGTCAGCCAGGATGACACATTGTCCTACACCTACTAGATCGGGTAGAATAGAGTCGTGGCAGCACCTGATAAGGATGTGCATGGGCTGGGTCCCTCAGCCTTGGATGGGGGACGGGAAGTGGTGCAGCCATTCTGGAATGTCATTTAGTGGTTTCTTTTCTCCTTTTTACTGAGATATCACTGAGCTATAACATTGTATTAAAGAGTATAACATAATGACTTGATATGTGTATAAACTGCAAAGAGATCACCACAATATCTTTATTTAACATCCCCCCCCTCGTGTAGTTACAATTATTTTGCCTTGCAATGGGGACTTCTAAGTGTTAATCTCTTAGCAATGTTCCAATGTACAACGTGGCATTGTTCACGCCGGTCACCATGATGGATGTTATGTCCCCAGAACTTATTAACTTATTAACTGGAAGTTTGTACCTTTGTCCCCCCTGCCTCTGTATTCCCCTCCTTTATAAGCAGTTTCTTATAAAATCAAAACTTCAGGGGCGCCTGGGTGGCTTAATGGGTTAAAGCATCTGCCTTCGGCTCAGGTCATGATCCCAGGGTCCTGGGATCAAGCCCCGAGTCCGGCTCTCTGCTCAGCGAGGAGCCGGTTTCCTTTCCTCTATCTCTGCTGCCTCTCTGCCCACTTGTGATCTCTGTCTGTCAAATAAATAAATAAAATCTTTTAAAAAATAAATAAAATCAAACCTTCAATGACCCTACGACCCAGCAATGGCCATCTTTTCCCCCTTTTCCATCACCCCCTCCTCCTCAGGAGTGTTTCTGGTGTTGCCCACCAGACCTGTCCCTGGGACCGAGCTGAGACCTGCCCCTTCACCTACACTCTACAGAGATGATTTAAAACGAGCACCTGCCACAGCCCAGTAGAGCCAATGGAACCGTTCCAACACCGTCTGCGCGATTCGGCAGGATCCTTCCCCTTTTCTGAGGATGCCGTCCTGAGAAGTGGATGAGTCTGTAATTGCCAAGAGTGAGTCTGAGAAGTCCAAGAGCGGAGCCCAGAGCCGGGAGCTAGAGAGGATGGGGGGGGGGGGGGGAAGGACTGTGCACGGGGCACGGTGACAGGCTCAGGGAGGTTTGTCCCACACCCACCAAGCTTCTGAGGGACTCCTGCTGTGCTTCGAGATCACCTGCCCTGTTTCACATGCAAACACAAGAACTTGTGTGAAAGCATGTTGAGTTAGGCTTCTGTCACCTGAAGCTGGGAGCATCACGTCTAATGGAGAGACCGGGACGTGGACATGGGGCATTAGAAGTAACAGTCTATGAAACGTGGCATCGGCTGAGCTGGCAGAGGGCAGAGGCAGCCAGGGTGACTCTCTCCCTCCCGAGTAAGAGAAGAAGCTGGCAGTGTGTGCTGTGGGGTCGTTGACCTGGAGCCCATCATACCGAGGGATATAGACAGCGCCTAACAAGGCTGGATGCCAAGAAACTTGGCAGAAAACCTTCAGAACGTGGGATGTGGTGGTTACTCCTTGCCGCCTGCGCTAAGCTCCAGCAAGAATTGCACTTCCTTTTCAGAGAAGCTTCTCTTCCGTGCGTGCCAGCCCATCTGGAAACAGTAGGAAGACAATAAAGCCTTGTTAAGAGAGACCCTTTCTGCACACAGTAATTGAAGGTGTCTCAGCTTCTGCTCATCCCCTTACCCGCAGGGGAGAGGCACTAAACTCTGTGCCCCAGGCTAATGCTGGAACGGCAGCTAAGGATGGAACAGAAGTTGAGATCGCAGGAGGACTCAACAGCTTTTCCTGTCAGGCTCCCTTTTCTTTCTCTTCGTAATATTCTTTGCCTTTTGACCCTGCTACCCTTTTCTCCCACCCACAGCCCTTGTATCTGGTAATCATCCTGTGCTTTCTGTGTCCGTGTGCTTAGTTTAGTGTTTGTCTGTTTGCTCGATTTTTGTTTTTGTTTTGCTTCCACACAGAGGAGAGATCGTATGGTATTTGTCTTTCTCTGTCTGACTAATTTCACTTGGGATGGTGCCCTCAAGGTCCATCCATGTTGTCACAAATGGCAAAATGCCATTCTTTTTATGGCTGAGTAATATTCCATTGTGTGTATATGCTACGTCGCTATGCATTCGTTCACTGATGGACACTTAGGTTGTTGCTGTGTCTCGGCTTGTTTAAGTAATGCTGCGATGAATATGTGGCACATAGATCATCCTTTTGAGTTTTGTTTCCACTTTCTGTGAGTAAATACCCAGAAGCAGGATTTCTGGATGTTATGGTTGTTCTACATTTAATGAGCTGGAAACTCTGTACTCTTTTCCGTTGGGGCTGCACCAGTTTGCCTTCCCGCCACCAGTTGCACAGCGGTGTCCTTCCCTCACATCCTCACTGAGCTGTTCATTCCTTGTCTTTGATGGTAACATCCTACCTGGTGCGAGGTCACATCTCATGGCGATGTTTACTTTCCTTTCCTGATGATTAATGATGATGAGCATCTTTTCTTATACTTGTCGACCATCTGTACGTCTTCTTTGGAAAAATGTCTATTCAGATCTTCTGGCTATTTTTTATTTATTTTTTATTTTTTTTTTGCTATTGAATCCCATTAGTTCTTTAATATTTTGGATTTTAAACCCTTATCAGATACATGATTTGCAAATCCTTTCTCCCATTCCGTAGGTTGCCTTTTCATTTTGTTAATGGGTTTCTTTGTTTTGCAGAAGCTTTTTAGTTTGGTGGAACCCCACTTGCTTGTTTTTGCTTTTTTTGCTTTTCCTTTTGGTGTCAGATTCAAAAAAACCACTGCCAAGACCTATGTCAAGGAGCTTATTGCCTCTATTTTCTTCAAGAGATTTTATGCTTTCAGAAATTACAGTGGAATCTCTAACTCATTTTGAGTTCATTCTTGCGTATGGTGTGAGACGGTGGTCCGGTGTCATTCTTTTCACGTAGCTGCCCTGTTTTTCCAGCACCATTTACTGAAGAGTCTGTTCTTCCCCTTTCGTATATTCTTACCCCTTTTGTTGTAAGTGATGTGACCATATACGCGTGAGTTTATTTCTGGGCTTTCTATTCTGTTCCATCGATCTGTGTGTCTGTTTTTATACCAGTAAAAGGGACATTGGATTTCTCTGTATTATTTCTTACAATTGCATGTGACTCTATAATTTTCTCAAAAGAAAAAGATTAATGAAAAGAAAGCATTTATCTGTGTGTTGAGAAGCTAAATGGGGGCTGCTGTGTTGAACCAAAGCTTTTCTCAGCCACCAGCATCCACTTCCTCTGGTCTTGGTAGGAGCACTGTGGGTTCTTTGGGGAAACTTGTTTCTTCCCCATTGCATGGAGTCTTAATGGGGCTGTAATTAAGATGCCTTCCGTCCCCTAGACATGAGATGAAATATCGATAGACAGTGTCTCCCAGGTTTTCGGAAGCAGAATGATGCAAGGATGAAAGAAACAGTGTGAATTCTTCCTTCCAGCAACAGAGCCCTGACAATATTGCCTAATAGTTCCTGCTGCTGAGACCCCAGATTTGCCCAAGATTCCAGTTGTTTCACTCCTGACATCTATTTCTTCAACATTGCTATCAACTCTGTCAACGTCCCAGTGTCTTTGACAGAATATCCAGCAAATGCATCTTATTTTAAAGCTGACCACACCTTATTGTGTGGGATGGAACACTTGAATCACTGGAGAGCTAAATTTGCTTTGATTGTGTGACGTTTTAGACGCAGGGAATATTACCACTTCGTTCATTATTGATGAAAGCATCTTTGTATTACTGCCTTGTCTAATAATACCTTTTGAATTTTCATTTTTTTAAAAAATGTATGAAGTTTTACTTTTTAAAAAATGAAACAACTTCAAAGAAGAAGTGAGGTAAAATGTTAATACAGTAAGTTTTTATAGAGTCAAAGTGTGTTTGGGCTCGAGGCACATCCCCGGATGTGCCCGTGGTCCACTGGGAGACCACTGGCAGGCCTCTGGCTCTTTGTAGGTATAAAGATATGCATCTCACATCAGCTGCTCTTTGCCTGTATCTAACCCAACCCCGGAATACAGCAAAATGGGACCATCAATCTTTAAGGACAAAGGTAAATTATTTTTACTAGGAAAAAAAAAAACCCTTCACATTTTAGACATGTGAACATGTATCCATGTATACTGGGCTCCATCTTCTGGGCCAGCTTTTGTTGTCCTTTGGTGGCTCAAGTGCAGGCAGGTGATCCTGATCGGCCTTTCCCACCCCTGCCCCCATCAGCCTTGTCTCTGGAAGTCTGGGAGCCTTGGTCACATGATGGTCACACTGTTCTGGGTGTCAGCCTACTTGCAGGATGAATAAAGCTGTGTTGCCAACCAGAGTCCTCCTGTGCCGGCGAAGCTCTCTGGTTAGGGAACCTCCCCAGAAAACAGTCTCAGTTGGAGTCAACCATTCACTGGGTGGGGTCTGTCCTTGTCTGTCTTCCTGCCCACCTTCCCACCTCTCCAGGGCAGGTCAGACCATTCCTAGAGGGGGCGAGAGTGAGGTCCTAAAAGAAGTACACTTGAGGGTCACCTGGGGGGCTCAGTGGGTTAAAGCCTCTGCCTTCGGCTCAGGTCACGATCCCAGAGTCCTGGGATCGAGCCTTATATCAGGCTCTTTCCTCTAAGGGGAGTCTGCTTCCTCCTCTCTCTCTCTCTCTGCCTGCCCCTCTGCCTACTTGTGATCTCCGTCTTTCAAATAAATAAATAAATAAAATCTTAAAAAAAAAAAAAAAGAAGTACACTTGAAATCCCGTATCTAGTATTTTGTAATGTTTAGAAATAATTCTTCCAGTTTCAATGTCCTTTTATGTATTTTCTATTGCTCCCCTGTGAGGCTTTCGTCCACGTGTGTCCAAGGCTCCTCCCTGCCGTCTGACCTGGCTGCCTTGTCTCCCTCTCTGAGAAGCTTGTCCTTGCCTGGAATTACAATAAACACAGCCCCTCCTGGGCTTCCTCTCCCCTTCCCTGATTTGTTTTCCCAGAGCCTTGTCTCCAGCTGACATACTGTTCCTCTCTGTATGTTGCATGTGGCTGTTGCGTGTCTCCATACATCGGCCCTGAATCTACACCGAGTTCAAGGATTTTTGTTTCGTTCACCTCTGTCCTCAGCAGCCAGACAGGACCTGACACAGGGGAGACACACAAATTCTGCTGCCTGACTGTATTAGTAAGTGACGTACACAACTTTCAAGTGAATACATGCTCACAGTGTTGAGTCAAGCGTGAAGAAAAAACAGAGTCCCCTTTTGGTTCTCAATTTCTCCAACCCACATTCCCCTGCCTGAGGCAAGTGACCAGAACCATGAGCATAGGGCGATTAGTAGTCCTGTTCCTTTTCCTTTACCTAAGAACACACGTTTGTTTTGTGCTTTTTTTCCCCCTTAATTCACAAAAGTTGTACCCCATCATATGTTTGTAAAATGCCTTTTTCACCCAACATCATAGCTTGCAGGGTCAGCTTTCCCTGTTTGTACTTCAGACTTCAAGATGCTTGACTTCAAGTGTCAGCTTCGGGAGGCTGTGGTGCCCAGCTCTTTGGTCAACACCTTTCTGGAACTTGCTGTGAAGTTCCTGTGTAGAAGTGATTAAAATTGATAACCAGTTCACTCCAGATAAAGAAGACTTCTTTCCATACTAAGGGTGGACATGTGGGAGAGGGGTGGGAAGTCCTCCTCCACTCTCTCAGGATCTCTGGCCAGGTCTAAGAATTAAACTGACATAGGGTAGATTCACAGGAAAAAGTATACAAGTTTTATTGGGTTTTTATATGCACTTGGAAGACTTCATGAGAGAAGGAAGACCCAAAGAAGTGACCGAAGCTGGAAGCTCCTAGACCTTCCAGACAGAAATGACACATTTGGAGAGAAATAACAAGACAAAGGACAGTAAGTTATGGGGAAGGATGAGGAGACACTTGTGGGGGCAGGAGGCAGAAGGCGTGGAAGATCGGGGTTATTTGGGAAGTGTGTTTGCACAGATGGTGGTTCGGTGTGGACTCCCAGACTCTGGTGATTAGAATGTTCTCTTGCTGGCTCCTTTCTCAGGGGAGAGAACCCCCTTCTTGGGGGAAATGCTATGACCCGCTTTTGGAAAGGGGATGTCAGAGAGCCCTTCCTGCCTCCTCTGGTTCTCAAGTGCCCTCAGCTGAAAATAACCCGTATGCCCATGTGGTACATTCTGGGGGAGCGTGTCCTGAACCCCTCCAGCCTCACCGATCAGTTGGCGGTCTTAGGAGCAAACCTGGAGTTTCTGGGGAAAGAAGGAACTCTGCCTCAAAATTGTCATAGTTTTGTGTGTGTCTGCGTCTCTATGTCTGTTTGTGTGCCTCTGTGTGTGGGTCCTAGTGGTTCTGTTTCTCCAGAGAACTTAGACTGATACACAGACTCACTTAATAGACCCACCCACCGTCCCCCACTTTCTTCCATATTGTTGTTTTGTTTCTTTTTTTTCCTTCTAGAGAAAAAAGGGGGTGATGAGATTACATGACATGAAAGTGAATCCAGAGAGTAAAGAAATGTGTTATCATCAGGTTAGGAGGAAGCAGAGGGCCTTAGCATGAACCTGTATTGAATTCCTTCCACATTTGTCTACTGTGATGAGACGAAAGCCTTTGTGTAAAACTAGGGAAGATATTTATTTCCTTATTCAAAGAAGACTGGAGGAGGTTTGCCAGACGTAGGAGGAGACTTTTTTTCTTTTTCCAGATATTCACCTGGAGAACCCAGTAGAGTTCCTGATGTTAAAACTCACAAAACTGTGGAGACCCCTCCATGACTAGGACCCCATAACGTTTTCAGGGAGGTCCCCCTCCTCCTCCCACCACCATGCACCATGTCTCTTGCGTCCATGGTAGATATTTAATCTCAGCCTGGGGAGTTGCTTGGGAGTCCTGTGGTAAAGAGGCTTATTGGACTGAGTCACTTGAGATTAAATATCCTAATGACAATCCCACTCATTAGTAGCAGACGGCACATCTTTCCGATTAGAGAAACACCTATATTTAGAACATGTCTCAAGAGAGC
Source organism: Mustela lutreola (assembly GCF_030435805.1). Lineage (NCBI taxonomy): Eukaryota > Metazoa > Chordata > Mammalia > Carnivora > Mustelidae > Mustela > Mustela lutreola. The sequence continues at coordinate 71,978,605 of NC_081301.1, forward strand.
TCTCTTTCCTAGCAGCTGCCTTATCGCTAGTTATGGGAGGATCAACATGAAAAGAAAACACAAACCCGTATAAGGGCTCTCTTAACAAAAGAAAAGCAATTAGACCAAGAATTGAAAACGTCATCTGACCGACATTCCCTTCTTCTACTCCGCTTCCTCCCTACCTCTCTGTCCCCGACCCTCCAGAAGGTCGTTTGGATCTCTGGGCCCCTGGTCTGAAACCTTTCCCTTCAAAACCCAACCCCAGGGACGCCTGGGTGGCTCAGTTGGTTAAGCAGCTGCCTTCAGCTCAGGTCATGATCCCAGCGTCCTGGGATCGAGTCCCACATCGGGCTCCTTGCTCGGCAGGGAGCCTGCTTCTCCCTCTGCCTCTGCCTGCCGTTCTGTCTGCCTGTGCTCGCTCTCTCCCCCTCTTTCTCTGATAAATAAATAAAATCTAAAAAAAAAAAACAAAAAAAAAAAAAACCCACCCCCAGCTCCTCAGCCAGTCTCCTTCCATCCTAAAACTTCAACTTTCCCAAGGAAAACCCCGAAACAGCCAGCTGCTTGTTTATTCTTTTCTCTACAAGATTGATAGAGAGTACCTCAGCCAGATCTCCTGGCTGGCGAGACACTGTTTGCACATGTAAATGCTGAATGTCAAGAAAGAAATCTAGCGGGAGCCCCAAGAAGGCAATGGAGTCTGTCTTGCGGGGCCTGATAATTCCTCATCTCCTCAGCGCTTTGTCAGCAAGCTCCGCCAGTCTCAGGCTTTCCTGGGCACCGTCCTTGATGATGATGAAGTTCTAGAACCTAGGTGAGGTTTGGTGGGCTGAGGTCCGGAGCCGATGACCAAGAAAGAATTCTTGAGACATCTTTGGTGCAAAATGGTGGTTTATTAAAGCACGGGGACAGGACCCGTGGGCAGGAAGAGCTGCTGCCCCGGGTTGTGAGGGATGGCAGGTTATGTACCCTGCTGTTGGGGGAAGGTGAGGGGAAGGGAGGTTGCAGCGGAGTTTTCATATGCTAAAGAGGGCCTACAAGGTGCCAGGATGTTCCAGGCCTGCCGGAGGCCTTGCCCTTGCTGCTGGATCAGTGTTGTCTTTAGACCAGCCATTAACATTAAGATCTTTGGGAGACTTTTTGGTGGGGTGTCACAATCCTGCTATCAATCATCTTTGTTAGTGAGATTTAGGACATTTGTAAGCCAAGGGAGACTCCTGTCTAGCAGGATTGTGAGCTCTGCAAGTTAACTATTTGCTTATTGTTCATGGCAGTCAGGGCTGCCTGAGGGATGCTACACTTATGGAGGGGAAAGGGTGAAGAGGGGGGTGCAAGGCGCCAGCTCTTGCTTTGTCCTCAGCCAGCCTCCTGCTCCCTCATCAATGAGGGTTGCCTGGACCCCCATTACAAGGAATTTATGTCCCCTGGACAGCAACAGACCCTTTAAATTATAAAGTCCCCTTACTTCTGCTCTCAGAGGATCTTACCAATTTAGAGAAGAATTTAAAAAATCAGTAGCTTTTTACAATGCAGAAGTCTTGCAGAAGTCTTCACTGGCTACTGAGGGGAATCCTTCCAGCCCAGGATATAGCAGATACCAGGCAGGCCAAACTACCCCCTCCACCCCAATGGGAAACAGAGGGCCAGAGCCAAGGACAAGCTCAACTGTTCAAGCGTTAATAGGAACAATGGAAGAAGCCTGTTCTTCCCAAGTGAGTTGGTCTAAGTTTGAAATATACACTCAGAAAGAAGAGGGCTGCAATTGTGAATCATTTTATGGAAACTTAAAAAGGCACACTGCTTTCAAGCTGGGAGCCCCAGAACATAGAAATCTTCTAATTTCTGCATCAGTGGGAAATTTTCTCCCTGATATTAAAAAACAAATCCACAGTAGTACGGTCATTTGGACAGGACAACCGCTAAGTATTAACAAGGGAGGCATCTACTTTGAAAATAGCTTGCAAGAAAGCCAAACAACAACAACAAAAAGGAGCTAGGGGTGCCTGAGTGGCTCAGTGGGTTAAGCCTCTGACTTCAGCTTGGGTCATGATCTCAGGGTCCTGGGATCGAGCCCCACGTCGGGCTCTCTGCTCAGTGGAGAGCCTGCTTCCTCCTATCTCTGTCTGCCTGCCTCTCTGCCTACTTGTGATCCCTGTCTGTGAAATAGACAAACAAACTAACTAACTAAAAAAATAAATAAACTAAAAAAAAAAAAAAAGGAACTAAAAGCAGCAATTCTTGCTTTACAACCTGAATTTTGGAAAGGCAAAAGCATGCCTGAGGATGACTCAAAGCTCCCTCAGAGATCTCCCTGTTATTGCAAAAAAAGCAGGTCATGGGAAGAGAAATGATCATGCACTTAAGAAAAAGAAAAGTAAAGAAACAATGCCCCTCAGTCACATAACCCTGAAAAAAATTCATCTTTCTCCTGAGGGACAATTTCCCCTTCAATGACAGGGTCAGCCAGTACTGTCACACCTGGGAACCTACCATAAAACTTCAAACAGAGGCTCAGGAACTGGGTTTCTTGATGGACATTGGTGTGAATTCCTCTCGCATCTGCTCAGAGGAATTCCCTGTAGCTGTTCCCCCTGCTTCTATTCAGCCTGTGGAGTCTCAGGCACCCATTTTACTGCCCGAGGCCCAGCCCAGCCCAGTATCTTCAGGCCATCTTTACACTCAGACTGGCTACTGTCTACCTGTTGGCCAGCCAACCTTCCTGGTAAAGATTTGTCATTCACAGTTAATGCCCCTATAAATGGCAATGAAAAGGCATTTTTGTTTCCTTAGCTTCAGGCCAATTCCCAACTTTCCTGCTTGCTTTACTGAAAGCTCATCCTGATAAAACTCTCTTCTGAAGAGGAGGGGTCTTTAAAAGAAACTTCCGTCAGTCTTGAGGCCACACACGTGAATAAAATTGGGTTGTTAGGAAGTGGGGGCCTGTGCGCATTTCTTGGGAGAGGAGCCCACCCTCTCCTTCTGTGGCTCAGCACATGGTCTCCAGAGATTCAGAGCAGGGACGAACCCTGTAACAGAATCTCTCTTGAAACACAGCACCCTACCCTGTAGCACCCCAATCTTGCTCATAAAGAAAGAAGGCGAATTTGTAAAACTCAGAGGGAAACCAAATCCATCAATGTATAGGACCTAAGGGCCATAATCTCTTCGATAATTCCTCGGCACCCTATGGCTCCCGGTGCAGCTGAAATTCTTCGTCATTCCTGCTGATGCAATCTGGTTTACAGAAATGACCTCTGCACAGCTTCCTTTTCAATCCCAGTGCACCCTGACCCCTGGTTTCTTGTGCTTTGCGTTTAAAGAGAAACAATTACTAAAATCTATAAAAAATTTATCAAACTCAACATCCAAAAACAATAATCCAGTTAAGAAATGGGCAGAAGACATGAATAGACATTTTTCCAAAGAAGACATCAGATGGCTGACAGACACACAAAAAGATGCTCGACATCACTCATCACCAGGGAAACACAAATTAAAACCAAGATGAGATAGCACCTCACACCTGTCAGAATGGCTGAAATTAACAACACAGGAAATGACAGGTGTTGACAAGGATGCAGAGAAAGGGGGACCCCCTTGCACTGTTGGTGGGAATGCGAACAGATGCAGCCACCTTGGAAAACACTGTGGAGGCCCCTCAGAAAGTTAAAAATAGAGCTACTCTATGACCCAGCAATTGCACTATTAGGTATTTATGCAAAGGATATTAAAGTACAGATTCAAAAAGTACATGCATCCTGCTGTTTCTAACAGCACTATCAACAACAACCAAACTATGGAAAGAGCCCAAATGTCCATGAGAGCCCAAATGTCGAGTGATCAATGAATAAAGAAGAGGTGGTATACATATATGATGGAATATTACTCGGCCATCAAAAAGAATGAAATCTTGCGGTTTGCAATGACATTGATGAGCTAGAGAGTATTATACTAAGTGAAATTAGTCAGTCAGAGGAAGACAATCACCGTATGATTTCATGCATATGTGGAATTTAAGAAAGAAGACAGATGAACATACAGGAACAGGGGGAGGAGAGAGGGAAACCAGCCATAAGAGACTCTGAATGACAGAGAACACATTGAGGGCTGGTGGAGGGAGATGGGCTGGACGGGTGATGGGGATTAGGGCGGGCACTTGTGATGAGCCCTGGGTTCATCATGTAAGTGGTGAATCACTGAATTCTACTTCAGAAAGTAATATTGCACTGCATGTTAACTAGCAAAATTTAAATTAAAAATAACATAAAATAAAATAGAGACAATTAACCTAGATTTGCATACCCCAAGGGATATTGTGAGTCTTCCTTAATATTTCGCCAAGTCCTTAAAACCCACCTAGATGCTATAACCTTTGCCCAAGACTCCCTCTGGTACAATGTATAATGACGTTTTAGATTGTAATTATTTTTTTTTTTTTTAAAGATTTTATTTATTTATTTGTCAGAGAGAGTGAGTGAGAGTGAGCACAGGCAGACAGAGTGGAAGGAAGAGTCAGAGGGAGAAGCAGGCTCCCTGCGGAGCAAGGAGCCCGATGTGGGACTCGATCCCAGGACGCCGGGATCATGACCTGAGCCGAAGGCAGCTGCTTAACCAACTGAGCCACCCAGGCGTCCCTTAGATTGTAATTAAACGAAGCTGGGAGCTCCTTCATTCACTGAAGGCAGGAGCCGAGTGAGGCCATAAACTTGCCACACCTAAACTTGAAAGAGTGCGGACACTCTCATCTATTTAGGATAATGAGACCTTTTAGGAGATACCTCACGGTGTTCAAAATCTCACTCCACATCTTGTGTCAATTTTATCCTTCCCTCTCCCCAAAATGAAAACACAGTTAAGTAAATTTTTAGAGACAGCTGGCTATTGCCTCGAAAGAGTTCCTAATTTCGCAATTTTTGAGAAACCTTTATATGCTCTTCAATCAGACATCAATCCAGAGCCTAGTTCCTGGACTCCAGAGGCGTCCACCTCCTTTGAAACTTTAACACTGGAGCTGTCCACCCCCTCAGCTCTCAGTTTACCTCATTTGGACAAGCCGTTTCATTGACACTGTCATGAAATTCCAGGACAAACTTGGGCCTCTCGGATGCAGCAGTAGCATATTTCTGGCGCCCAGCAGACCTGCTGGCATCCAGGAGCCCCCATGTTTATGTGTGATCGCATCTGCTGCCTTGATTGACAAAGCCAGCACTCTGACATCAAGCTCCCTTAGTCGCCTGTGTGTCCCCACGAGGTGCCTGCTCTCTTACACGTTCCTAAAACACAGCCCTTTTCTACCCAGTGACAGATCCCTTACAAACAAGCTCTTTTAACTAACGCTCCATCATCTCACTTCCGAGGACCTATTACCGCTCTCCACCCCCCTTCTAAAATCGTCGTTCTTCACTGCTCAGCCCGCATTGAGAAAGCTGATGTTATACCTTTAGAAAATGGTAGGGCTGCCAGAGCTGCTAAGAATCCACCCCAGGCAGACCTCCTGATCCTCTCTCCACCCAGGTGTTAACCCCACTTTTATCCCAGACAAACACCATTAATTATCCAACAAATGCCCCGTAGTCTTCCAAAGTCAGTTGGATATAAAGGTGCCAAACAACCATCAGAGGGATTATATCGTGGGTCAGATGGACTTCCTAGATCATCCTTTTCTTTTAACCACTTGGCTTGTACTTACCTCCCACAAATTGGACACACGTGGAAAGATAATTAAGGAACTAAAAGAATGTTTTTGCCTTAGCATCTACAACATTCCTGACCAGATTGTTTCATAGTGCACTACTTGTAAATGTCAGCAGATTCCTAGAAATCATCAGCATACCCCAAGAAGTCCTCCTAGGCCCACTTCAGTTGGATTTTATAGATTCGTCCCTAGCCTGGGGCTACTCTCACTGTTCAGTCATTGTCTGTATGCTTTTTTTTTTTTTTTAAGATTTTATTTATTTATTTGACAGACAGAGATCACAGGTAGGCAGAGAGGCAGGCAGAGAGGAGGCAGAGAGGAGGAAGCAGGCTCCCTCCTGAGCAGAGAGCCCGATGTGGGGCTCGATCCCAGGACCCTGAGATCATGACCTGAGCCGAAGGCAGAGGATTAACCCACTGAGCCACCCAGGCGCCCCTGTCTGTATGCTTAATGGATGAGCTGATGCTCTCTGACTAGATATGCTGTTGCCACAGCAGTAGTAAAGAAATTAATACTGAGACTATCCCTCATTTTGCCATTCCTTTATGGATTAAGTCAGAAAAAAGGAACTCATTTGATAGCAGAGATAAGCCACCCACTTGCAAAAACTCTTGGGTACATGTTAAAACTTCATACCCTATGTCATCCTCAATCATTAAGGCAAAAGAAATGTAAAAGTCTAGACATGAGAAGAACTGTAGGAAACTACCAAGAAATTAAGTATGAATGGCCAGCAACATTAACTCTGACCCTTATTAGGATCCAGAATTCACCAAATAGGAGACATAGATCAATCTCTTTAGAAATAGTGTTTTGTTGTCAAAGCCTACTGACATCTTTAAGCCTTCCATTCATGGAATAAGTGAAAAGCATGATGTTATGACTAACTCTAGACAGGGACTACCTCGTCTACCTGAAGCACATTAAAAACAGGTAAAAGAGGCATGACCTCCACCAACTGCTGAGGTTTGCTACACCTTTCAGCCAGAAGACCAAGCAGACATTAAGGTCGTTAGAAGAAAGCATGTGCTGTCACCTCCCTAGGAAGGACCTTATGAAGTGGTGCCATCAAAACACTGCCATTGAAACAAACAAAAAAAACCTGCTCGGATTCTCACAAGCCATGCCAAAATAGATTTTATTTAAGGTTTTATTGAAGAATGAGTTTTAACATCAAAAGGATACAGATGCAAAATTAGAATTTAGTTTTTTTCTCTGTAAAAAAGGACAAAAAATTTTCTTAGATTGTTGGTATGCTTATGACAAAAAAAAAATAAGCAAAGTTTTTCCTTGCATTTGATGTGAAGGCCAATGGTCTAGATATACAAACTTCTAATGTTTGTCTTTATCAGGTTATTCAAGAAAACGGAGTCTTAATATTAAAATAGCTGAATTTGGGGGCACCTGGGTAGCTCAGATGGTTGTGTCTGCCTTCAGCTCAGGTCATGATCCCAGGGTCATGGGATCGAGTCTCACTGGGCTCCCTGCCTGTTTAGTGGGGAGCCTGCTTCTCCCCGTCCTTCTACTGCTCCCCCTGCTGTGCTCTCCTGCTCTCTCTGTCAAATAAGTAAATTAAATATTTTTTAAAAGACCTGAATTTTGTTTATAACTGTGTAACCTTCTGCATTTGTCTTTAAAATCTTTTACTGTTGGCCCTCTTCTCTCCAGGTGTCTTTGTGAGAGTGACATCGTTTTTCAACCCTGCATGGCAGTCCCTGATTCACTACTATGATGCCCAGGAGACAGAGTGACCTAGAAATCCAACTACTTCCTTAAGATCATTCAGAATGATCATCCAAATGCTTCATTGTGGAGCGGACAACGTGGGTTCCAAGGAGACACAGAAGATCTGCATGTCCCTCCATGGAAGGGCTGTCGCACTGATGGGCAAGGACACCATGATATTCAAGACCATCTGAGGGCATCTGGAGAACAACTGAGCTCTGGAGGAACTAGTGCCTTGTATCTGGGTGAATGTGGGCTTTGGGTTCACCAAGGAGGACCTCACTGAGATCAGGAACATGCTTCCGACCAATAAGGTGCCAGCTGTCGCCTGTGCTGGTGCCCTAATCCCAGTGAAGTCACTGTGGCAGCCCACCACACTGGTCTGGGGCCAGAGAAGAACTTCTTCCAGGCTTTCGACATCACCACTAAAATCTCCAGGGGCACCACTGAAATCCTGAGTGAGGCACAACTGATTAAGACTGGAGACAGATTGGGAGCCAGTGAAGCCGCACAGCTGAGCATGCTGAACTATGAAGAGGAGATGCCCTCTTCTCCTTTGGGCTGGCTATCCAGCAGGTGTTTGACTACAGCAGCATCTACAACCTTGAAGTGCTTGACATCACAGAAGAAACTGCACTCTGGCTTCCTGGAGGGTGTCTGCAGTGAGCATGTCTTGCAGATAGGTTACCCAACTGTTGCATCAGTGCCCCATTCTACCATCAACAGACAAAAAGGTCCTGGCTTTGTCTGTGGAGACCGATTACACCTTCCCACCTGATGAAAAGGTCAAGGCCTTCTTGGCTGATCCATCCACATTCGTGGCTGGGGCTCCCGTGGCTATTTTCGCCACCGCTGTTTCTGCTGCTGTCACAGCCCCAGCCAAGACTGAAGCCAAGGAAGATTCAGAGGAATCGGATGAGGATACAGAATTTAGTCTCCTTGACTAATCACCAAAAAAGCAACCAATTCAGCCCACTTTATTTGTGAAACAAGGGAATAAACACTTACTTTTCTTAAAAAAAGAAAAAAACAACCAACCAAAACCTTTTATTATCACTTCAGTTGAATAGATAAATATTGTTGCATAATGATCTATGATCCTATTTAATCAAATGTTCAAATATTTTTTATTTTTTTAACACAAACTTTCCAAAATCAAATTCTAAAATGAAGTATTTGACCACAATGTAACTACAATATTCCAGAGGATCTCAGGGTCCTGGGATCGAGTCCCGCATCGGGCTCTCTGCTCAGCAGGGAGCCTGCTTTCCTCTCTCTCTCTGCCTGCCTCTCCGACTACTTGTGATTTCTCTCTGTCAAATAAATAAATAAAATCTTAAAAAAATAATAAAAAAAAATAAAAAACAAAACCAACTCAATTTCGCAAATAAATTGGTCTTAACTTGGCTGTCCTTGGTAAAAAGGAGGGTGATTATAGAGAAAAAATAGTGTTTCAATAACATGCCTCTGCGGATATTAGATTCTGATAGGGTTCCTATAAACGGGACTAGATCCTAATTTCTTCTAGTTTCCTCCAAAGCCTGACTACAATTCTCCAAACTAACGTTTTCCACTTTTTCCCATCCTTGGACTTGGAATCATTGGATCACTAAAAGTACCCTTTTTTCCTGAAGCCCTGCAAATTTCATATGAATGACCTGATAGACACTTCAGAGAGATCATCACAACAGCTCGTGTAGAGACAGTCTTCGTGCCTGTGTCTCTCTCGGCCACTCAAAAACATCACCAGAGACACTCAAACTACAAGCCTAGAAAATCTGTCAGACTGCCACTACCTACTCTTACTCTGTCTACAAATGCTTTAAGAGCAACATCTAGAAATTCTCTCCACTGGCTACCCTCAGAACTCAGAAACTGGTTTACAATTCGATTAAATCATTAACCATTATTTTGGTTTTATTGCCATAGAATTGACTCTTCTATTTATTTATTTATTTTTTATAAACATATAATATATTTTTATCCCCAGGGGTATAGGTCTGTGAATTGCCAGATTTACACACTTCACAGCACTCACCATAGCACATACCCTCCCCAATGTCCATAATCCCACCCCCATCTCCTGACCCCCCTCCCCCCAGCAACCCTCAGTTTGTTTTGTGAGATTAAGAGTCACTTATTGTTTGTCTTCCTCCCAATCCCATATTGTCTCATTTATTCTTCTCCTACCCCCCAAACCCCCCATGTTGCATCTCTACTTCCTCATATCAGGGAGATTATATGATAGTTGTCTTTTTCTGATTGACTTATTTCACTAAGCATGATACACTCTAGTTCCATCCATGTCGTCACAAATGGCAAGATTTCATTTCTTTTGATGGCTGCATAGTATTCCATTGTGTATATATACCACATCTTCTTTATCCATTCATATGTTGATGGACATCTAGGTTCTTTCCATAGTTTGGCTATAGTGAACATTGCTGCTGTAAACATTCAGGAGCATGTGCCCCTTTGGATCACTACGTTTGTATCTTTAGGGTAAATACCCAGTAGTGCAATTGCTGGGTCATAGGGTAGTTCTATTTTCAACTTTTTGAGGAACCTCCATGGTTGCACCAGCTTGCATAAAATTGACTCTTTTTGAAAAAGAGCTTATTTTATGGGTGCCTGGGTGTCTCAGGCGGTTAAAGCCTCTGCCTTCAGCTCAGGTCCTGATCTTGGGGTCCTGAGATCGAACCCCACATTGGGCTCTTTGCTCAGTAGGGAGCCTGCTTCCCTCCTCTCTCTCTGCCTGCCTTTCTGCCTACCTGTGATGTCTATCTGTCAAATAAATAAATAAATAAATAATCTTTTAAAAAGAGTTTATTTTAGAAAGAGAGACAGCAATCGGGAAGAGGGTCAAAAGGAGAGAGAGCGTCTCAAGCGGGCTCCCCTCTGAGCGTGGAGCCCGACATGGGGACTCCATTCTAGGACCCTGATCATGACCCGAGCTGAAACCACGAGTTCGGTGTTCAACTGACTGAGCCATCCAGGTGCCCCTGAGTTGCCTCTTATTTATTATCTGATCATTTGAAGCAGAGGCTTAGCTTTGAGAACACACCTGCATCGCCGCCTCCTGAAGTGAATTTGACTGAACTGACCCACTGCCAGAACTGAGTGACTGGTTCAAGGAGATGAAGCCATCTATCAGTTCAACGTTGAATGTGTGAAACTCCCAGAAAAGTTTCAGAGGAAGGAACTGTATTGACCAAAGCCAGGACACCCAAAAATGTGGACCGAAAATCTGGGCTTACGTTGCTGGGTGACAAAACCACCCTTCCTTGCCACCAGAGTCACGCCGCCTGCCTCTCATATCAGCTGTTTTGCAACGTATTCTGCTCTCACAGACTGACAGGATCATAAGAAAAATGGAGAGGGAAAGATATCAACACTATCTATGGCAAAGGTCTTGGAACACTCCAGACTTTGAAAATCACAGTCTCCAACTTAACCTTGTCTGTAAACCACACTATAAAAAGACACTGGTCTTTTTCATGTGGCAGCAAAGCATAGAGAGGGTTCCCGCCTGAATGGCCACAACTATATATGGCCTTTGGATTTCTGGCCCTCTGTCACTTAGCGTGCCACCTTAAATGCCCGCTAAATTACACTTTTTCATAAAATTGTGCCACACAAACATGCCTGTTGAAAACTCATGGAAAACCTGCTTTTGTATCAGAATTCCAAGTTCTTGTCAGCATTAGGGATCTTATTCCTAAGTTTCAGAGATTGTGAACTAGAAAAGGCAATCCTAAATCTCTCTCTGGTAATGGAACACGGGTTCAATACCACTATGCCGGCTTTGAAAATACTCCAGTCCCAAGGTAACAGACTGGGAATCCGCGTAGCATCATGTTCCACATACAGTGTCTTCCCAGCAGGGGGCGCTCGCCCAACCATCAGGGAAAACCTGCTTTTAGGTAAACCCAGTGAGATGCATATCTAATTTAAATCTGTTTTAAAAAAAGAATTAATACTTACCATCAGATAAATGAAACATTTGACAGGGCTGATCTATTTTGAGGGTTGTGGGACTGCTTTCATGATGTGGGGGGAAATGTGTTCTTTTCTGTTTATTCATCCTCATGCTTTTTTTTTTCCTCCCCCAAATGTTTTGAGTCCAGATGACACCCAATTTTACATTAGTTTCAGGTGCACAACACAGTAATTTGCCAACTCTATACAGTAGGCTATGCTCACCACAGGGATCGCTACTGTCTGTTTCTCACTGTACCATTACAGTGCTATTGCGACACCGTTGATGATATTCCCTACACTGTGCTTTTTATTCTCGGGTCTTATTCATTCCACAGCTGGAAGCCCGGACCTCCCATTCCCCTTAACCCCCTTTATTCATCTTCATTCTAATCTATGTTCTTTTTACTCATTTACTACCTGGATTTCTCTCTCCACAGTCCCCAGCTCAGCTGGTAGTCTGTAAACATCCCAGGGAAGTTTTAGAGGAAGAGACTGTGGGGGCCCAGGGAGGACACCCCAAAATGTGCCACAATGGTACATGGATTATCTGGATATGAAGCTGCTTGGGAAACAGCAGGTGCAAGGGCGCCCAGGCGGTCCTCTGTCCCCCCACAAGCCGGAAACGAGTCTCCTGCCCGAGAGGTGCCCTCCCTGTACTGGGAAGTATAAAGATATCCTTAGCCCTGCAGATGGGACTTCAAAGCCCGGAAAGCTGTAGAAAGAAACCTTGTGGCTTTTTTACTCATCTACAACCTCAGCTCAAATTCCACTTAGCATTCCTGCTGGTTTAAAGCTCCCACATCCCTGTTGTCTTTATCCTGTCAATTTCTCACAGGTTATTGTCTTTGTCTAAAATGTATAAAACCTGCCTCTGCCCAGAAAACAACAACAAACCTGCCTGCCTTGGTCATTTCTTTGGGTCTCAAATTCCCTACTAGGCCTCCATGCCTGTGTAATAAAACTTTGTAGGAATTTTTTCTCCCCTTGATCTGTCTCATGTCAATTAAATTCTTAAGCCAGCTGGAAGAATTTTGGAGCGAATAAGGAAATTTCTTTCTCCCTACAAAAGCATGACATTTTTAACTATAAAGAAGTTTATGAATTAAACACAGAAAGGGGGCTCGTGGGTGACTAAGTTGGTTAAGAGTCTGGCTTCACCTCAGGTCTTGATCTCAGGGCCCTGGGGTGAGCTCAGGGTCAGACTCCCTGCTCAGTGGGGAGTCTGCTTCTCCCTCTGCCCCCACATGCCCCCCGGTACCCCCTCTGCCCACTCATACTCTCTCTCTCAAATAAATAAATAAAATCTTAAAAAAAAAAAAAAAAAAAAAAACAGAATCACACCTCAGCACAAGTAAATTATTTTCTTCTAGAAGATGAAACTCCCTGCAATCTTTCTTTTTTTTTGGTTTTATTTGTCAGAGAGAAGGAGAGAGAGAGAGCACACAAGCAGGCAGAGAGTCAGGCAGAGGTGGAGAGAGAAGCAGGCTCCCTGCTGAGCAAGGAGCCCAATGCAAGACTCGATCCCAGGAACTTGGGATCATAACCTGAGATGAAGGCAGCGGCTTAACCCACTGAGCCACCCAGGCATCCCCCTGCAATATTTTAAAACATGAAAATTCAAAAGTTATGAAGCAAGTGAATCACACAACATTGATTAGAGCGGGGATTAAGGAAATAGTGACATCCCCAGTGTGAAAGGTCACAGAATCAAACCGTAAGTTAGATCGTCAGTCTTTTATCCCACACAATAAGGTGAGGCCAGCTTTAAAATAAAACTCGCTTTCTGTATTTTCTGTCCCCAGTCAAGGTTTTCTTTACACGCTCGTCTCACACGACAGGAAAGCTGGCCATGGTGGTGGTTCCGCACTAACTGTCCCGGGCCTTGGCCATCAGCATGGAGTCCTGAGTTCCCCAGACTGTGTCCCAGTCAAAAGAAGCCAGGGTTTGCCAATTATTCCAGAGGAACAAACATTTCCTTTCAAGAACAATCACACCCGACACTGAGGAGGGCATCAGAGGCCAGGACAGATTCAGGAAGAATCCTGAGAGGCCTTTCCTGTTGTCTCCAGCTGACACATTCCCCTGCCTGAGGCACCCAGGGGAATGAATGCTCGAGTTCTAACCCAGCACACAGTCCTTCTTTCCCAGACCTTTCACAAAACTGAAACATGAGCAGGAAAAGGAAAATCTTTGGGACAGATGTGTTTCAGGAATTTAAAAAAATCCAGTTTAGAAATGCAGTGGTGGAAATCTATCCCAGCTTGAGACAGTACCTTCCTGTGGTTGTCCCATGAATATGCCTGTGTTCCCGCCACGTGGGATAAACGCTTCTGGGATTTCACAAGTGTGATCAAGGGTTGGGGCACTTGTCTCCAAGCACCAGTTCCAAACAGGATTCCTTTTCGATGTCCAAGATAAGTATTCTTGGCTTTCTATACCTGTTCTTGACAATCCAATAATTTTGGTTCTCGGGTTCTTCTTCAGATCCATAAATAAACAGCAGAGCACCGTGATTCAGCTCTTCACTGCTGTGGTTTGGATCATAATAAATATCTGGAAAGTAAATTCTAATGTTGGGCTGAGGTTTCCCACGTGACAAGGGGTAGTAACAGCTTATCAGCCTATCAGCCACAGTAACGGAGATGTATCAAAATTCAGTTGCACTATAAATCCAGCTAAGATTAAAAGTCAGATAGTTTTGTTTAGGTAAGCTAGGGGTTTAGGCCCTCCTCTGATCTTAGCAGAAACACAAAGTGTCGCAATCTCTTTTGTAAACAATAGTCAAGAGGCATAAAAATAATGCCTCTTGTGAGTCTCCTTAAAGAATGTGAGCCTACGGTAACAGCAGAGAACACAAAATGACTTGGGCTAAGGGCTCCTTTCCAGTGTTAATCTCAGTAATAACATTCTTTAAAAATTTTCAAGGTCTAACAATTGGAAAAAGGTATAGCAAGCTATACCAATCAAATTATGTAGCCATTTCCATATATTGATAATGTGTTTTAAATCATGGGCATTTGGATCTGGTCATGACAGTGGAAACAGAAGGCATAAATGTTATGGGTGCAGGATGAACTGTGTGAAATCCACAGCCCCCGCCCCCCAAATTCTACATTGAATTCTGCGTACCATAGTGTCACTCCTGCTGTATCTTAGGGTGGTTTTCCGATCTTTCTACCTCTATTTCTCCATAGACAGATGCGTACCCTCTTTATAGAACCGGAAGGTGTCCAGGCTTGCACGGAGAGCAGCAGGGACGGGCCCCACAGCTGCCACCACCAGCACAAGGGACTTCTCCTGTGGAGGCATGCTCACCGGGCCGGTGGCACTGGCTGCAGGATGCCTGGGTCTGTATGCGCAGGGTCCGTCCTTTCAGAGGGAAAGGGGAAGAGACTTGATCACTACATCCACCTCCTGGGGAGCATGAGTTCAAGACAGCTTACAGGTGAGTGATTTCCAAGCCAAATATGTCGTAAAGCATCCCAGGAGCTGAAATGCTATTGGTTGTTTTGAAATTGAAAAACTACCTTGTATGTGTTCAATGAATTATTCAGGGTCTACGTGTCCTTAAGAACTGGTTCATTCCAGAGAAATCTGTACCCTGTATGGAATGGTATGTATGTCTCCCTGTAACATAGAAATAAAAATAATCACCACCGAGGCAGAGAACTGTTCCTGGTTCGTCTGGTTTAATGACAGTCCTGACAGTTTGCAGCTCTAGGGTCCACCATTTAAAATGCAAATATTAAGTATGGTATCTGGCTTCTTCAAAAACATGTGACTCTGGGAGCAGAGCTGGACTGATGACATGTGAGGAGTTCCACTTACCCCTGGGCGATATGGTTAGGATTCCTCTGAATCCAGGCCTCCATTGTTCGGAACATGCTGGAAGGTGTAATTCATCAGGCCACCATGGCAGCCCTCACTGCCTTGAGACCAAGAACAGTCCAGCGGGTTCCACTCGCTCAGTGACACAAGTTTGTCTGTTTTCCAGAACCTGTGTCCTTCGAGGGCACCGGCTTTCCTAAAAGCCCAGACAGAAGCACACTGACCTGAAGCCAAATTAGAAAGCTCTCATTCTAAACTGAAATGAAACTAAAAATGTAGTGAAATCTAATCACGTGATTTCTTTTTCCGCAAAGAAGGGCAGCAGGCATGAGAAAGATATGCATGAAAGTGGGAGTTGGTGGGCGGGTCTCTGAGGTGATCTGTGCATCAGTCCGAATTCTCCAGAGACACGGAGCCAATAGGATTCAAGCCCCCTCAGCCACACAGACACAGACACACAGACACATAGACACACAGACCCACACCCCATGCCACAGTCTTGAGGCAGACTTCCTTCTTCCCCTAAAAGCCCCAGGTTTGCTCTTAAGACATCCAACTGGAGCTGCCTGGGTGGCTCAGTGCATTAAGCCTCTGCCTTCAGCTCAGGTCATGATCTCAGGGTCCTGGGATCGAGTTCCGCATCGGGCTCCATGCTGGGCAGGGAGCCTGCTTCCTCCTCTCTCCCTCTCTCCCTCTCTGCCTACTTGTGATCTCTCTCTCTCTGTCAAATAAATAAAATCTTTAAAAAAAGAAAAAAGACATCCAACTGATCGGTGAGGCTGGAGGGGTTCAGGACACGCTCCCCCAGAATGTACCACATGGGCATACGGGTTATTTTCAGCGGAGGGCACTTGAGAAGCAGAGGAGGGAGGCAGGAAGGGCTCTCTGACAACCCCCTTCCGAAAGCAGGTCATAGCATTTCCCACGAGAAAGGGGTTCTCTCCCCTGAGAAAGGAGCCAGCAAGAGAACATTCTGATCACCAGAGTCCGGGCGTCCACACCGAGCCGCCACCTGTGCAAACACACTTCCCACCCAACCCCCATCTTCCACGCCTTCTGCCTCCTGCCCCCACAGGTGTCTCCTCGTCCCTCCCCACAACTTACTGCTCTTTGTCTTGTTATGTCTCTACAAACGTGTCGATTCTTGTCTGGAAGGTCTAGTCGCTACTGGCTCTGGTCACTTCTTTGGATCTTCCTTCTCTCAATGAAGGCTTCCAGATGCACATAAAAACCCAACAAAACTTATACGCTTTTTTCCTGTGAATCTACCTTGTTCCTGTTTAATTCTTGGGCCAGGCCAGAGATCCCAAGAGGGTGGAGGAGGACTTCCTGCCCGCACATGCCTGCCCACATTATTGAGAGAAATCTTTATTTAAACCCTGTCGGCCGATTGTAGTTGCTTATAACTTGTACGTAGGGACCGCACAGCAAGGTCTAGGATAGTGTTCGATCAGAGAGCTGGGTGCTCTGGATGCCCTCACCGGTCTCTACTGCTGAGGCCCCTGCTCTGTTGCTGAAGCCTGGACTCACGTCTGGGGGCTTACCCCTCAGCCCTTTTGGGCCCAAGACACACCAATCCACTGTGTCTGGTCCTTCCTCATCTGCCCACACTAGCAGGTGGGGAAGAGGCACTCGCAACGGGCTCTGGGACATCCGTCTTGTAGCTCCACTGGGTTGTAGCTATCCGGGGTCCAATGACCCTGATCTCTAATGCATTTCT
Organism: Mustela lutreola; assembly: GCF_030435805.1. Lineage (NCBI taxonomy): Eukaryota > Metazoa > Chordata > Mammalia > Carnivora > Mustelidae > Mustela > Mustela lutreola. The sequence continues at coordinate 71,995,536 of NC_081301.1, forward strand.
CTACTATTGAAATCCTATGGGTGTGTGTTCACTTTTTAAAAATGCAAAGTCTTTTCCTTGTTAAGATAATGTACCTTTGTCTCTATAGATCCGTTGGTCCCATTTTGCTTCATTCCAGGGTTGGGTCAGACACAGCCCAAGGGCAGCTGTCATAAGATGTGCATAGTTGCAACTGCAAGAACCAGAGGCCACTCAGTATTCTCCTAATGGACCACTGGCACATGCGGTTATGTCTTTAGAGCCCTGTCAAAAATAAAACCATGGGCCCAACATGGCATCTCTTAGGTAAAGGTCCCAAGTTAATAAACCAAGACTTAACACCTAAGTTAACTGCAGTTTCAACCTCTTCCCTGCTACAACATGACCTTTACCAGGCGATAATGGGAACATGCTGGTCTGCACCAGGACACATACTGAGGGACCCTTTCTGGTCCCTGACGGACAACAACTTTGCTAACAGATTCTTTGCTCATACTTTCCTTTTTCTGCTCCCTTTTTACATGTACAAGCCTTTCTTTATTGGTAGCTCTTGGAGTTCTTCTCTACTTGCTAGATATATACGAAGCTGTCTGATTCATGAATCCTTTATTAAGCCAATTAGATCTTTGTAATTTATTTGTTTTTTTGTTATTTAACAGCCTGAGTCTATAAGTTAATTATATTAAAAACTTCCCCCACTTCTACTTTAAAATGGTTTTATTTTAAAAGGTTTAACTTAACATAGCAGTACAAGATATAAAAATTCAAAATCCATTAAACAAGTCAACCACACAAAGCTGTCCAAAGCAGCAATTAAAGAAATCACAAAATCGGATCACAGGTTAGATCTCCAGTGGCTTGAGTGTTTCATTCCACACAATGAGGTGTGATCACTTGTAAGAGAAAATTCCTCTTCTGCCTATTCGGTCCCCAGTCGAGGTCTGCCTTATGCTCTCATTTCACACAGTAGGAAAGCTGGCTGCGGTGGCGATTCCACAGTGATTGTCCCGGTCCTTGGCCATCAGTATGTAACCCTGTGTGCCCCAGTCTGTGCCCCAGCTGGAAGAGGATAGCGTTTGCCAATTATTCCAGAGGAACAAACACATTTCCCTTCATGAGCAATCACACCCGACACTGAGCAGGGCAGGACAGGGCCAGGACAGATTCAGGAAGAATCCGAGAAGCCGTTCCTGTTCTTGTTCGAGTTCTAACTCAGCTCATAATTCTACTCCTGAACCTTTCATAGACTTTCATAGAACCTTTCACATAGACTACAAAGTGAGAGACCCCAAAATGCTTAGGATCAGATGTGTTTCAGAAATTAAAATAAAGGGGACACCTGGGGGGCTCAGTTGGTTAAGTGTCTGCCTTCAGCTCAGACCATGATCCAGGGTCCTGGGATCGAGCCTGTCATTGGACTCCTTATGCAGCAGGGAGCCTGCTTCTCCCTCTCCCTCTGCCTGCCTCTCTGCCTACTTGTGCTATCTCTCTGTCAAATAAATAAATAAAATCCTTTTAAAAAAATTAAAGAATGAAAAAAGAGAAATTTTTTAAAATCTCCAATTTAGAAATGCAACAGTACCAAAACTATAACAGGATCCCCCAGCTCGAGACAGTACCTCACTGTGGTTGTCTCATGAATATGCCTGCGTTCCCCCTACATGGGGTTAACACTTCTGGGATTTCAGAAGTGTGCTCAAGGGTTGGGGGACCTGCCTCCAAACACTGATTCCAAAAAGGATTCCCTTTTCAACTTTAAAGATAAGTATTTTCGGCTTTTTTTAAAAAGTCTATTTCTTATTCCATTATAGATCACTTAGTTTTGTCTTTTTCTTTTACAGAAATGTATAGTATATTCATTATATTTTTAAAACAATTTTTTTTTTTATTAAGTAAACACTATCTCCGACGTGGGACTTGAACTCATGGTCTTGAGATCAACAGAGACATGTTCTACCTACTGAGCCAGCTGGACGTCCCTATTTTTGGCTTTTTATACCTGTTCTTGACAATCCAGTATTTTTGCTTCTCTGAGTCTTCTCCTTGAGAACCATAGCCCACCACCAGAATACCATGATCCAAGTTTTCACTGCTGCAGTTTGGATCGTAGTAAATGCCTGGAGAAGAGAGATTCAGGGCTGGGGTGACGATCTCCAGGAACATGTGATCCAGTCTATCAACCACAACCAACAGGAGGCATTTCAAAGTTCAGTTAAATGACATAACCCCAGGTAAGATTTAAAAATCAGATTGATTTATTGATTTACTTTTAGCTAGGCGAGGGATTTAGGCGTTCATCTAATACCAGCAGAAAGACAAACTGGCACAATCTCTTTTGTAAACACTTTGTCAAGAAACATAGACGAACACTGATTGACACCTTGTGGTTCGACTTTGAGCACGTCACCTTAAGGAAACACAACCCAGAGCACAATATTACTTGAGCCGAGGGGTTCTTGCCAGTTTCAATAACAGTAGTAAAATTCTTTGGAATGTTTCAAGGTCTAATAGTTAGGAAAAAAGGAAAGTAAATTGAGATACACCAGTTGAATTATGTAGCCATTTAAATACATTTATGATGTACTTAAAATCACGGGGATATGGGTCAGGTCATGGCAGATGGAAACAATGGGCACAAAAATTACATGTGCAGAGAAACACGGCTCTGTTAAATCCTCACCCTCCAAAATTCCACATTGACTTCTACATACCAGAGTCAATGCTATTGTATGTAATGGTGGTTTTCCCATTTTTCTGCCTAAATTTCTACATAAATAGATGCTTACCCTTATGATAGAACTGGAAGGTACTCAGGCTTGCATCGATCGCAGCAGAGATGGGCCCCACAGTGGCCACCGCCAGCTTAAGGGACTCCTCCTCCGGATGGATGTCCATGAAGCCAGTGTCATTGGCGGCGGATTGCTCAGGCTTGTATTTGCAGGATTCATCCTTTCAAAGGGACAGGGGAGGAGATTTGATCACTACCATCCACCTCCTGGGGAACATGAGTTCAAGACAGTTTGTAGCTCAATGTTTCCCAAGTCAAGTTTGTTAGGAAGCATCCTAGGAGCCGAAACGCTATTGGCTGTTTTGAAATTGAAACATTAGCTGGTGTGTTCTTCATGAGACACTCTCAGTCTACCTGTCCATAAGAAGCTTTTCATTCTGGAGAAGTCTGTACTATATATAGAATGGTATCAAATGGCCCCATAACAGAAATAGGAAGAGTTGCATGGTCACTATCAAGGCAGAGAATATAGGATTTTTGTTGTTGCTGTTGTTGCTGTTTTTTAGGATTTTATTTATTTATTTGACAGAGGGAGAGACAGCAAGAAAGGGAACACAAGCAGGGGCAGTGGGAGAGGGAGAAGCAGGCTTCCTGCCGAGCCCAGGACCCTGGGATCGTGACCCGAGCCAAAGGCAGATACTTAACGACTGAGCCACCCAGGCGCCCCCGGCTAATAGAGTTTAATGATAGTTCTGACAGTTGGTGCTGTAGAGTCTACAACATAAATGGTGAGAATGAAATGTGATATCTGTTCTATCTGTATGTGTTCAATGCTAAAAAGCAGAGCTGGAATGACAGGTAGGGAGCACTACTTACCTGTGCACGATACGGATAAGATTCCTCCGAGTCCAGGCCTCCGTTGTCCTTCACGTACTGGAAGGCGTAATCCATCAGGCCACCACTGCAGCCCTCATTGCCTTCTGCCTGAGAGCAGTCCACCAGGTTCTGCTCGCTCAGTGACACCAGTCTTTTGGTTTTCCGAAACATCTGTCCTTCGAGGGCTCCAGTTGCACTAAAAGCCCAACAAGAACCACAGGGACCCTGAAACAAATTTTAAAAATTCTCAGTCTTGGGCGCCTGGGTGGCTCAGTGGGTTAAGCCGCTGCCTTCGGCTCAGGTCATGATCTCAGGGTCCTGGGATCGAGTCCCGCATCGGGCTCTCTGCTCAGCAGGGAGCCTGCTTCCTCCTCTCTCTCTCTCTCTGCCTGCCTCTCTGCCTGCTTGTGATCTCTCTCTGTCAAATAAATAAATAAAAAATCTAAAAAAAAAAAAAAATTAAAAAAAAAAAAAATTCTCAGTCTATGGGGCGCCTGGGTGGCTCAGTAAGTTAAGCCTCTGCCTTCGGCTCAGGTCATGGTCTCAAGGTCCTGGGATTGAGCCCTGCATCGGGCTCTCTGCTCAGCAGGGAGCCTGCTTCCTCCTCTCTCTCTGCCTGCCTCTCTGCCTACTTGTGACCTCTGTCTGTCAAATAAATAAATAAAATTAAAAAAAAAATTCTCAGTCTACAAAACAAATATCAATATTTGACAGCAGCCCACCGATCCGGAAACTATTTTAAAACATCACGAGCTGCACACTTTTCTCAGCTGACCACAGCAAGGACACCGATTCCTTTCACCTCTCCTCCTGAGGGTGACCTGTGGAGTACTGTCCCACCTGATTCTTCACGGGGGTCACGTAGCCTTTCTTTCTCCAGTCCACAGATGAGGGGGTCTCAGCAAAGGGAGGTGCTTGGAACACGTTCCCCTCCTTGCGCTTCTGGCTTTTAAGGCCATTCATCACCTGCTTGAATTCTTCATTGGTCTTCAAGGAAAAGGAAGTAGAATGTTGACAAGCAGCAGATTATTTGGGCAAAGCACCGAGGAGGGGACGCATGAAACGTTCAGCAACCCGGGTCACACTCACCAGGTCACCAAAAGCATTCATTGCCATTGTGAAGCTGTGTTTCCCTTGGCTGTACTCCTGGTTGTGCTGTTTAATCACTTTCAGATTCTTCTCCCACACTGCTCTCCTCCACCCTTCTTCATTCTGCAGAAAAACAAATAAATTTTCATCTTTATTTATATTTAAAACCAGCTCACCTGCACCAAGTGGATGTGCTCACAGAGGGGAGCAGAGACCTTGACCGGGGCTGGGCTGATGCTCCCGGAGCTGCTCTCCAGCAACCACACAGCAAGACATCTGTCCCCATCCTGTGCAGTGTATCGGGTACCAGCGGCCTCCAGAAGCTACTCCCCGCTGTGAACTCACACCAGCATAGAACATTCTCTGGGGTCTCAGTGGACAGCTCAGATGTTACCAACCTCGTCATACAGTTTCCCATGTGCTGCCTTCCACTGGGACCAGCGCGCATCTAAGCTCTGATAGAGTTTTGGAGCAGCTGAGACTATTCCCAGGCAAAGCGCAGCCAGGAAGGGAGAAGGATGCATGTTTCAAAACCTAGGAAGAAAAGAAAAGAGTTTCTGATTAGACCAAACCATCTAAAAAGCCATCCTTCTTCCTTCTGAGATGTAAGGCCACTGAGGGGGAGTACAAACACGCACTCCATCCTCCCGAGTGCTTCCACGGGGCTGTGGAGGAAGGCTGGGGGTGTGGGATGGGCAGGGGGTCTGCCGCCCTGTGACCCGCCTGCCACTTTCAGGGAACCTGCGTCTCAGCACAGGGAGGGGAGGGCCCTGGCAGCGAGGTGTCAGGGGAATCAAGCTGCCCTGTCCGGAAGCGTCAAATCCATGGTCAGCGCCTCCTGGGAGCCCAGAACCTCCACTGCCGAGGCAGGCAGCCGCGCGGGTGGCCCCCTGCTCAGGTTCGGCACGAGAAGACCACCTGTGGCCAGTGGCGCGAGGCAGTGCAGCTGCGCAGTCTCGATCACAGATGCGTGTCCTGAGTTCCAGAAGGCCCGGCAGTGGGGTGAAGCCAAGCTTTTAGGGCCGGGATCGGGCCAGGTCAGCCCCGCCCCCAGCGCCAGTTCAGGCTGCGAGAGGCTGAGTCAGCCTGGGGGCGGGGCCTGTGCGCCCGGGAGCTCCGCGAAGCTGGGACACGCTGGGCAAGCCCACCTCGGGGGACCTGGGGGAGGCGAGCCGGGGGACCGGGGACGGGGACTGAGAAGGGAATCCGGTCCCTCCCTAGGGACCCCCATCCACTAACCGGCAGAAATGGATGTGTTGGCAGGTGGTTCACGAAAAGAGGCTCACAGGGAGCCCCAAGTGGGTTTCCAGCGTGACCCTGCCTGTCCTCTAGTCCTAGAGTCGGGTTAAAATCTCCCCGCGGGCTGAGAACAGGATAATCTAGTCCAAGTGGTTCCTGTTTATTCCAAGCGGAGATGGGGCAGCTGGAGGAAGTAGAGCCCACGGGGGAAAGTGATACCGTGGTTTCAGGATGGGATGTCTCCGAGTTATGGAAAAATCTGGAGAGGGCTGGAAATCTCCGAACAGGCAGTGTGCTGGGCAAGTCTCAAGGGCTTTCAAGGAACTGGACTGACAGGGAAGGTGTGACATTTGTAATGTTCCTGCGCTGACTCCCCGGGCAGTTTCTTTTTCCCTTCTCATGCCTTTCTCAAAACTGACAGAAACATGTTATTTACAGAGAAATCCGGCTTAATAAAAAGAAAAAAGGCGGGAAGTAGAAACTGCTTTTTCCTCCCCACTCTCTGCATTACGGGTTATTACGGGCCTCAGTATCCAATGTGATCTTCTTCAGATTTAAAAGAAATTTGTCTTATTCATGTTTTACCTCAATGATTATTACTTTAATTTACAGTGAATGTCAGGATTTAAATGACAGTTTGTGAAAATATTTTAAATGGAGGAAAACATACAAGATATACAAATGTTAATTTATATCATTAAAAACTTAAGGAACACAAACCGGAAGCATTGTCACTATTTGGGGAATGTGGTAGCATTTTCAGCAGAATTGAAACTGAGAGTGTATTTGACTGAACTGACTCCAAGTATCAGGGCAAGCCAGCATTACTCAGGGCTTCTGTCTGGCTGGGGTTGGGGGGGTCGGGTAGAGTAAGGGGCAGAAATGCATTTGTACTTTCAACTTGATTAGTAATGACTCAACTGTGGGAGGAAGATCAAATCTTTTCTCCCCTGCCATGGGGTCTGAGGGACAGGCCCTGCTGCTCCTTCTTGCTTGGGGCATTGTGGATAGGGCTTTAGCCTCACACTGAAACAGCCTTGAAGGCCACTGCTGAGCCTTCCCACTGCCATCAGCTTCCTCCATCTGACCATCTCATTTATGCTCCCTAATGCTTCAGCAGTTCTGTTCTGAGTGGGTAATAGAAACACTTAAAAACCTTTCTAGAACATCACCAATAATCCATGGATGACATTAAAACAAAGCTAGCCGTATTTTTATTTATTTGCTTGTTTATTTATATTATTATTATTTTTAAAGATTTTATTATTTGACAGAGAGAGACACAGCGAGAGAGGGAACACAAGCAGGAGGAATGGGAGAGGGAGAAGTAGGCTCCCCGCCGAGCAGGGAGCCTGATTTGGGGCTCGATCCCAGGATACTGGGATCATGACCCGAGCTGAAGGCAGACGCCCAACGACTGAGCCACCCAGGTACCCCAAGCTAGCCATGTTTTTAAGAGAAAGTAATATTTTGGGCAAAAAAATTCCATTTGATGCTAGAGTTAGTTTTTCCCTCTTGAAAAACATTTTCCCCCTTGAAAAACATGTTTTCTACTTAATTCAGAATTTTTCAGATTTGTAACAACTTGAGTTGATGAGTCTAGCCTAAAAAGTATTAGAGAAAGGAAAGGAAATCTTACAGAAGTTTTGACACAAAGTACTTCTGCAATGCAACAAGGCATCTCCACTTCTGTAGAAGCTACAGAGTTGGCTGGATTCCATGGCCTAGAGACGACTGGCCCTAATAGTTCAATGAAATATAAGACAATGTAATGATCTGTCATTCCAGCATTATGCCTCCATTTCTTAGGTCTGCAGGGGAGATAGTGTTCATTCATTGAATAAATATTTATTTAGACCATTCATCTATCAGGTGAGGGGTGAACATGATGCTTGGCTGGCAAGACACAGGTACACAGAGAAATATTTACTAATTCAGGCCACTGATTTTAAGACAACATAGTTTTTGGTTCAAATGTTGATACTGCCACTCAACAGTCATGTAACTTTGGCAAGACATTTTCACCTTGTAGGGTCTATGGTCTCACCTGGCAAAGGGGATTGAAAATGCCCATTTCTGAGGGGGTATGGTAAGGATTATAGAGGATAAGTTATATAGTGGTTAGTATATAGTCCCTAGCATGAAACTACTATTATTATTCTCAATGATGTCCTAGAATTTAAGAGAGCTCTTATCATCAAATTACCCTTCTTTGGTCATGTCTTACGGTGTATCACTGATGGTTTTAGAATATCAGACAATCCAGACATAATAGGACAGACAACAAGCCCTTCAGGTCTGGAGAGGACCAAGCCCCTGGGGCTGTAAGACCCGGCCGAGATGGACAGAGGATTTTGAACACGAGACCACAGATACCCAGCTGAAGCCATTCCAACACGCTGCCTCATGGGTGCTCTGGGCTCAAGGTTGGATGGAGAGTCAAGGACGAAGGTGACCTTGGAGTCTTTCAACCAAACCAGCTTCCATCATCATGGCTTTATGCCCCGAGTTTCCCTGCTTGTTGAGTGCCTCACTGTGCACGATGTTCTGAAATTGGTCATCTGTGGGCAGATTTTGGGACAAAATGCACCGTTGAGTCCAGGCCTTGCCTTGGAGAACCTTGCTCATGGGTGACCCATGTCGGAAGCCGGTGCTCTTCCCCCTTTTCTCTTGTATCTCAGAAACATGATATGCAAGCCCAAAATGACTTTGTAGACACCTAGCAGGTTCACTCTCCGGTTGGTCCTGGCAAACTGGACTTGTCAGCAAGCATGAGTGCACCGTTGCCTTAAACTTTCAGTTTCTAGATCCTGACCTATTCATACTCTAGTGGAGAAGACAGTAGTTTGTTGTAAAAATACAGAGTATGTGAATGTGTAATTATCAAATGGGACAATTAACCAAAGCAGTTTACCTGGCTCATGAGCAACGATGTCACACATTCCCATGTCGTGTTCCTGGAGATGGGACAATAACCGAGAGACCGCACCCCTCCCCTGGCCTCCACAAGGTCATTACCCTAGGTACAGTCCCTAATCCTTTGCCACTATGTCCATTTAAACATTTCTGGGAAGTTCTTCCTGGGCTCTATGACTGTGCAAGGACTTCTGGGAAGATCCTCTCTTCTCCCTGTAGGAACCACCAACCTCTTCCCCCGCAGAAGATCCCCATGCTTGAGTTATTTCTTCTAGAGCAGGTCCTAAGGCAGGGTGGCAGGGCTGTGGGGAGACTGTATCCGATGCTGTAGCCGCCCGCAGGCCTGTGTCATATGTGATGTGAGAGGGGAGGGAGATTTTCTGAACTGTCAGTGTTCATTTCTTATTTGTATTTCTTTTCTTGGAACATGTACCTTCTGTGGCCAGGGACATCCTTGTCTCATAAATGATGAGAATTTTAACAACAGGAATGCAAGAGGAGAGAGCATTGTTCGGCACTTGACATCCCAGTTAGAATTCCTGAGTCCAGGAGGCCTCTGAAAACCAAGCTTTAAAGAGAGAGAAGAAGATTTCCTAATCCTAGGGCCCAATCTGAAAACCTCACATAAGGTCATTGCATGCAGGAATTAGTCCTTTGCCTAGTGGAGTGGGAGGAAGAGGGGGGAAAGTGTCTCTCTAACACAGGGAGAGGGGAACAGCCTGCTTCACTTACGCCTATGCTCATGTGTGGCTGGTGGGCTCTGGAAGATTCCCAGCACAGCCTTTGGCAAGGAGGGGTGCAGCTCACCTATTTGAAATGACCAAGACTAGCAAACACAGACTGCTACTAAGACCCCAGGACACTTGCACAGCCATAGGAAGGAGAAGAGACTTCTTAAAGAATGAAAGAGGCTAGATTTTGCAAGAGTGGTTCCAAGTCGGATTTATTTTAAGAAAAATAAAGGAATATGATAGTCCTCGATAGTATGGATAGTAATTACACTGAACGGCAGAATTAGAGTCGTGGCTGAAGCTGAAAGGGACTCATTATTTCTCAGAAAGTGAAAGGAAATGAATAGGGTTGTTGGAATGTGGGAAATTAAGGTTATAGCTTCTCCTTAGGCCATTCCTCTAATTCCAGTCGAATCATCCTAAGTTCAAGGCCTTCTTAGCTGCTAACAGGATGAAAGTTAACAAACATAAAAACAAAATGTTACAGTCTCTCTAATGGTTTAAGACATTTTTGTCTTATCAGCCATGTGTATTTAGCCTTGGGTGTCTGCATCCTGGCTGGGGAACTCCTTTCCCACACCCGACTCTCTTCCACCTGATTTTTGTGCACCCCTGTTGCAAAGGGACCTATTCCCAGCCGCAGTCCTGTAATTTGCATAATGGAGTGCTCAGTGAGCTCAGAGGAATCCAAGCAGTCTGGGCACAAATGTGACCCTGGCTGTGCCAGCTGGTGTTACTAGAATGCTCAAGGGTAGGTGCCAGTGATCACCTGTACGGGAGAGGAGCCGGCCCCAGGAGCACAGGGCTTGGGCTGAACGCAGGTGAAATGCGACCCCCCAGTCCTCTCCTCCAGGCACCATGGGACAGCGTACATAGTGCACAAGCATCAGCAGGGGTCAGCCAGGAAATCTGCTGCTGCAGGGAAGGTACACAGCCTGTTCCACCTCTGTTTGCTTGGTGCTAAAGATCAAAGACAGGTGGAGCAGGCTGAAGATCCCAGCTGGCTGGCCACACTCACATGACCGGACCAGAGGGCTGGACATGCCTTGTTCTCCCACTCAGGTGTCCCTCAGGTGGTCAGGATGAAAGGATAACATTCATTACCTGTTGACTTTCTTGTACGCAACCCGCTCTGATTCAGCCACAGGTATCCATTGCCTTTGGAAGGGTTGGGATTAGTAAAATGGAGACAGTAAGAAAAAGAGTCACATGTTCAGTCTGTAACTTTCAAAACAGAATTTTTAAAGCCTCTGGCTTTCAATACAAGGCCAGGCTTTATAGAAAGAGATGCACTGTCCTAATTGTTGAAAAGCTCATGAAGGCTAGGCCAGGCACCTAAGGTGTCCTGACTCGAGATCATCTTGTCATAAGGAAAGTTTTAAAACTTAGCAAACAACATAAATACTGTCTTAACGAATGTGTATACGGCTACTGTGGATGAGAAATCCAGGTTTCCATGTAACCTGGAGGCTGGACAGGATGGAAAGTTCACGTTCAAGTGTCAGCACATTTATGAATTAAAGCCTGCTCTTCCCATTCTCCGTCCCTGCGTCTGCTGGAGCAGAGACCTGCTGACCCCTGTGTTTCATGACAGGACCATGGTCTGACTCCAGCTTTCCTGGAGTCAGGAAACTGTGACCATGTTTCCCAAGCAGCCAGAATCACAGTGCTTCCCAAAGCGACCCCCCGCCTGTTTCCGGAACATGGGTGAGTTTTGTAGTGCCAGGGGACGGAGTCCACAGGCCACGAAATATTTCACGGGAAGGGGCCTGTGCGGCTTGCCGTCTATTTCTATACACAGCTTCTGCACAAACTAAACAGTAATGAATTGAAAGTCACACTGCCCACAACAATCTGGTCACTAGTGTTGTGAATTGGAGGAAAAGAAGGATCACCGGATGATTTTTTTTTTTTAGGTTAAATTATTCAATAAAAAGAAATATCCATTATTCTAAGATCATTTTTAAAACTCTGCTCTTTCTCTTCTTTTTTTTTTTTTTTTTAAAGATTTTTTCTTTATTTATCCGACAGAGATCACAAGTAGGCAGAGAGGCAGGCAGAGAGAGAGGAGGAAGCAGGCTCCCTGCAGCGCAGAGAGCCCGATGTGGGGCTCGATCTCAGGACCCTGGGATCATGACCTGAGCCGAAGGCAAGAGGCTTAACCCACTGAGCCACCCAGGTGCCCCTGCTCTTTCTCTTCTTCATGGCCTTACAAGGTTTTAAAAATGTGTTTTGCAATGTTGGTGACAACGGCCAGCAGCTGTTGCTTTTTCTGAGTGATCCTACTTGGGAAAACAAAGTGTCGGTCCCCCATGTTCTTTATGAAATCTTACTACTCCATGAAAATGCCAAAGTGTGGGAGCCCCTGGGACACAGTAGGGCTCCTCAGGGTTTAAGAGGCAGTAGAGGAGAAGCTCGTCTCCCTTAGAAAAGAGCTTCAGGCACCAGATTCTGGAGGCAAAGAGTTCTAAAATTTATTTTTATTTCTTATTTTCAGAACAACATTCCTACTAAAATGATGAATGAAACTTAATCAAGCCTGAAGTCCACTTTTGTCGATTTTATCTGGATGTTACCAGATAAAGCCACAAATCAGAACATTCCACACGATAGCCCATTCTGCATGGTGGCCCTGTGGCTGGGTGTCCTGTCCATGGAAGGGTCTTCAGTGGGGTCCTCTCTATTACAGCCTGTGTTGACGGATAAGTTCCCCCCTAGTTTCCCAGGGCCAAGGTGGGCAGGGTTCCGGCTGGATGGCTGGCTCTCGGGCACGAGGTTGTGAGGATGCTGGGGAAGTAGAAACCTGAGCCAGGAGGCAGGGGAGCATTATGCAGAGAAGAACCCAGAATCCTAGTGTGGCTGCAGCCCCAGTGAGGGGAGCCTGCAGCGGAACTCGGCCCCTCAAATCAGGCAGACAAGGACACAGACCACCACAGACCGGTTGTGTGTTGTCAGTTCAATGAGAATTCTGCTGAGTCACTAAATGAGTCACTAACTTCCACATGTCGGGAAACCTTACAGCTTACATACAAAAAATAAAACAAAAAACAAAACAAAAACACACGATGGGGGTTCACCGGATTTGAAACCAATCCTACAAATGTGCGTGGCATTACCAAGAATGAGTTTTGAAGCTGAAAGTTTTCTAAACTATCAATAATTATAATGATTAACTAATCATTTTCATCTCTCATGATGTTGGAATGATTGAATAATCTTTCTGTTTTGCTCAGAGGAGTATTAAAAAATCTGTTTTAGGTAGCAAAAACTGTATTTAAAGGATTAGAAGGTGTGTTAACAGTTTTTTAATATAATAATGCTTTCTGGGAAAAATGGAAACCAAACAGAGTGAGCACGACAAATGCATTTTTTCCCCTCGGCAAGAAGTACTGCTCTCCTTGGATTTTAATCGTCATGAGACAAAACAAAACAAAACAAACCAACAAAAAAAGAAGTTTTACGTTCAATTCCAAAATAGAGGGAAAGCGTTCATGAAAGTGTATATCGCATCTTTATTTCTAATAGGGAAGAATGACTGAGTGTCTCAGGGTCGGGAATTGGGACATGGCCACACCACCCCAGTGCACAGCCCTTACCACTGTGCTTTCTGAAGAGCTTTGGCGGAACGTTGAATTATTGCTATTATGACACATTAAGTAAAAATAAGAAAAGGCAGGTTATACAATTGTACATTTTATATTATTTCAGTTACATTAAAATATGTCTAGGAAAAAAATGGAAGGGAATAAAAACTTTCATTACATCAAATTGCCCCCAAATCCAAGAGGGTCATTGCCCGAGCTCCAGGGAGGGCTGACCCTGAAGGGTTTAGGCTGCTGACCTTCAGCACACTGAACTGTCAGCAATAAATTCCAGGCTTCTCTTTCCCGTGTGAGGACTGGTCACAGAGTCACATGACTCCCAGGAACTGGCAGCAGCCTCCCTTGAGGGTGACTGGCCACCTCTTCTTGGAAGACAGAAAGATCCCCATCAGCCCTGGCGCTAGGCCACCAGAGGCCCTGCTGAACCCCATCGTCTCCCTCGGGTGGGGACGGCACGAAGGCGTGGGGAGGAGAACAGTCCTCACCCGGCTCTGTTTGTCTCCGACTGTGGGAAATGGGCATCCGTGGATGAATCGCTCAGGGCCAAGGTACTGGGCCAGGAGAACATGTCTTCAGGGCCAGAGAATCCTTAACCTCATGAGACACAGACACAAGTATACATGTGCTTGTATACAACACACACAACAAACACACATTTATAGACAAATGCGCACATATGCAAACATAGTCACACAATATACTCATACACGCGTACAACTTGACGCACACATAGTCCATTACCGTATGAATACCATACGGGAATAACGGGCCCCAGGTACGGTCAGATGCCCTGACACTTAGTGCGGATTGTTAATGACTGATGGTCTAGTTTGGTCTAAATCTTAAACCCTTTGTTTTCAGAACCCAAAGACTGAGGTTGAAGCAAACCATTTGTAAGACTCTTTTAGTTGTAAGACTCTGTGATTTCAAGGACAAGGCACATTACCCACCAAGAGTGAACTCAGTCCCTGCTCTGTGCCCCCGTACAGGAGCCCCATGGCTGGAGTCACAGCCTTGGGCCCCCAGCCAGGCCCCCCTCACCAAACAGCAGCCCCCAGGGTGAGGGCACATCACAGCCCCATCCCGGGGCACCTCTGCTGTCAATCCTTGTGGAACTTCTTTCCTGACCCTCCTCCTCATGCCCACACTCTACTTCATCCTTACAGAGCAGAGACATGGCCCTGGGAGCAACAGTCCCCACCAGCCCTCTGAGGCGGGCCTTCCGGAAGATCAGCGGCTGTCCCCTGGGGCATGTCTGGCTCTGCCCCATGCACATTTCCAGGGGTGCTCTGGGACAGCGCTGACTACCCCTTAAAATCCCATTTCAGGGACTCCTCTCTGGCCCTCCCTCCTCCAGGGTGTTCAGCTGGGACCTGCGCTCCATCCCCGTCCTGGCCCATGTCTGGAAGTCACTGAGTCCCGGGCCCAAGGGGTTTGGGGCTCCAGCCTCTCAGCAGTGCGTAACTTTTCATTGCAAAGATAAAGTCGGACCTCACCCTCAGGTGGTAGCCAGAGCACAGCTACAGTCTCTGGAAAGAGCCCCCAGGAGCCCATTTTTCAGGCGGCTGTTAGCTTGAGCCCCGTGACTGGCCTGGGGGAGCAGGTACACTGTCACCTGTCTCTGTGTCCTTGTTGTGAGCCCGGGGAGCAAGCGTTCATAATAGGTGCTCAGCAAACATCTGGGGGATAATCAATCAGACGACATTACTCCTCATAAAGTTTGGCCTGATTACATCCTCGAGAATCTGAAGTTCTGAAAAGATATGGCGCTATCCCAAGTATGAGTTGAAACTGAAGGAGGAAAATTGTGTAGGAAAGAAAAAGAGAAAACATGCCAAACAAAATTCTTATCTGTTCTTCCTATGATACCATCTTAAAGAAAATATTTTTTGATAAAATGAACATGAATTCTTCCAAAACAAAATGTATCTTTTTTTCTATTCCCCCCCCTTGTGGGGATCCTGCTTTGTTGGATGTTCCAAACACCTTAGCTTTGGTAAGGTAATCTTGCACATTCCTCTGCAATCCTTATTGCTACCTGGATATTTTTACATTCCAGCTTTATATATTTTCTCTACTTTAAAAAGTTGCAGTGAAATAGAATATAAAATTGTTTGTTTGAGCCGCATTTCCCCGTGCGGCACAGGGCAGTGAGCACACGCCCAGCGCTGGGCACCAGCCTCACCATCCGTCCCCAGATCATTTTCATCTTCCAAACTGAATTAGCTTTTCCCCTTCACTAAGGCCTTCCTCTCGAAGCTCAGCTCTCCTGACCACACTCCCTGACAGGCACGTTGCCGCTGTGCATGTAGAAAGAGTGAACTCACTTTGTGGCTTTTCTAGGGCCACACTGTTAAGATTCAATAAAACCCATGGGGACTCTGGACATCGATGGGGCCAAATGTGGTTTTGTCACTTCAGGGACTCCTAAGTTGTAATTAAACCCCTTCTGCGGGCACCTGGGTGGCTCAGTGGGTTAAAGCCTCTGCCTTCGGCTCAGGTCATGATCCCGGGGTCCTGGGATTGAGCCCCTCATCGGGCTCTCTGCCCAGTGGGGAGCCTGCTTCCTCCTCTCTCTCTCTGCCTGCCTCTCTGCCTACTTGTGATCTGTCCGTCAAATAAATAAAATTAAAAAAAAAATTTTTTTTTAAAGAAAAGAAGAAGAAGAAAAAAAAAAAAAAAACCTGTCCTCCCGAAACTGTCCTCCAGAATCTCCACCTATAGTTTTGATTCTTTTTCCTGAAATGTGCCTTCCAGAGTTGGAGCCAATCAGAACTCCCATGGTGGCCTCCAGTACATTCCACAGAGGCTTCAGACCCTGGGAAGCTCCTGTCCATATGGAGACCTCAGGCCACCCAGGGCAGCCCCGGAGGGGGCTTTGTACCAAAGAGCAACGCCACCTAGAGAGGTTGAGGAGCCTGTTCCCCACCCAGTGCCCTTCACTGTGACACTAAGAAAAAGGTCCTACGAGGCTTGTCTTTGTGGCTCCTGGGACCTTGCACTGACGGTCTCACTGTGGCCTCACGAGGTGACCTGTGTTCTGGTTTCTTCCCTCCTGCAGGAGGCGGAGCCGGCTGCTTATGGTGGGACTTTGCCAGACACTTCCAGCCTCATCTGAGTTCATGACTGAAGACCCCAAAAGGCCCCCATGGCCTTTCCCAGGAAGGGGCTTTAAGCTCCATGGTCCTGAAGCCCTTCAGATTTGGGTTGTCATGGTTCCCATTATGGCTTCAACACTCCAGGAGCCCAAGTAGCCCACATCCTTCTGAACATGCGCCAAGCCCGGCACCTGCATCAAAGACAAGTATAGACGCTTGCGGTCCTTTGCTCTTCTTTGCCCCGCATCCTCCCTCTGCCCCTTTCCCCTGTTAATAGAACATTCTTCTTGGGAAGAAGGGCTCCTTTCCCAACCTCACCCCGGGGTCCCCAGGGCCAGACCCTCAAGGACTCCACCTCCCCGCCCTCCATGTTCTGTGCAGGGCTGCTCCAGATCCCTTGAGGGACCTGATCCTTCTCTGGAATTTACATACAGATGGTTTCCAAGACCATCCTCTGGGTCCAGTGTCCTAGTGCCATGTCCCTTCCTTGTGACGCTCTCTATGAAGCAGGAGAGAAGTGACACAAGACAACAGCATCCCCTCTTGTGAGGCGACCGCAGCTTCAATCAGTGAGGTCCTTTCCAGGCATATTTACGTATAGGTTTTAGTTTAGTTTCATTTATATTTCTTTTTCTCATTATAGCATAGACCATGTTTATGGTGGACAATTTGGCCGAAACAGAAGTGGACTGTATTCCCAGGCCCACAAAGAAAATAATCATTACGATTTTAGTCTTCTCCTTCAAATCTTTTTTCTTTTGTTTAAAACTGTCTTGAGATTTTATTAAATGCAGGGTTTTTTTTATTTTTAAGAAAGATGTTATTTATTCACTTGAGAGAGAGAGACGGAGAGAACACAGGCAGGAGGATGGGGAGAAGGAGAGGGAGAAGCAGGCTCCCTGATGAGCTGGGAGTCCAACGTGGTCCTCAATCCCAGGCCCTGGAGATCATGACCTGAGCTGAAGGCAGATGCTAAACCATCTGAGCCACCCAGGTGCCCCCTAAATGCCGGTTTTGTCATTTAGTGCTACCTTGCAGGTCAAACCTGGCATTTCCAGTTGATGGCTGGACGCTGTGGGCTCAGTGTGGAAGGAAGGGCGGGAGCTGTGCATCTTCTGCTGTAGATTTTCTCTCACTCCTGCAGGCCGCTCCCCGCACATCTGTACAGACAAAGCTTCCCGAGTGCCTACACTAGGACTCCAGGATTCGGCGTGTGTTTGGGTCACGCAAGGACAACGGAAGGGACTCCTTTCTTTGTGAGAACAAATGTGAAAACCCTCTGGGCTCTTGCCGTTTCCCCTCACCATTCCCAATTTTGGTAATAACAACCCCCAAATAAAGCTAGGTGTTTCCATATGGGGGTACAGGTTCGGACTTTCTGGACTTCAGTGTGGTTTGTCTGCTCTGTGGGTACTACAGGAGGAAAACAAAACAGAGATAAAGGATCCCTTTTGAATGAAAGTTCAACAAATTAATGAAATAAGAAACGTTATTTATAACAAAATAAAATAAAAGGAAAAAGAAAGAACAAGAAAGAGAAGGCAAACCAGCAACTTCCAAGACTATGACTTATAGATTAAGTAAAAATAACTCTATTGATATACACATATACACACTATGTAGGTAGATAAAAGATAGATGTCATAAAATTAAAATTATATGCTTCTCAGGACAGAAGAATTAGGACACGTTCCTCATAGCTATTTTTTTTTAAAGATTTATTTATTTGACAGAGAGATCACAAGTAGGCAGAGAGGCAGGCAGAGAGAGAGAGAGAAGCAGGCTCCCCGCTGAGCAGAGAGCCCTACATGGGACTCGATCCCAGGACCCCAAGATCATGACCTGAGCTGAAGGCAGCGGCTTAACCCACTGAGCCACCCAGGCGACCCCCTCATAGCTATTTAAAACTGTATCACAATGTGAAATCACTGCAGGAAATCTTGCTTCCTTCACCTTCTTTGTTAGACCTCGCAGACTGGAAGTTATCAAACCAGGATCTAAATGTGAAAATCACCCGCTTTGCGCAAACGACAACGGACTGCCACACGCCACGGGGCAGGGGTCTTCCGAGTTCTCCCACAGGCCTTCCTCACCTGCAGCGGTGTCGCCTTCTACCTGAGATGCGCGGGAATGAGGCCGGGGCACCGTGGGCAGGTGCCGCGTGGATGCGCACATTGTCTAAACAAGAGCAACAAAGACGTGTTTTTCCGTGAAAACAACGCTGGCCATGTACTCTCTAGAGAGGAATTCCTTCTCCTTTCTATTTAAATATATATATATGAAAACGTGTGCTAAGGACCCAAGGAGCCTCTCCCTCTGCTCCGGCCTGTCCTCTGCTGCCCCCTGCAGGTCAACAAGATGACTGTGCCCCTGGAGACACCTGGGGGCCCTAAGGGAGAGCAGAGGTGGGCCGCGCACTGTGAAGACTGCTCCCCCGAGCGCTCACGTGAGCCTCCAGCTTCAGCCTAAGGCGGCGGTTCTCAGCTGGGGTGATTTCGCGCCCCCCAGGGAGCCCAGGGCCACGTCTGAAGACACCTGGAGTTGTCAGGAATCGGGGAGGACGAGCCTTGCAGAGACCAGAGACAGTGGCGCTCCACACCTTGCAGTGCCCGGGACCGCCCCGCACGCCGGAGAATGATCCGGTCCAAAATGTCAGCAGTGCGGAGGCTGAGAAACACTGGTCTCATGAAGCCCCACACAGGAGAAAGCGGAAGATGTGCTGTCGGTGAGACTCGGGTGGCCCCGAGCTTCCTCGGGAATGCAGCTGTGACCGGTGCTGAGGGGCCCCGAGCGGGAGAGGGATCGAAATGCTTCTCGGTCTCGTTGAAAGGAGATTGCTTTTATTTGCACGGAAATGGCCTCTGGCCTTTTCTACTCTGAATTAATAAAGACTTTAAAACTGTAGCAGAACAGCCCCTCAGCCTCTGTTTCCCCCTTGGTGGCCCAAGGGGGATGAGCAGCCGGAGCTCCTCTCCCACGAGCGCCCCCCGCCCTCCAAACCCGAGCTGCGCGTCGTGGTCCCGGCCTCCGTGTCAGCCCGGCTCCTGCTTACTGCGGGCGCAGAAATGTAAGTGAATTTGCTCGCTGGGAAACCGCAGCCTTGTGAAAATTCTCTATTTAAAAGGTGCCGGGATCTCTGATTTCCTCCTCTTATGTTCACTGAAAATCTTTACATCAAAATCATCTGTGAAACTAAGGCTTTTCTTTGAAATGCACAGAAATTTCCAGTAACTAGCATCCTCCGTTAGTGCTCAGGTTTGTCTGTGGAAGGGATTTAAGACACTAGCTAGCACCAGCTGGACTTTGGCATCTATGAAAGTCTGCATCGTCTGCCTTGGAGGGAGGTTCAGCATCTGGGGTCACCCCCCTGTCACCACCCCGTGAGGTGCCAAGTGTGAGGAAAGCCTGTGGGCCTGAGACATCTCACGGATGGACTTCGAGACACCAGTGCACATGTTTTTTTCCTTAATTATCACCTTCCCTCCCTGCAGAACCAATAAGGAAATGAAATAAGGACCGTACAGAAAGGGAAAGAATCGAGGACTATGTCCACCTTTTTTGTTTCTAAGGCCTGTTAACTCTTGTTTCTGCCTCTGACAGCAGAACCAGTGGATGGAACAAACAGCCTCCCGTGCAGGAAAGACACTAACGGTTTTTCTCCAACAGGACGGGAAGATAGCAGAAGAGCTCGCTAAATCAGAGCAGCACGAACACGTAGCAGGTCTGCTTGCAAGACTCCGAAAGGTGAGAAATTCTGGTTTTTTTTGGCCTGGTACTGTTTTTATGTGAAAAATTCTGTCTTTTTCCTTTTATACAATGAGTTGAACAAAATGAGGCTTTGGACACACAGGCTGTAGGAAAGGCATCTCTCCCTGACCTGTGGTTTGCATACCGTTAGCATAAATGCATCAGCTCCCTATCGGTTTCTTCTTCTGTGTTTGGACTTGGAAATCATTTGGCTTCCTTACAGTTTCTGTGCCTGGTTTCCCTCCTCCCACCGCTTCTGTAATAACAGTTCCCATAAAGTAGACAGGAAATGAGAAAGCTGACAGTTTCTTTCTTTCTTAATGTTTTGAGCTTCAAGATGTCACATGATATGCTCGGGTTTAGGAAACACATTGTTGCTCTAAGGTTTAAGGAAACAGGATACAAATAAGTAAATGCAGGGGTGTCTTTCTAGCCCACATCATAGGAATGTGTATCAGGAGTCTTCGAAATAGTCACACCCTCTAAGCTAGGAACTCCGTGTCTGGCACTCTATCCTAAAGAAATGAAAAATGTAGGGAAAAAAGTTTTATGCAGAAAGATATTCACAGCAGTGTTATTTATACTACAGTTATAAAAATGAAAAACATCAGGGCAACAACAATCTGGTAAATTCTTATACAGCTATAGGATAAGCAGGTTTTGACCATTAAAATATTTTTGAAGAGGTTTTAGCCACTGGACTTTAATGCTTAATTTCTTCCTGGCTTCCAAGCAGAAGATAATATTATGTGCACATTGTAAGTTTTTTTTTTTTTTTTTTAAGAGCATAAAAACAAAGTGTTAACAGTGGTGTTTGAAATTTTACTAGTGTGATTCACACTTTTTGCTTTAAATGTTAATGTATTTTCTCCAAATTTTCTGTAATACTGTTGACTCTTGAACAACACAGGTTTGACTGTGAGGATTCACTTTTTTTTTTTTTTAAATAAGATTTTATTTATTTATTTGAGAGAGATTGAGAACAAGCAGAGGGAGGGGCATAGGGAAAGGGAGAAACAGACTCTACTGAACAGGGAGCCCCTGGGCCAGGACAGGGCTCGACCCCAGGACCCGGGAATCAGGGCCCGAGCTACCGAGCCACCGAGCAACACCCCCTCCCATCCCCGTTTAGATCCACTGGATTGATTTTGTCTGTCTCCTGTGCCCTTCATTGGGCTCAAGGCATCTGTGCCGATCCCTCCCCAGCTATGGGGAGAGGGGTCCTTCTCCGGGGCTGAGCTCACTTGCTGTGTAGTAAGCCCCTGATCTCCTTCCTGGGTTCACCAGGTCCTGCTCCATTCAGGAGCATGTCCTCGACTCCGTGTTCAGTGAGACCCGCGAGTCTGGTTCCCTCAAAGGGCCCTACACCCTGGCTTCCTGATGAGCCAGACAGGGGGGAGTTGGCTGCCATGTGTTTCTAACCACAGTCTTAAAAAAAAAATCAATCAATCAGTCAATCAATCACTTTCCAAATAAGTAGCTGCTTGGAGTCTAGGGACAACCGGTACTGGCATCTGTTTCTTGAAAATGACTGAGACGTCACAGGAAGGACCTGGAGAATAGGTCAGCAGGGACGTGTGGTAGGTTGTCACAGGGGCAGCAATCCCCACAGAGAAGCCAAGCCAGTGGACGTGTTTGCTGTTGTGATTCATGTCACATGGCAGAGGAGAGTGCTCCCAAGCCGTGAGGTCGGAGAAGGGAGAGGAAGAGGACAGTGTCGACTTAGGAGCCTCTTGTCCCCATTTCCTTCCCACGTCTTCTCCTCCCTGATGTTCCCAGTGTTTCTCTGGGGGAGGGGGGCATTTTGGGGCTGGTGGGACTTCTTGACCTTGCTGGGCACGAGGACCCCAAGCAGCTCCTTTCAGTGCCTCCCCTTCCCCATTCATTGTGAAATAGAAAATATCACCTCCATGCATTTCCTGACACCCTGGGGTGAGCCATCATCTGTTCAACCCCTCCTGGGATCCTAAACACATTCCTGGGGAGAAGTCTGTATCTACACAGCAGGGGGGGTGGTCTTAAATTGCCTTATCGTTCCATAGGTATGCAAATGGCCTAGACTGGCAACAGAAATGCCCCATTGTTTTCACTTCTAATCAGCTGACAAGTCTAAGAACATTTTTTATTGTATTATGTTGTTAGCATACAATACATCATTAGTAGTGTTCCATGATTCATTGTTTGCATGTAACAACCAGTGCTCAGAGCAATCCATGTCCTCCTTAATACCCATCACCAGGCTCACCCACCCCCCACTGCCCTCCCCTCTGAAACCCTCAGTTTGTGTCCCAGAGTCCACATGGTTGGTCTCCCCCTCCGATTTCCCCCACTTCACTTTTCCTTTGCTTCTCCTAATGGCCTCCATGTTATTAGGAACATATTTTTTATTATTTTATTTTATATTTTTAAAAGATTTTATTATTTATTTGACAGAGAGAGACACAGTGAGAGAGGGAAACAAGCGGGGGGAGTGGGAGAGGGAGAAGCAGGCTCTCCGCTGAGCAGGGAGCCCAATGTGGGACTTGATCCCAGAACCCTGGAATCATGACTTGAGCTGAAGGCAGATGCTTACCGACTGAGCCACCCAGGCACCCTAGAAACATATTTTTCAAGAGGGTTTTGCTAGAGAATCTATGGGACTTCCTGTTCTATCATGATGCTAAATTTCAGGGCCTGCAGCCCTCCACAGGGTCATACTTGGAAATGGGACAGTAGGGAGAGAAAAGGGCAGTTTCTACTTAGGAGCATCTTGCGATGTGGATGATTATATGGACAGAAGCAACACTCAAGGGATAAGGTGAGGAAACATAATAGAAATTGGCTCATAATTAGCCTGGACTGATCAGGCACCATTGGGCTGGGAATGTAAGCGAATTCCTATGACTAAACTACGAGAGCTCAATCAAGAGAGAGAGCTCTGGGTGTGCCTGGGTGGCTCAGTCGTCAGCTCCGGTCATGATCCCAGCATCCTGGGATTGAGCCCCACATCAGGCTCCCTGCTCAATGGGGAGCTGCTTCTCCTTCTCCCACTTCCCCTGCTGGTGTTCCCTCTCTCACTATCTCTCTCTCTCTGTCAAATAAATGAATAAAATCTTTAAAAAAAGAGAGAGAGTTCTGAAGAATGAGGTCATTAAAAGGGATTTCCTAAAAAAAAAAAAAAAAAAAAAAAAAAAAGGATTTCCTACTTTGTTCAAGGTTCTTCCAGGGAGCACACACTAGCGCTCTGACCCCTGCTGGAATGGTGAGGCACACTGTGTTCTGGGGCCTGCGGTGGGGTTTGTAGCCAGGAGAGAGAGTGGCTCAGCTTGGACCCCAGCAAGGACAATTGGGGATGTAGAGTCATGGAGCCGGTGGGTCGATGGATGGAAATTGCTAAGAGGAAACATCAAGGTGCGGGCTTCTTGCCGGACCTACTGCTTTGCCTTCTTCTCTGAGCTGGTCGCCTAAGGGCGGGCGCAGAAACAGGCAGAATGGGGGGGAGTTTCTTACACTCACAGGCTGAGAGAGTCCGACCAGACGGTGGTCACAGGGTGGGAGCCCATCCAAGTGAGAGAAGCAGGGAGGACCCCTGCCAAGGGATCTTATTGGAGATTAGGTGGGGTACGGCAGGAAAGGCATGAGGGGAACTCACTGGTATGTTTGAATGTCACAGGGTCCCAGTTGTGGGGCAGGTAGGAAGCTTGTCTAGGGCCCCCTTTTCATACTGGTGGCTGGGATAGTGACTCGAACATGACAGGAACATGGTGACATGATTTTCAAAAGTAAGGGACAGAGCTCAGTAAAGATATCTATACCGATATATATATTCTTTTATCAATTTATTAAAAAGTTACATTCTTGGAAATATTAGCATGTATTAAACCATGTTCTCCCCCAAACCATCGTTCTATGTAAAATGCAGGTGTCCTAAGCCTAGATAATCATGAACTGGTTGTTCTCCTGCATAATGCTCAGCAGACACTCAGAAGTCAGGCGGCTTCAGGAGAATTCCAGGTGCTGGGACCTTGTATGAACATAGGGGCACAGGTCCTACCCACTTCCCCCAACTCCCTTCTCAATGTGAAAGCCGCTACCCATTTCCACCACACCCGCTAGGGGGCAGTGTTGTGGCGTGGAGAAGGAAAGTCCCTATCCCACACAGAGACGGGCGGGGGGCGAGGGGGTGGGGTGGGTAGGACAGGGAACCCTCAGCAGAGCTGTGTCTAGCAGGTAAGCTTGCTGGGTGGTGGAGAAAGCCACAATGGCTCAGTGGGAGGACAGCAGCAGGAAACCTCCTTCCCCAGGTTTGGAAGTGGGCACAGTGTCTGCCAGACCTGAGGTCCCAGGAGACCAAGAGCGGGCAGTTTCCTCCCAGAGGCTCCTGCCGGGTCCCCCTGAGTCCTGTCATTTCTCGCACACCTCTCTGTTGAGCATCTCCCTGCCAGGTGCTGGGGACACGGTCTCTGCCCTCAAGTTGGCTCCCAGTCGAGAAGGGGAGAGCGTCCCACATCACCCTACAGTCTGGTGGAGTCACAATGGAGAACCGCACCTGGGCCAGAGCCTCCCGGGGAAGAATGTTCCTGAAGGGATCCCAGCAGGAGGTGTCCCCTGGATGCCGGACGTCAATAGGTTAGAGAGTGGGACCATTCTGGGTCGGGGAAGGAATTCCCCTGAGGCTGTACCCCACAGCTCCAGTGGGCCCCTGTTCTGGAGCCATGCTCACTCTGGGAGCGGATAACGAGGCTGCCTGTGAGGCCGGATGGAGTCAAGGGCACGGGAGTGACGCCTCACTGTGCAGCCTCGAGGTGAGCTGTCTGGGTGATGAAGTTCTAGAACCTAGGTGAGGTTTGGTGGGCTGAGGCGCCAGCTTTTGCTGTGTCCTCAGCCAGCCTCCTGCTCCCTCATCATGGGTGCCCAGAGCCCCTGCCCATACTGTCCCTGCAGAAGCACTCTTGCCGTGTTTGGTGTCAGTGTTTACATACCTGTGTGTCCCCAGGACACAGATATGGGCCGGGTCTGGACCTTCCTATTCCCTGCACTGTGTGGAGCCCATGGGGGCCTCTGTAAATGCTGACGAGTGAGGGAGTGAGTGAGTCTGTGAGTTCTCCTGCTTCTCCCTGCAGGGATGAGAGATTGGACAGGCGCAAGGCTATCAGGGCCCCACACCGCCACCGTATTTGTCTTTGTACCTAGTGATGCCCTCCTTCTCAGCATCTGGTACAGTCACAGTGCCGGGGAAGCAGGACCCCTCCACGCAGAGAGCAGCAGATGGCCCTGGCCAGGCAGACAGGCCAACCCTGCTTCTTCTGGTAATCAGTGACCTCGTAGGAGTTGCTCCAACCAATTCCTTGTGCACCAAAATGCCACGGACCTGGGCACAGAGAGCAGATGGGTAGTTTTCAGGGACTGGATGGGAGGGAGGAGTGACTGCTGATGGGCTCAGCTTCCTTACATCATGGAATGTTCCAGAACCAGAGAGCCGGGCTGGTTGCACACATCATACATGTAGTAACACCTCGGAGCTTCAGTTCTCTTTAAAATGGCTGAAACAGGGAATTGTATGTTACTTGCACTTTACGTGAATTTTTTTGTGGCTACAATGGGACACCACGAAACCTCTGTGCACCATGGGTAAGAATCGTGGACCAGATACGAACTTCCAGTTAGAAAATGAGTGCCGGGATGTACTGTACACGACAGGACCACAGTTACTAACACTGCATGGCACGTGTGAAAGTTCCTAAGACAGTGGCTCTTAAAACTTCTCCTCACAAAGAAATCCCGATCGAGAAGGACAGGGCGAGGGGGTTCCAAAGTGGGAGCATCCGCGCTGGCAATTTGCTCAGAGCCTTCTCTTGTTCTGTGACTAACTGGCCCCCCTGCACCTGTGTTTAGGACGCTCACCGGGGACTCTTCATCCAGCAGCTGCGACCCACGCAGAACCTCCAATCCAGGATCAAACTGAAGCTGTTTGGCCACTCGGGCTCCGGGAAAACCACACTGGTGGAATTGCTCAAGTGTGGGCTGCTGAGAAGCTTCTTCCAGAGACGCCGGCCCAGACTGTCCTCTGCCAGCTCCACCAGGTTCCCGCCCTCCCCGCTGGCGTCCAAGCCCGCAGGTAGGAGCCTCCACCCTGGCTCCTGTCTCTGTGCGAGGTGCTGGTTTTTGTGCTGTCCCGTGTCAAGGTCTAGGGTGACTAGTGGCTTTGTGTTGGTTCCCTGGCCCGTGGTGACCGGATCTCACTGCCCTGTTGGTTCTAGGTGTCTAGCCCAGCTTTGGGTCCTGTGTGCACTTGCTTCTTGGCCTGTGCTCCCAGATTGCCCAGGAATAGCAAGGCCAGGGCCTTCCCAAAATCACGGTCACAGGCACAGAGGTCCAAACGGCAAATGTGCCAATCACAGAATGGTGTCGTGTTCTAATTTGGGAAGCAGTCCTTGGAGACACACTGAGCTTGGATGAACACAGGTTTCAGGTTGCACAGATCCAATACTGGCCACAGAATGGGCCCTTCCCCTTAGGCTTTCTTCTTGGAAGAAAGAAGCTGGGCACACCCAGTGGAGAGCAGCAGCATTGGGTTCCCGGGGAAGCTCCACTCCCAGGCATATCAACGCTGGTTGGTGGTTTTGAAAGGCTCCTTAATGATGTCATGGGTTGTCCGTCCACTCACATGAAGCCTGACCGGGAGGTGGGCTTTGCTGTGCTCCCCCTCCGTCTGCAGACACGGCTGTGGGGGGATTCTCACCCACAGGCGAGAAGCACCCACAGGCAAGAAGTGCAGGGTGGCCTGTGGATGCCTGAGAAGCACCCACAGGAGGCATGACGGAACTGTACCACTTGAGATGCTATTTCTCCTAAGTGCTCTGGAGTGAGGGAATTCCATTTTGCACAGGTAAGAACAGAGGCCTTCATTTAAATACAGAATTAAAAAAAAAAAAAAAGGAATAGAGATCTTCAAAGAGTTTCCCACACAATGTCAGTTTTGAAGTTTTGGGCTTCAGATGCATTTCTGTATGTGATATGACAAAGGTGTCCTATGCCTCCTTCAGGTTGAAAACAAATGTTTTGAAACTTGAAGTTTTTTCTGTGTAACTCCTGTCTCTGTAAGGAGAGATGTCTGGAGAGCACTTGTTGTGTTGGGGGACAGTTGACTGAGATTTACATGCCCCTTTCAGTTTTTTTTTTTTCCCTGAGCACAGGAATAGAAAAAACTTGGGGAAGAAATATCTGCCAAAATGAATTTCTAATTAGAAAGATTATCATGCCGTCAACGTACATTTCTAATTCTTAACGAGCATTAGCTGTGTGCCAGGAACTGGGTAAAATGTGGTACATGTGACACCTAGTTTAAACCACATGTTTTCCATTTTCTACTGTAATCTTGATCCAGTTTGGGGATGTAAAACGGGTTACACCTTTTCCAGAGCCAGTAGTGTTCCCCGTTTAATGGTTAGCTTCACCATCTGTGTGGACCAGCCTGTGTTGTGGATAGTGAAGGGTCAGCTTTCCTGGCAGAATTCCGTATCACCCCTAGAGGGAGCCAGCTCTCCGTTGCTGTGGGGTAAACTCCCTCCAGACTGAGCCACTGCGGAGTGTGTGTGTGTGTGTGTGTGTGTGTGTGTGTGTGAGAGAGAGAGAGAGAGAGAGAGAGAGAGAGAGAGAAAGAGAGACAGAGACACAAGGCAGGGGTGGAGAGTTAGGGCGGACAGACCGAGACAGAGAGATCTATTTAGAGCTCTGATCTGGAATTTTCCTCAGTCCTCATTTGGTATGAAGGTTATGACCCCCAAGCCCAGGAGCTGAACCAGCCACACGTCAAGTGACATGTAGGTTCCCGAGTAGGTGAGATTTTATCTCCTTCTCAACCCTCATCCCTGAGAAGTAATGTCTCCGTTCATCTTCCACAGGTGGAAGAATCTGGAAGTAGATTCTTGATAAACTGTGGCTCAGGAAGGCCATGTTATCAGCCAGGGTCACGAGTGTGGCGGCGTCCTTCAGCCAGAGCTGAGAGAGACTGGGTCATGGGACTCAGTGACGGAAGATTCTGGCAGGACCATGTCCGCTCTGGACCAGAGAAGCCTCGCCAGCCACGGTCAGCACAGAAACACAGCGGGTCCCCTAGGGAGGCTGCTTCTCCCATTCTCTTGACCACCCCTGGTTCAGAGCTGCATATCCAGGCTGAACACGCAAATTTCTGTCAGGATAGCAGGTTGGTGGGGCTCGGCTTCCCCGACAGGACTGTTAGGAGGCAAATACTGCCCTCTCTTGTGTCCCATGTGAGTCCATTCCAGAATTCTCCTGGTCTCCCAGCATCCCTGAGGACGCTGGCTTTGCTACCAGAAGGAGCCGAACTGTACTCCATTCTCCGGGGAGCGGACAGCCTTGTTCTCTCAGGAGGCAGAGCTCTGCTCTCCGTGGTCACTTGTGTAAAAGGAAATCCCCTCAGGGATTCATAAGACTGAAGAAAGTGACAAATGCAGGAAAGACAGGAGAGAAGACCCAGGGGACACCAAAAGGATGTCCAGCGGGCAAAGTGGCTGGTCTCTGGGGAAACCAAGTAAAACCTGGAAGCCGGGAAGCGTGGAAAGTGGTGTGTGAGGTTGACATGGTCTGTGCTGACCTGGATCCGGGTCCCGCACACATGTCGTCTCACTGGATTCTCACGTCGTTTTGAGGTTGTGTCATAACCCACTTCAGAGAGAAAGAAGTGGGGGCTCAGAGACATAATGTGTCTGCCTCAGGCAGAGGCTGAAACCCGGGGCCTGGGCGCGGTGTGTTGTGTGCAGGAGCGGGTGTGGGGGAGGAAAATAGGATTAGCTGCCGACATTCACACCTCAGAAGATTCCACTAAAAACTTGAATAATCGGTTTCTTGTGGAAAATTGGAAACTTCAGCTACATGGGGGTCACATTACTGCCTGAGGCTGGTCAGCGAGGAGGAGGGTGGCTGCCTCAGACAGAGGGGCACCTCCTGTCTTTCAACCCCCTGCCCCCAGCCCCTCACCCAGAGTCCCATAGACCAGGACAGAGAAACTGGCTACTACCTACATGTGTGAAATTTCGTCCTGTGACAGAAATGACATTTCAGGAAGGCATTGGAGTGTGTGACCATGGACTAAGGTACCCCAGTCTACCTACCCCGGAGGTGGAATTCAGTCCCATATCTGAGGCCCAGAGCCCAGTGGTCTCCCAGAGGGTCTAGATAAGCAGGGGTTGGATGGGAAACCCCTCAGGGGTCCATGTGGCTTCATGCCCAGGGGGTCGGTCTGCCCCAAGGGACAGGGAGAGTCTCCCTCCAAACAGTCCCTGGAAGTGACAAGACCCACCTGCAGGTAACTGTAGATCTGCCTGAGGTCAGGGAAGAGCCAGAAGCTGTGTCTGCAGGCCGTGTAACAAGCACAGCCTGGACCTGGAGTAGGGGCGGCTGGAGACAGCTGCACGTGGAGCCCGAAGCCTGCCCCTCCCAGGGCGGCCAGCATACCCGTCACCTCCTGACACTCAGCAGTATCAGGGCAGTCGTCAGAAAGGCAGACTACGGTGCACATAGGAGGTGCCATGAGAGCCTCCTTGGGTAGACAGGATCCATGGGGCCAAGGTGGCTTCCAAGAAATATCTGAATCCAGCTCTGTCAGTGCACAGAGGCTCTGCTATGCCTGGGGGGCCATGCTCTGCTCCCTCCCAGGCCACACCCCTGGTCCGCACAAGCCCTGTGAGAAGGGCCAGGCTTGTTTCCTTTCCCTGGGAGAGAGACCCCCGTGGGCACCACAGATCACTCAGACTTAGACGCCTGGCCCTTGGCGCTGTTGGCTCCTGAAAGTGCAGGGGGAGAAGGGCCGAGCCACTGGGCAGGACGCAGGAGCGGGGGCACGTGTGGATCCCGGCTGCTCCGTGTGCACCTGCTCGGGGCCCCTGGGTCTTCCCCACTGAGCTGGTCTGGTGGCCACACCCAGACTCGCTCTGTGGCCAGCGGAGGGTCGTGGCTGTGGCCTTGTGGGTCTGCAGCAGGAAGGACATACCCAGAGTAGAGGGGGAGCAGGTGTCCAGGAGGAGCCTGCAGGGGAGGCGGCCTGCGGTCCCCAGAGAGGAACACAGGGGCGCTCTGTCTATGCTCAGGGTGCCCAGGGGGCTGCTCCACCGGGCCTGCCTGCCGCTTCACACCACTAGGGGTCAGCAGTTAGCAACGATGAACGGTTTCCCTCTGGTGCCTCTGTCTCCGTGTGAAATTATCATTTTTATGATACGGGACACAAACGCTGTCCTAACGAGAACTCAGTGAGGTTCAGGAGTGCCTTCCAAATTCTGTCTGTTCTGCCTGGGACAAGCTGACCTGCTGGTGGGTAGAACCTCTTCGCGGTCAGCCTGACACAATCTCACGGCCCAGAGTGGGACAGCTTCATCAACCTCATTTAGAGTCCTGGTGGGGACGTTAATGGAAGGACAGTGTCATGGGCACAGTCAGGGGAGCATCGCAGAGACAGTGAAGTGTTCAAGGCCTGGGACAGAAGGAAGCCATTCCCTCCCCTGGGGCAGAAAGACCAAAGGAAGATACTCTGTTCCTGAAAAAGCTGGAGCCCCAGGGTGAAGCTGCTGGGGGTGGGGGGCGGGGGGATGTGTCTGAGTCACAGACATGCAGCTGCTGTCAGAGAATAGAAGGGAGCGAAGAGGAAGTTCATAGTACCTGGGCCTTCTCCCCTCAGCCTGTCCAGTGCCTCCCCTTGGCTGACCCCAACCAGAAGCGAAGTGACAGGGGCACCTCAGAGATGCATTCCCCAGGGTCCGCCTCTGGCACTGAGGTGTGGGAGGTGCAGCGGACAGGAAGAATCAGGGCAGCACCCCTGACCCACACGTGGGGGGCCCACGAAGCCAGCCTGAAGCAGCAGGAGGTGGGGACAAGAGTGTCCCAGGAAGGGACAAGGCGCGGGCCAGGCTGCTGGGGAGGAGACACAGAAGCTGCCCTGTTCTCACCGCCTCCCGTCCACCTGCAGTGTCCTGAAGTACCTTGCTCCTTCCTGATAATTTTCCCGGAATTCCTCACTTTTTAATCAGTTATTTAAAAAAAACTACTATATTGATTGTCCTTTCTTTTAAAAAGCACGCATTTATCCAAAATATGTATTTCTTTTTCTCTTGTCCCTGTTAGACCACGTCTTCAGCTTACCTATTTGGTATTTGTAGGAAGGACTCCCATGCACGGACTCCCACTGTATCCCTCATAAACAGACAACATGTGAGTGCCTTTGCAGAAGAGAGTGTGTCTGAGAGCAGCCGGGTCAGCCAGGAGCTGTCGCCAGGAGACGCCTCCTCTCTGTCCCTTGCTGTCTGCTGATCACCGCTGGAGGTGCTGCGTTCTGAGCTGGTTTGTCCCCCAGTAGTTTTTGTGTTTCACTTGGCAAGGAAAGGGGAGGAAGGAACCTTCTTCTGAGTCATTTCACGGCTGGTGGTTTTTTCACAGAAAGACGTGTCTTTGTTGCTCTTGTTTAAACGTCGGCGTGCAGGTCCACACGGCACCTGCCCATGGTTCCCTTGCCTCATTCCTGAGCATCTCAGGTAGAAGGTGACACAGCTGCAGGTGAGGAAGGCCTGTGGGAGAACTCGGAAGACCCCTGCCCCGTGGCGTGTGGCAGTCTGTTGTCATCGGTGCACAGCGGACGATTTTCACATCTAGCTCCTGGTTCCGTAACCTTGTGTACTTGAAGTCCAACAAGATGAAGGAAGTCAGTTTCCTTGCAGTGATTTTAAGTTGTGATGGAGTTTTAAGTTGATATGAGGGAACGTGTCCTAATTCTTCTGTCCTGGGAAGCATGTAATTTTAATGTTCCATTCCATGTGTGTATATGTGTATATATATATATAAATATGCAGTATGTATATACATATATATGAATACAGGTATTTTTACTTAATCTATAAAATGTAGTAAAAAGATGTTGGTTTCTCACTTCTCTTTTTTTTCTTTTCCCTCTTTTTAGTATAAATAAACTATTGCTTGTTGCATTCGATTGTTGGTCTTTCATTCAAAAGGGATCGTTTATCTCTGTTTTATTTTCACCCCGCGGTACCCACAGAGCGGACAAACCACACTGAAGTCCAGAAAGTCAGTGAACCTGAACCCCCGTATGGACACACCCAACTTATTTGGGAGGCGTTGTGACTAAAACTGGGAATGGTACAGGGAGATGGGAAGAGCCCAGAGGGTTTTCACCTTTGTTGTCACTCAAAGAAGGGAGACCCTTCCCTTGTTCTTGCCTGACCCAAACACAGGCGGAATCCTGGAGTCCTGGCGTGGGCACTCGGGGAGATTGGTCCATACAGATGTGCGGAGAACAGCCCACAGAAGCGAGAGAAAACCTACACTATCTCCTGTCCAGATTGGGGAACAGAGGCATAAGGTGGAAACGTAGGTCATTGCTGTGTTGGTAGTTCATTGAAATATTGAAGTTGCCTCCTGGCTCCTAAGGCAGTCAGTCAGCTCTGTGGTTTCCTGGAACAGAAATGGGAATTCTTTGTTGCATTCTAGAAATACTTCATATTGAAACTATTGTAGAATTGTTTTTACTTTTTAAATATCCTACATTCTAGATCAATCAGCTCAAGTTGTTTTAATGCTGGGAAATATGAATTAAGTAGAAACCATGAAAAAAAAAATCATTTTTCAAGAGGGGAAAGCTGACTTTAGCCTCAAGTGGGAAATTTCTTGCCCAAGATGTCAGTCTCTAAAATATATGGCTAAGATAGTTTCAGTGTCGTTGGTGATCAATTATTGATGACTTTCTAGAAAGGATTTTGAACATTTCTAGAATGCTTTTTGGATGTTTCATTTAGCCACTCTGGACAGAACTGCTAAATCACTAGGGAGCATAAATGAGTTGGTCAGATGGAGGAGGTCGATGGCAGTGCGAAGATCCAGCAGTGACCTTCAGGTTTGTGTCAGAGTGAGAAGGCCCCACTCACATGCCTTCCCACCAGACCCCATATCATGGGAGAGAGGACCTGACCTTCCTCCCGCAGGTCAGAGTGGTTAGTAATCAAGACAGAAGAGCAGAATGCCTTCCTGCCTCTCACTCCAACGGCTCACCCACAAATAGAAGCCCCAAATGGTGTGAGCTTGTTCTGAAATTAGGAGCCGTCCCAGCTGAATATTTTGTCTGGAAACATTTGTTGACATAACTCACTCAAGGGCCTGGGCACTGCTTCCTCCGTAGGGATATGGTTCCTATATAAATGGGACCCTGCTTGAAGGGAACTAAAGGGATAAGAGGGGACATGATGATGTCGTGAATGTCCTAGTGTAGCTCTGGGCAAATTTGGGCTGGACTATGGGTCTGGTTGTTCTAGCTAAACAAATAGCCTTCTCATCACTGACAGAAGCAGAAACAGGTACTAAGCATTAGCCTCATGCTGAGGCCTTCAGTCACTGGACTGATTCTGGAAGAACATGATATTAGCAGCATCACATTCCCATGAGCTCAATATTCTAAGGCTGTGGGTTTTCTTTTCCTCTTCTGCATTTTTATTTTTTATTTTTATTTTAAAATTTTTTTGACATAATGTTCAGCGATTGACTAGTTGAATATAACACCCAGTGCTCATCATTTCGATGTTGTGTTATCGCCAGTAGATTTTGTTACAATTCCTCCACATGTGCGGGATCTTCTCTAGAGTAGGCAAAAAGCCGAGGTTCTAAGGAACAAAGAACATCAACACCAAACAGTCCTACAAGTGTTGGGCATGGTTCGAAATGAGTCCCCTAAGGGCTAGTGCCCCAGCATGTGGAGTGTTGTCTGGGCAGGTCAGACGTGCACTCCATTCATTTCTTCAGATTCTGGGTTTGGATAATGCCCTTAATTCCCCCTTCCCAGATTCAGTATGGTTGTCATCATGCTTATTGAGTTTCAGCTCTTCTGGTCTTGGAGTATTACCGACCACAGAGCTGACAAACATCACAGTGCTTGTTCTGGCAGGTAGCAAAACGGCTCACCACTAACTGCACGTGATTGTCTCCAGGTGGCAGCAACATCTCCCCTAGGTTGGGTTCCAGAGGCTGCAACAGGAACTCCCACCAAAATACAACCTGGTGGCTGATTCAGGCCCACAGAATGGAGCACCCAGTTCTTCCAGCTCTGGAGCCAACATCCCCAAGGCTACTTGACTGATTCCTCAACAAGCAACAGGGTCATGGGCCGCCATGATGGCTGTGTTCCCAACAGCTGAGGGGTCAGGGTCCAGCTTCTGAGCTTTGCAGCCAGGCAAGTGCTACAGACATATCTCCTCTCCCTGTCGCTCTGCTTCTCTGTGCTGGGAAAGGAAGAACCATTTTTGCTTTTCTCTGACATTCTCAAGCCCCCCCCCCCCCCGCCATGGAATATCTAAGATGTTCCAAGGAGCCCCTCCAAGTCCTACACCCTTCAAATCTAGAACTAAGGCCAGTGTTTGTATCAATAACTAGGAAGTGAGTACTAAACACAACAGGGACAATCTTCCAGGGGAGGGAAGCAAATAAGAAAACTAGAGGGGGTGGGAATGAGAAGCCAATTGTCAGGGACTGCCTCTGGCTGGGAAAGTCCCCGCCATTACAAGAAGGCGCTTGGCTCACTGCCAGCAAAATATGCTGCAAGTATACAATGAACTTTCTGGTGAAGCCCGCCTAAAGGAGGACATAGTCATTGGCTGTATCAAATTTAATCAGCATAGTAACAGGACTGTCATTGGCTCTCCCCATTGCTTGGCCCCTTATTGGTCATCCTGCTGTATATAAGCTAAGGAAGTTGATTAAATAAACGGAAATGAAGCATTAACACCATACCAGGCTCATTGTCGTCCTTGCGGGCCGAGGGTGAAATATTAAGAAAAATAGAAAAACCTTGCAATGGAGAAGTCCGCAGGTAAGCGGGGAAGGGACCATGATCAAAGTGGTGGAAATCTTGTACAAGACCGCAATAAGAAGCGGGGCGGCCCTAGAGCCGGGATTTAGCAGTGAGTATATACCGAACAGCCATTAGGTTGGGATTCTAATTATGGGATCTGGACTGTCAAAGTCGAGGTTAGAGGGTTCCCTAAAGGACCTTCTAAAGGCCAATGGCATGCCATTAAAAACGAAAACTGCTAGGACATTCTTGAATACAGTTGAGACAGTGGCGCCTTGATTTCTGGACGAGGGCTTGCTAAATATCCCCCAATGGGACCAGTTAGGTGAGGATTTTAAGAAGAGGGATAAAAATAAACCATTGCCGCAGGGAACGTTAGTTATATGGACTCTAGTCAGAGGGTGCCTGGGAGGATATAAGCCGAAATGTGATTCAGTTATTCAGGAGGGCGCTGAGGCACTCGAGGAAGTGAAAGAAGAACGCTCATCTCTTGCTTCAGAAAGGGGTAGTTCTAGCAAAGGGGTAGTTCTAGCGAAGGGGAAGAAGAAATGTCGGGGGAGGAGCTAGAGTGGAAGTTCAAATTAAAACCAGACCCTCCCTGTTCAGCAGTGACCCCTAATGCTCCGCCTCCTTAAAATCCCCTGGCGGGGGAGATAACATGTAAATGTCATCCCTCTGCTAATGAGGATTGGAAGACCGCGTGGAGGGGGGCCAATAGCAGCTCGATTTTCCCAGTTCTAGAGGACCAAAATCATCAACGGTATCACCAGCCCTTGGACTTTAAATTAGTTAAACAATTAAAGGAAGCGGTCATGCAGTATGGCCCTCAGGCAGCATTTACTATTTCTCTAGTGGAGTCCATAACAGGCATGAATTTAATCCCCAAAGATTGGGGGAATTTAGCAAGGGCAGCCCTCTCTGGAGGGCAATATTTGGTCTGGAAGACAGCATGGCAAGAGCATTCCCAGGATGTTGCATGGCGTAATGCCGCGGCAGGCAATCCACAATGGAATCTGGATATGCTTATGGGCATGGGGCCATACACTGGTAAACATGACCAACTGCAATACAACCCTGCGGTATACATGCAGATTGCGGCTGCTGCTACCAAAGCATGGAAAACCCTCCAGGGCAGTGGGGACTTGCAGGGTCAACTATCTAAGGTGATACAAGGACCAAATGAAGCATATGCTGATTTTGTTGCAAGATTAATGCAAACAGCTAGGAGAGTATTTGGGGATGTTGACACAGCCATGCCTCTAATTAAACAACTGGCCTATGAGCAAGCCAATAAATGGTGTAAAGAGGCCCTTAGGCCATGGAAGGCTAAAGATTTAAGCACATACATCAAGGTATGCAGGAATATTAATGACAGTGTTATTCAAGGACAAGTACTTGCTTCAGCCATTACTCAAGGCCTTCAGGGCATTCAGCTACCCCAACGTAAGGGTGCTAAAGGAAATTCTGGGGAATGCTACAAATGTGGAGCTCAGGGGCACTTTAAGCGAGAATGTCCTGACAGCAAGGGTCCCCCAACAGTAAAGCAACCTGGCATATGTCCTAGATGTGGCAAGGGTACACAATGGGCGAATGAATGTCGCTCAGTAAAAGATATTCAAGGCAATCGCACTGCAGACATGTTAACCAAAGAGCAATTTATCTTCACTTTAATGGAAAATATTCAACAAGCAAAACAATTTCACAAGCTATTTCATGTTAATGCTTTTACTCTCAGACTTAAATTCAACATAACTAAAGCTCAAGCCAGGGACATTGTAGTCTCTTGCAAAAACTGTGTTACCCTCTTGCCATCCCCCTCTTTAGGAGTTAACCCACGAGGCCTGTTACCCAACCATATATGGCAAATGGATGTTACTCACATCCCTGAATTTGGCAAACTAAAATATGTGCATGTTTCCATGGACACATGTTCTGGTGTCATATTCGCCTCTATCCATGCTGGGGAAAATCCAAAGATGTTATTCCCCACTGCCTTCAAGCCTTCGCCGCTTGGGGTAAACCTCGACAAATAAAAACAGACAATGGACCTGCATACACCTCACAAGTATTTCACGGTTTCCTTACTCAACTAAACATTACCCTAAATCATGGTATTCCCTACAATCCTCAAGGACAGGCCATCGTGGAACGTGCCCACTTAACCATCAAACAAACTCTTTTAAAACAAAAAGGGGGAATAGGGGACACGTTCTGGTCCCCTAAAGACAAACTAAATACAATTCTATTTATTTCAAATTTTTTGACGCTCGATAAAAACGGTCAAGCAGCAGCTGAAAGACATTCAGCCCGTATGGATTCTTCCCCCAAGCCCTTAGTTCTTTGGAAGGATATCCTTACGGGACAATGGAAAGGCCCGGATCCTGTATTAATCTGGAGCAGAAGCTCCGTTTGTGTTTTCCCACAGGACAAAGAAGTGCCGATTTGGATTCCAGAGAGATTGGTCCGGAAGGCCCCTGAGAACGAGGATGAGGACCGAGGAAGCCGTGATCCTCCTACTGTCGTGGGGGACTCTGATATTCCTAATTCTCCCGATGGCGACACGTGAATTATGGGCTATTCTGAAGGCTTGGCCCTATTCTTTACCTTTAACTAATTCTTCCTTTATCTTCCCCCCGTTCTTCACTAGCTGATATACTGAGTGTTGGTTCTATTGTTCCTTCTTCTGCGCTTTGTGTTACCCCTGTAAAATTCTCTCAATTTAATAAGGCCAGCAATTCCTCCCAACAGCTCTCCCAGTATTTGCAGGGTGCTTGGTCTGACGATTTTCAAAATTTCACATGAATCCTTCTGGCTGAGATAACTCGAGTAAATAGTATGCGTGTGCAACCAGCTTCCCTTCTAGAGCTATTCCCTATGTCAATAGAGGCTGGGACATCTCCCCAGATATGGCTAAGCATGCTAGATCGGTAGTCAAAGACGGGTAAGATCAGTAGAGAAACATACCAACCTAAGACAGGACAGAGATCATCAATATCTTGTGTCTGATGACGGGTAAGGATGTTTTCTGCTACTGACGACCTAAGACAGGCACGATCTCTGCCATAAAACAAAAAAGGGGGAGATGTCGGGGACTGCCTCTGGCCGGGAAAGTCTCCGCCATTACAAGAAGGCGCTTGGCTTACTGCTAGCAAAATACGCTGCAAGTAAACAATGAACTTTCTGGTGAAGCCCGCCTAAAGGAGGACATAGTTATTGGCTGTATCAAATTTAATCAGCATAGTAACAGGACTCTTATTGGCTCTCCCCATTGCTTGGCCCCTTATTGGTCACCCTGCTGTATATAAGCTAAGGAAGTTGATTAAATAAATGGAAATGAAGCATTAACACCATACCAGGCTCATTGTCGTCCTTGCGGGCCGAGGGCGACACCAATGATCAAAGACCAGAAAGTTCCACAGAATTAGCTTCCTGTCCTCTCCAGTCAGAGCGTGTGATGGGGTTTCTCCCTTTGTAGAAAGCCCACCGTCTCCCTCAATTTCCCCTGAATCTCAGAGACATGTCCTACTCTGGAGGTTCTGCTTGGTTTTGGTCCCAGTTTCATTTCTGCTCCATAAGGCCAAAGATCAGTGGAAGTGTTCCATGGCAGAAGGTGGAGTGGGGAAGGAGTGGTCATGGAGAGCCAGGCCACTGATACCATACCTTCCTGTCACTCCAGCAGTTCTGGAAACTATGGCTCTCGATTCTAAATTCTTTATCAAAGAAACCACCAAGTTACAGCTTTTATTTCATAGGAACACAAATTCAAATATCATACCAAATCATGTTCTGTATGACT
Source organism: Mustela lutreola (assembly GCF_030435805.1). Classification (NCBI taxonomy): domain Eukaryota; kingdom Metazoa; phylum Chordata; class Mammalia; order Carnivora; family Mustelidae; genus Mustela; species Mustela lutreola. The sequence goes on from NC_081301.1 coordinate 72,034,176, forward strand.
GGTTTTCCAGAGGGTTACATAAAAAAGTAGAGGAAGCAGCAAAGAGAAATTTGTGCGGCTACTTTTCTTTTTCAAAAGTTATTATTTACTAAGCCAATAACACCATATTCATTGCTTGTGTCTCAAAGAGATATAAATAAATATCAACCAATCCATCTTCCCCAAGGATGTGTGAGAGAAGGAGGAGTATATTAATTCCATGTTACAGAACAAAAAATTTGAGGCATGAGGAATGTTTCCATGTATTTCCTATATGGGAGAATCTAGATTCCATTTTCTTTTATTTGAGTATACTTTTTAAGATTAATTTATTTATAGAGAGAGAGAGTGGGAGGAAGGACAGAGGGAGAGACAATCTTAAGCAGGCTTAGCACTCAGTGTGGAGCCCAACACAGGACTCTGAGATCCCAACCTGAGCAGAAACCAGGAGTCAGATGCTTACCTGTGCCACCTAGGTGCCCTGAGGTATGCTTTTATTTTTTTAATTTTTAAAATTAACATATAATGTATTATTTGCCCCAGGGTACATGTCTGTAAATCAACAGGCTTACACATTTCACAGCACTCACCACACAAAACCTCCCTAATGTACATAACCCAGCCACCCTAACCCTACCCCCACATTCCCCAACAACCCTTAGTTTGTTTCATGAGATTAAGAGTCTTTTATGGTTTGTCTCCCTCCTGATCCCATCTTGTTTCAATTTTTTCCCTCCCTACCCCCAACGACTCCCCCATCTTGCCTCTCAAATTCCTCATATCAGAGAGATATGTAATTATCGTCTTTCTCTGATTGACTTATTTTGCTTAGAATAATCGTCTCTAGTTCCATTCACATCATTGCAGATGGCAAAATTTCATTTCATTTGATGGCTGCATAGTATTTCATTATATATATATATATATATATATATATATATATATATATATATATATATCTCACATCTTCTTTATCTATTCATCTGTTGATGGATACCTGGGCTCTTTCCATAGTTTGGCTATGGGGGATACTGCTGCTATAAACATTCAGGTGCAAGTGGCCATTGGGATTACTACATTTGTATCTTTAGGGTAAATACCCAGTAGTGTAATTGCTGGGTCACAGGGTAGCTCCATTTTCAAATTTTTGAGGAACCTCCATAACAGAGTAGCTGCAGCAGCCTACATTCTCACCAACAGTGTAGGAGGGTTCCCCTTTCTCTGCATCCTTGCCAACATATGTCTTTTCCTGACTTGTTCATTTTAGCCATTCTGACTGGGGTGAGGTGGTATCTCACTGTGGTTTTGATTTGTATTTCCCTGATGCTGAGTGATGAGGAGCACTTTTTCCTGTGTCTGTTGGCCATTTGGATGTATGCTTTGCCAAAATGTCTGTTCATGTCTTCTGCCCATTTTTTTAATTGGATTATTTGTTCTTTGGGTTTTGAGTTTGATAAGTTCTTTACAGATTTTGGATACCAGTCCTTTATCTGATATGTCATTTGTGAATCTTTTCTCCCATCCGATCCATTGTCTTTTGGATTTGTTGACTGTTTTCTTTGCTGTGCAAAAGCTTCTGATCTTAATGAAGTCCCAATAGTTCATTTATGCCCTTGCTTTCCTTGTCTTCGGCAATTTTGCTAGGAAGAAGTTGCTATGGCTGAGGTTGAAGAGGTTGCTGCCTGTGTTCTCCTCTAGGATTTTGATGGATTCCTATCTCACATTGAAGTCTTTCATCAGTTTTGGATCTACTTTTGTGTGTGGTATGAGGAAACTGTCCAGCTTCATTCTTCTGCATGTGGCTATCCAATTTTCCCAACATCATTTATTGAAAAGACCGTCTTTTTTCCATTGAGCGTTCTTTCCTGCTTTGTTGAAAATTAGTTGACCATAGAGTTGAGGGTCTATTTCTGGGCTCTCTATTCTGTTCCATGGATCTATGGTCCGTTTTTGTCCCAGTACCAGACTGTCTTGATGATTACAGCTTTGTAATAGAGCTTGAAGTCTGGAATTGTGATGCTGCCAACTTTGGCTTTCTTTTCCAATAGTCCTCTGGCTATTCGGGGCCTTTTCTGGTTCCATATAAATTTTAGGATAATTTGTTTCATTTCTTTGAAAAAAAATTGATGGTATTTTGATAGGAATTGCATTAAACGTGTAGATTGCTTTAGTTAGCTTAGACATTTTCACAATATTGGTTCTTCCAATCCATAAGCTTGGAATGTTTTTCCATTTCTTTGTTCTTCCTCAATTTCTCTCATGAATACATTATAGTTTTCTGAGTACAGATTTTTTGCCTCTTTTGTTAGGTTTATTCCTAGGTATCTTATGGTTTGGGTGCAATTGTAAATGGAATCGACTCCCTAATTTCTCTTTCTTCTGTCTTGCTGTTGTTGCATTGATTTCTGTGCATTGATTTTATATCCAGCCACTTTGCTGAATTCCTGTGTGAGTTCTATCAGTTTTGGAGTGGAGTCTTTTGGGTTTTCCACATAAAGTATCATGTCATCTGCAAAGAGTGAAAGTTTGACTTCTTCTCTGCTGACTTGGATGCCTTTTCTTTCTTTCTTTTGTCTGATTGCTGAGGCTTGGACTTTTAGTACTATGTTGAATAGCTGCGGTGATAGTGAACATCTGAGTCTTGTTCCTGAACTTAGGGGAAAAGTTCTCAGTTTTTTCCCATTGAGAATGGTATTCTCAGTGGGTTTTTCATAGATGGCTTTGATGATATTAAGGTATGTACCCTCTATGCCTACATTGTGAAGAGTTTTGATCAAGAAAGGATGCTGTACTTTGTCAAGTGCTTTTCCACCATTTACTGAGAGTATCATATGGTTTTTATTCTTTCTTTTATTAATGTATTGTATCATATTTACTGATCTGCGGATTTTGAACCAACCATACAGCCCTGGAATAAATCCCACTTGGTCGTGGTGAATAATCCTTTTAATGTACTTTTGGATCCTTTTGGCTAGTATTTTGATGAGAATTTTTGCATCTGTGTTCATGAAGGATATTGGTCTGTAATTCTGCATTTTGATGGGGTCTTTGGTTTTGGGATCAAAGTAATGCTGGGCTCTTAAAATAAGTTTGGAATGGGACGCCTGGGTGGCTCAGTTGGTTAAGCAGCTGCCTTCGGCTCAGGTCATGATCCCAGCGTCCTGGGATCGAGTCCCACATCGGGCTCCTTGCTCCGCAGGGAGCCTGCTTCTTCCTCTGACTCTGCCTTCCACTCTGTCTGCCTGTGCTTGCTCTCTCGCTTGCTCTCTCTCTGACAAGTAAGTAAATAAAATCTTTAAAAAAAATAAGTTTGGAATTTTTCCTTCCATTTCTATTTTTTGGAACAGTTTTAGGAGAATAGGTATTAATTCTTCTTTCAGTGTTTGGTAGAATTCCCCCTGGGAAGCCATCTGGCTGTGGGCTCTTGTTTGTAAGGAGATTTTTGATGTCTGTTTCAATCTCCTTACTGGTTATAGGTCTATTGAGGTTTTCTATTTCTTCCTGTCTCAGTTGTGGTAGTTCATACATCTCTAAGCATGCATCCATTTCTTCCAGATTGTCAAATTTGCTGTTGTATAGTTGCTCTTAATATGTTCTTATAATTGCTTGTATTTCTTTTGTGTTGGTTGTGATCTTTCTGCTTTCATTCATGATTTTATTAATTTGGGTCCTTTCTCTTTTCTTTTTGAAAAGTCTGGCCAGGAATTTATCAATCTAATTAAGTTTTTAAAAGAACTAGCTTCTAGTTTCATTGATTTGTTCTACTGTTTTTTGGTTTCTATTTCATTGATTTCCGCTGTGATCTTTATTATTTCTCTTCTCCTGCTGGGTTTAGGTTTTCTTTGCTGTTCTTTCTCCAGCTCCTTAAGGTGCTGGGTTGTATACTTGAGACTTTTCTTGTTTCTTGATAAAGGCTTGTATTGCTATATACTTTGCTGTGTCCCAAAGATTTTGAATGGTTGTGTTTCCTTTTTCATTTGCTTCCATGAAATTTTTTTTTTTAGAAAAAATTTTATAAGATTTTATTTATTTATTTGACAGACAGAGATCACAAGTAGGCAGAGAGGCAGGCAGAGAGAGAGGAAGGGAAACAGGCTCCCCGCTGAGCAGAGAGCCTGATGAGGTACTCGATCCCAGGACCCTGAGATCATGACCTGAGCCGAAGGCAGAGGCTTTAACCCAGGGAACCACCCAGGTGCCCCTCCATGAATTTTTTAAATGCTTCTTTAATTTCCTGGTTGACTCATTCATTCTTTAGTAGGATGCTCTTTGGCCTCGATGTATTTGGGTTCTTTCTAACTTTCCTCTTGTGATTGAGTTCTAGTTTCAGAGCATTGTGGTCTAAAAATATGAAGGGAATGATCCGTCTTTTGGTACCAGTTGAGACCTCATTTGTGACCCAGGATATGATCTATTCTGGAGAAGGTTCCGTGTGCACTAGAGAAGAATGTGTATTCTGTTGTTTTGGGATGGAATGTTCTAAATATATCTGTGATGTCCATCTGGTCCTGTGTGTCATATAAAGCCTTTATTTCCTTGTAGATCTTTTGCTTAGATGATCTGTCCATTTAGGTGATGGAGGTGTTAAATTCCCCTACTATTATTGTGGTATTGTTCAATGTGTTTCTTTGATTTTGTTATTAATTAGTTTATATAATAGGTGACTCCCATGTTAGGGACATAGATATTTAAAATGGTTAGATCTTCTTGTTGGACAGACCCTTTATGTATGATATAGTGTCCTTCCTCATTATAGTCTTTGGCCTAAAATCCAATTTATCTGACATTAAAGATTGCCACCCTAGCTTTCTTTTGATGTGCATTAGCATGGTAAATTGCTTTCCACCCCCTCACTTAAATCTGGAGGTGTCTTTGGGTATAACATGAGTTTCTTATAGACAGCATATCTATGGGTCTTTTTTTTTTTTTTTTTCTTAATCCATTCTGATACCCCATGTCTTTTTATTGGGGAAATTTAGCCCATTTACATTCAGGGTAACTGTTGAAAGATATGAATTTAGTGCCATTTAGTGTATTGTCTTTAAGGTGACTGTTACTGTATATTGTCTCTGTTCCTTTCTGGTCTGTTACTTTCAGGTTCTCTATTTCCATGGAGGATCCCTTTCAATATTTCCCATAGGTCTGGTTTGATGTTTGCAAATTCTTTTAATTTTTGTTTGTCCTGGAAGGTTTTGATCTCCTATTTTCAATAACAGCCTCACTGGATATAGTATTCTTGGCTGCTTATTTTTTTCATTTAGTGATCTGAATATATCATGCCAGTCCTTTCTAGCCTGCCAGGTCTCTGTGGATAGGTCTGTTGCCAATCTAGTATTTCTACTGTTGTATGTTACAGACCTCTTGTCCTGAGCTGCTCTCAAGATTTACTCTTTGTCACCAAGACTTGTAAGTTTTACTATTAGATGATGGGGTGTGGACCTGATTTTATTGATTTTGAGAGGGTTCTGTGTGCCTCTGGATTTTGATGCTTTCCTTTCCCCAAATTAGGGAAGTTCTCTACTATAATTTGCTCAATATACCTTCTGCCCCTCTCTTTCTGTCTTCTTCTTCTGGGATCCCAATTATTCTAATATTGTTTCATCTTAAGGTATAACTTTTATCTCGAATTCTTCCCTCATGGTTCAGTATTTGTTTTTTCTCTTTTGCTCAGCTTCTTTATTCTCCATCATTTGGTGTTCTATATCACTAATTCTCTCTTCTGCCTCATTTATCCTAACAGAAGGACCCTCCATTTTTTATTGCACCTCATTAATAGGCCTTTTTATTTCAACTTGGTCACATTTTAGTTCTTTTATTTCTCCAGAAAGGGATTCTCTAGTATCTCCTGTGCTTTTTCTGAACCCAGCTAGCACCTTGATAATCATCATCCTGAACTCTAGCTCTGACATCTTGCTAATGTCTGTATTGATTAGGTCCCTAGCCATTGTTACTGCTTCTTGTTCTTTTTTTGGGGGGGTGGTGAGTTTTTCTTTGTAATTTTATCCAGATAAGAATTGATGAATGGGAGAACAGAATACTAAAAAAGTAGCAACAACCCCAGAAAAATATATGCTAACGAAATCAGAAGAGCCCTGAAACTGACAGGGAGAGAAGAAAGGAGAAAGGAAAAAAAATACACACACACATGCATATATATGATATATAATAGTATAACACATATAACAGCATGCATATGATATATTATATGATATATCATGATTAGAACATAGCCACACATTGGTTTTGGGTATATTTTAGTCTATTAGAAGAAACTGCATCCCCAAATTTTAAAGAAAGAAAAACTTATATATACACAAAAATAAGGGTAAACATGATGAAATGATGGAATATGACTGCAGAGATGAAAATTTTAAAAGATTCTAAAAAAGTAATTGATAAGATAAGAAGTTGTTTGGAAAAAAAAGAAAAGAAAAAGAAAGGAGAGAATATGATCAGGCTGGAGAACAGAACACAGCCATACATTAGATATAGCTAGGTACATTTTTATCTGTTAGAAGAAACTATATCCCAAAATTTTAAAGAAAGAAAAACTTATGTGTATACAAAAAATAAGGTTAAATATAATGAAAGGATAGAATATGACCATAAAATGAAAATTTTAAAAGATTTTTATTGATAAGATAAAATAATTTTATTGATAAGATAAAATAATTTAAAAAATTAAAATAGGAAAGAGGGGCACCTGGGTGGCTTAGTGGGTTAAAGCCTCTGCCTTCGGCTCAGGTCATGATCCCAGGGTTCTGGGATGGAGCACCTCATCAGGCTCTCTGCTCAGCGGGGAGCCTGCTTCCTCCTCTCTCTCTCTCTGACTGCCTCTCTGCCTATTTGTGATCTCTCTGTGTCAAATAAATAAATAAAATCTTTTAAAACAAATAGGAAAGAGGAAAAATTTTTAAAATAGAATAAGAAAATAAAATTTAAAAATTTAACTTTAAAAGACTAAAGAATCATGGGGAAAAAGCCATGAATTCTATGTGTTGCATTCCCCTAGTTCTGGAGTTCTGCAGTTCTCATTGATTAGAGAACTTGGTCTTACCTGGATATTCTTGCTGATCTTCTGGGGGAAGGGCCTGTTGCCATGATTCTCAAATGTCTTTGCCTGAGGTGGAATTGCACCACCTTTGTCAGGGGCCAGGCTAAGTAATCTTCTCAGGTTTTCTCTCAGAAGCTTTTGTTCCCTAAATGTTTTCCATATAGCTATGGAGGACGGGAAAGAAAATGACAGCTTCCCAATCTCCAGTCCCATAGGAGCTGAGAGCTTGGGGTCCCACTCCTCAGTGTACCCTCAGAGAAAAGCAGTCAATCCCTCCCTTCTTCCTGGTCTCCTACCACACTCTGAGTTCACCTGGGCTGTGACCGAGCATTCTATCTTTGGCGAATGGCCCCATTTGGAGTCTCCAAACCCAGCTGATTCCTCCAGTGTACTCTTGCACTGCTACTTCTGGAGTAGGAAGGAGAGGGTCACTCAGGATCTGCCACTTGTGGGATCTCTGCTCAAAGAACTGTGGCCCAACTGTGTCTCAGATCATGGTTTAAGGTAACTCCGAGCTGTGAACTCACTCCTCAGCCCCATCTCTGCAGCCAGCCTCCCCAATCTGATACCTGGGAGCTCTGCCACACTCAGACTCCCCAGGTCTTTTTGTGACCCCTCAGGTCCTGAGACCACACTGTCCCTGCGAGGGCTCCACCCCCCACTTAGCCTCTGGAACAACATCCCTCAGTGGACCAGACTTCTAAAAGTCCTGACTTTGTGCTCTGCTGCTCTACTGCTTGCTGGGAGCCAGCCCCTCTCCCCATGTTCTATATTCCCAAATGTTGCCTCAGATTCACTTATCCACAAGTCCTACCTTCCAGAAAGTGGTCGATTTTCTGTTTCTAGAACTGTTGCTCTTCTCTTTATCTCCTGATGAGTTTGTGAGTGTTCAGAATGCTTTGATAACTATTTAGCTGAGCTTCTGGGATATTTAGGTCTCCTACTTCTCTGCCATCTTTCCTCTCCCTCCTCTTAATCTTTCTAAGGGATCACTGCCAACCTCCACCATATCCAGGAAGATGCCCACCGCTCTGTTAAAGGTATTCCTCTTTGTCCAAAGTCACAATTCCTTTTTGTATCTATAGGAGGAAATTCTGGAATCCAACTTCGGGTTTCACTGTAACTCTGCTTGTCTTATCAGTTAGAATTGGAAATTCCCAATCTGAACCAGCACTTCCATCAAAATGATCTTTTTCTTTCCTTTCTTTCTTTGTTTTTGTTTTTGTTTTACATTAAGAAGAAAATCCCTCCCTGGACTATCAAGCGTGGCCTGAGGAAATTATCAAGCATTCACACTGGTGTCCTGCTGTTACATGTAGACTAAACTTTCTGGGCCAGAACCAATACCTAGTTTTCGATTTATGGAACTTGTAAGGGATTTTGTGTAAAAGGCAAGCAAGCAAAACCAAAATCACCTAGAGACAAAACAACTCCTTTTATGCTAGGGGAAGATGTATATTAAATCTGGAGTTACACGTTAAAAAACAACAGGAAGATTCTGGAGACTTGCTTTATGTTGGGGAATATGTACCTTCCTTTGCTGTTGAGAGGGGTCTCATCTTTAAATTGATATGGAAATACTGATTAATATGTTGTGCTCAATAGCCTACCTTTTCCATGATATGTGAACACTGACTTTCTGTTTTCTAGGAGGGATTGCTCCACCGAACAACTGTTATTGAGCAAGGAGATCAGAATAACCTGCTGTTTAGTTCCAACTGCATGAGTCGTACTAATTCACATACTGGATGCAATAATCGCAGCCATCCATGGGCTATTTGAGTGATGTTAACCTGTTCTGTATGTAATGCACACTTCCCTTTATTTTTGTCTCACTGCCTCCATTCTGAATCTGTAGCTTACTTTTATGATGTAGTAAAATGTCTAAGAAGCTGCCCAGTTCAGCACTTTTTCAAGTGTGGGTGAAAATTCATTAATGGGTCATAAAATCCATTTAACGGATCATTACTAACATTTTTTTTTTTCAAATAAAATGCAGTCTAAAAAAATGGAATGGAACAGAACAGAATGGATCATATCACATTAGAACAAACTGGAACTGAATAAAAAAGAAAAGAATGAAAAAATATCAGAGCACAGTAGACAGTCTGTTTTGGTGTGTGTGTGCATGCTTGCACACATTGGCTCTGAATTATATGTAAAATGCATCTGTCATTAATGGTCATAGTCAAAAAAACATTTTCAAAAATACTACTCTAATGAGATTTTCTTTCTCTTGTTTTCTTTCTTTCTTTTAATAGATCTTACTTATTTGAGAGAGAGCACAAGTGCAGGGAGGAGCAGAAGGGGAAGGAGAGAGCATCTGAAGCAGACCCTGCCCTCAGCACGGAACCCTTCCTGGGGCTCAATCTCATGATCCAGGGGTCATGACCAAGAGATCATGACCTGAGCTAAAACCAAGAGTCAGAGGCTTAACTGATGAGCCACTCAGGTGCCCCCTGATGGACCTTTGTTACTCCTAGAGCTTCCCTTGGTAAACTGGAGATCCCTGTAAGGCATTTACTCCATTTTGTAAAACTACAAAGTACAGATTTACCTGAGAACCTGAGTGTCTTTCTTCTAGCCATAGTCAAACTATCTAAGCTGACCTGTGTGAAAGGTTACAAGAGAAACTTCTTTTTTTTTTCTTCAAAGAGCAGAGAGTGTTATTTGGGAGGAGAAAAAGTTAAAATGGAATTGGGAAAGATCCTAAATATCTTATTTTTTGTTGTTGTTCTGATTTTATTTTTTAATTTGAATTAAATTAATTAACATACAATGTGTTATTTATTTCAGGGTACAAGTCTATGATTTATCAGTTTTATATTATACCTTCCCCAGTGTTCATCACCCAGTTACCCCATCCCTCCACCCACCACCCAGCAATCCTCAATTTCTTTCCTATAATTAAGAGCCTTTTATTGTTTGTGTCCCTCTCTGCTTTTGTCTTATTTCATTTTTTCCTCTCTCTCCCTATAATCCACTATGTGGTTTCTTAAATCCCATGTATCAGTTAGATCATATGATAATTGTCTTTTACTGATTGGCTTATTTAACTTAGCCTAATACCCTCTAGTTCCATCCACCTCATTGCAAATGGCAAGATTTATTTTTCCTTTTTTTGAAGGCTGAGTATTATTCCATTGTGTGTATACACACACACACACACACACCACATCTTCTTTATCTATTCATCTGCTGACAGATATCTGGGCTCTTTCCATAGTTTGGCTATTGTGGATGTTGCTGCTATAAACATTGGGGTGCAATCGCCCCTTCGGATCACTATGTTTGTATCTTTGGGGTAAATATGCTGTAGTACAATTGCTGGGATATAGGGTGGCTCTACTTTCAACTTTTTTGAGGAACCTTCATACTGTTTTCCAGAGTGGATGCACCAGCTTGCATTCCCACCAACAGTGTAGAAAGGTTCCCTTTTCTTTGTAACTTCAGCAACATCTGCCTTTTCTAACTTGTTAATTTTAGCCATTCTGACTGGTGTGAGGTGGTATTTCATTGTGGTTTTGATTTTTATTTCCCTGATGCAGAGTGATGTTGAGCTGTTTTTCATGTATCTGTTGGTCATTTGAATGTCTTCTTTGGAGAAATGTCTGTTCATGTCTTCTGCTTATTTCTTGATTGGATTACTTGTCCTTTGGGTGTTGAGTCTGATAAGTTCTTTATAGATTTTGGGTACTAGCCCTTTATCTGACAAAACTTTTGCAAATAACTTCTCATATTCTGTCAGTGGTCTTTTGGTTATGCTAACTGTTTTCTTTGCTGTGCAAAAGCTTTTTAATCTTGATGAAGTCCCAATAGTTCATTTTTGTTTTTTTTTCCTCTTGCCTTTGGAGAAGTGTCTAACAAGAAGTTGCTGTGGCTGAGGTCAAAGAGGTTGCTGCCTGTATACTCCTCTGGGATTTTGATGGATTCCTCTCTCACATTGAGGTCTTTCATCCATTTTGAGTCTATTTTTGTGTGTGGTATAAATAAATTATACAGTTTTATTCTTCTGCATATGGCTCTCCAATTTTCCCAGCACCATTAGTTGAAGAGACTGTCTTTTTTCCACTGGACATTCTTTTCTGCTTTGTTGAAGATTAGTTGACCATAGAGTTCAGGGTCCATTTCTGGGATCTTTATTCTGTTCCACTGATCTAAGTGCCTGTTTTCATGCCAGTACCGTACTGTCTTGATGACTACAGCTTTGTAATAGAGCTTGAAGCCTGGGATTGTGGTGCCACCAGTTTTGTTTTTCTTTTTCAATATTCCTTTGGCTATTTGAAAAGATCTTAAATATCTTCTAAGAGCTCCACTTTTATTGAGAGGCTGAAGGAGAGCTCATTGTCACCTGCCCAGTTCCTAGTGAGACTAGAACCTGAATCTGACTTTTCGAGCCAGAACACTCTCTCTGGATGACATTGAACAGAGAGGGTCTCCCTTATTCCCAACCCCTGGGCTCTGTGCTGTAGGGAACCAGGAGGGGAGGACAAAATAAAGGGAGACCCTGTTCTGTTTTTCACATCAGAACGATCTGTTTTCTTTCTTTTCCTTTTTATTGTTGGTGCAAATGTCAATACTTATTTAAAGTAGAAAACGAAATCACAACATATAACAGTTTTTAAAAAGCTAATACTATGTTAAACATTATAAAATCCAGAGAAAGAACATACAATTTTTAATAATTAACTACCTGACATAGTTTTTCTCATTAATTTTTTTCATTGCATACTCTCTGTGTTTTCAAATGACATTTTCTATAAGCAGAATTGGAATGATCTGTTTTCAACAACATGCGATCATTGCACATATTCACACAATACAAGGAAAGTGAACAACATTATAACATCAACTTCTAGAAAGTTGCTTGACTGATTTATTTGCTTAGTATAATACTCTCCAGCTCCATCCACATCATTGCAAGACACTAGAGAATCTCTTTCTGAAGAAATAACAGAACTAAAATGGAAACAACTCAAAATCAGAAAGGCTATTAATGAGATGCAATAAAAAATGAAGGCTCTAACTGCTAGGATAAATAAGGCAAAGAGAGAATTAGTGATAAAGAAGACAAAACAATGGAGAATAAAGAAGCTGAGAATAAGAGATAAACAACTACTGGATCATGAGGGGAGAATTCGAGAGATAAGTGATATCATAAAGCAAGACAATATTAGAGTGACTGGAATCCCAGAAGAAGAGGAAAGAGAGAGAGAGAGGCAGAAGGTATACTGGAGCAAATTATAGGAGAGACTTCCCTAATCTGGAGGAAGGAACAGGCGTCCGACTCCAGAAATGGAAGGAAAACTTGCAAACTCAGTGGATGAAGCCAGCATTACCTTGATCCCAAAACCAGACAAAGACCCCATCAAAGAGGAGAATTACAGACCAATATCCCTGATGAACATGAACATGTAAAAGTTCTCACCAAAATTCTAGCCAATAGGATCCAACAGTAGATTAAAAGGATTATCCACCATGACCAAGTGGGATTTATTCATGGGCTGCAAAGTTGGGTCAACATCCACAATCAATCAATGTGATACAATATATTAATAAAAGAAAGAACAAGAACCATATGATGCTCTCAATAGATGCAGAAAAAGCATTTGACAAAGAGCAGATCCTTTCTTTATTAAAACATGTCACAGTGTAGGGATAAAGGGAACATACCTCAATCATAAAAGCCGTACATGAAAAGCCCACAGTGAGTGTCATGCTCAATGTGGAAAAACTGATAACTTTTCCCCTATGGTCAGGAACATGGCAGGGATGTCCACTATCACTGCCGCTATTCAACATAGTACTAGAAGTCCTAACTTCAGCAATCAGACAACAAAAAGGAATAAAAGGCACCTGAATTGACAAAGTAGAAATCAAGCTCTTCGGCTTTGCAGATGACATGATACTCCACCCCCAATTGCTAGAACTCGTACAAGAATTCTGAAAATTGGCAGAATATAAAATCAATGTACTGAAATCAGTTGCATATCTATACACTAACAATGAGACAGAAGAAAGAAAAATTAAGGAGTCAATCCTATTTATAATTGCACCAAGAAACACAGGATACCTAGGAATAAACCTAACCGAAAAGGTTAAGAATCTATACTCAGAACTCTATAGAATACTCATGAAAGAAATTGAGGAAGACTCAAAGAAATTGAAAAATGTTCCATACTCATGGATTGGAAAAACAAATACTGTTAAAATGTCTATGGTACCATGGACAATCTATACATCCAATGCAATCCTTGTCAAAATACCATTAACTTTTTACAGAGAGTGGGAAAAATAATCTTAAAATGAGTATGAAACCAGAGAAGACCCTGAATAGCCAAAGGAATGTTGAAAAAGAAAATGAAATCTAAAAAAGACAAAACGAAATGCAACAAAAAAAATCGAAGTCTGGTGGCATCACAATTCTGGACTTCAAGATCTATTATAAACTTGTAATCATCAAGCCAGTATGGTACTGGTACCGAAAAAGATACATAGATTAATGGAATAGAATAGGAACTCAGAAATGGAATGGTCAACTAATCTTTGACAAGAGCAGGGAGGACTATTCAGTGGGAAAAAGACGGTTTCTTCAAAAAATGGTGCTGGGAAAATTGGATAATCACATGCTGAAGAATGAACTGGGCCATCTCTTTATACCACACACAAAATAGACTCAAAAACAGATGAAAGACCTAAATGTGAGACAGGAATCCATCAAATCCTAGAGGAGAACACAGGTGACAATCTCTTCGACCTCAGCCATAAAAACTTCTTGTCAGACACATCTTTCTCTTTTTTTAAAAGATTTTATTTATTTATTTATTTATTTGACAGACAGAGATCACAAGCTGGCAGAGAGGAAGGCAGAGAGAGAGGAGAAAGCAGGCTTCCCTCTGAGCACAGAGTCTGACTTGGGGCTCAATCCCAGGACCCTGGATCATGACCTGAGCTGATGAAGGCAAAGGCTTTAACCCCCTGAGCCACCCAGGCGCCCCTGTCAGACACATCTCCAAAGGCCAGGGAAACAGGCAAAAATGAACTATTGGGACTTCATCAAGATAAAAAGCATTTGCACAGCAAAGATATATAGATATATATCTATAGATAGATATAGGTATATAGATACAGACAGATACAGATACATAGACACAGATATCTAGATATATATCTATATTTCTCTATATATGTCTCTATATATCTATATAAACCCTAAATATCTGTATCTAGATATATCTAGATATATATCTATGTCTATGTATCTATATCTGTCTGTATTTCTTTATCTATATATATCAGCCATAAAAAAGAAAGAAAGAAAGAAATCTTGTCATTTGCAGCGAGCTGGATGGAACTACAGGGTATTATGCTAAGTAAAATAAGCCAATCAGAAAAAGACAGTTATATGATCTCACGGATATGTGGAATTTAAGAAACAAAACAGAGGATCTCAGGGGAAAAGAGGAAAAAATAAATGAAAGTGAAGTCACAGAGGGAGAAAAACCATGAGAGATTCGTAATCATAAGAAACGAACTGAAGGTTGCTGGGGGGGGGGGGGAGGATGGGGCGACTGGGTGATGGCCATGAGGGAAGGCACGCGGTGCACTGAGCCTTGGGTGTTATACAGGACTGGTGAACCACTGACCTCTACCTCTGAAACCAAGAATACATTGTTTGTTATGTGAAAAAATAAAATAAAATAAAATCCTATGTGTACAAAAAAAACTTGAACAGATAAGGAGCTGCTTCTTAGATGAACGAAAAGATGGTTTCTGGAGATGGAAAAGCATCCTCTTCTCCTGGTGAAGATTCTATGATGATCATTGAACTGACCACAAAAGACTTAGAATATTACATAATCGGAGTTGATGAAGCTGTGATAGGGCGTGGGACTCTGTTGGAAAGAAGTTTTACCGTGGGTAAAATGCTAACAAACAGCATTGCATGCCCCAGAGAAGGCGATTGCAGCGATCTTCCCTGTTGTCTTATTTTAAGAAACTGCCAGGGCCACCCCGAATTTCAGCATCCACCACCGTGATCAGACAGCAGCCGTCAACATGGGCACAGACCTTCCACCAGCAGAACGATCATGTTTGCTGAAACATGATTTTGGTTAGCACTTTTTAGCAATGAAGTGTTTTTTGATTAATGCCTGTGCATTTTTTAGACATAAAGCGATTGCACACTAAATAGACTACAGTAGAGGGTAAACCTGACTTGTGTATGCAATGGGAAACCAAAAAATTTCTTTAATTCACTTCATTATGCTATTGCTTTATTGCAGGATTCTGGAACCCTGAGTTGTAAGAAAAATGTCTAAAAATACAGATTATTTTTCCCAGTGCTAGACACATAGTAGATAGCATGCGATCACGAAATACATTTCAATGCGCTTCTATGGCGCACTTCCTTCCTGTCTTATCATGACAGTTAACAGGAGTTGGACATCCATTTCCTTACTGAATATGCATAGACTTGTTTTTCTAAGCCAGACCCTTGCGAACTCATTAGTCACTTAACTGAATCACTGTGAGCTCACTGTTTTTAGTCAAACCAGTTAAGGTAGGGATACAAGTCTACACAATTGTCCAGATGTTTTTATTCTGTTAAAAACAAGATCTAATCAAGAAAACATCAGAATAGAAGTCATCGGCTTGGCCAACAAAAGCAAAACCAACAGGATCACAGTGTGCCCAGGTGGTGTGGGCAGGACCAGCCAGGCCAAACCCCAGGGCTTTCGATGAATGACCTTAAAGCCACAGCCCAACATCAGAGAACCCCCTAGGAGCCACACCTGCTGTCACACCTGCAGAGCTACAGTCAGGTGAGGACCCCCTCCCCCCACTGGTGGGGCCAGTCCCGTCCTTGTGTATATATTGGGAGGCTTAAGTCAAAGTCAATGCTTTTAGTCCATCCTAGTGGCTCTAACAGCTCATAAGAAGAGGATGGCTTTTTACACAGATTGGTCTGTTCAGATGCTCATTTTCTTTTCCCTTTCTAGGTTTTGAAATATGCATCCTTTTCTCTTCCTGCCTGTGCTTTGCTTGGGAATAGTCTCAGCTACTACAAAATTTGGTCGAAGTTTAGATGCTCAGTGGATCCAATAAAAGGCAACCTAAGGGAAACTCTATGGCATGGTTGGGAACATCTAAGCTGTCTGGAGGGCCCCACAGAGAACATCCACGCTGGTGGGAGTTCACTGCAGAGAGTAGCCTCTGGAGGCTGCTCTTACCCAGAGAGGAAACGGGACCCAGTGACTGTGCAGGATGGGGACAGATGTCCTGCTCTGTGGTTGCTGGAGAAGAGCTCCCAGAGCATCAGCCCAGCCCTGGTCCAGGCCCCTCCTCCTCTCTGTGAGCACATCCACTTCGAGTAGGTGAGTTGGCTTTAAATAGAAATAAAAATTGTAGGTTATATGTTTGTCTCTAGAGTGAAAGACGGAGGAGAGCAGTGTGGGGGAGGAATCGGAAAACGCTCGAATGGCGGTGAATGCGTCGGTGACCTGGTGAGGGCGGCTGGGGTTCCTGAACCTTTTGTTCTCTCTCTCTTTGGTACTTCGCCAAAGAATTCTCATCCTTGTCAACATTCTACTTTCTTTTCCTTGAAGACCAGTAAAGAATTCAGACACATGATGAATGACCTTAAAATCCAGAAGGACACAGAGGGGAAAGTGTTTGAAATACCCTTCTTTGCTGATTTCATTGTACCTGTGGACAGGAGACAGACAGCCGGGGTAAGTCCTATGAGTTTGAAGGATCCCTTCTCACCAAAAAAAAGGATCACTTCTTTCCAAAAGTAAAGCCGAAAAGAAAACAGCAGCTCTTCGATGGGTCCCTGCTGGGGAACAACACACCCTCGCTGTGTTTTACAAGAGTTTTCAGATTCATGGGCTGTTGGCAAAGGCTTGCTGTTTGTTGCTTAGGCTGGGAGCTTTCTAATTTGGTTTCAGGGTCCGTGTGCTTCTGGTTGGGCTTTTAGGGAAGCCAGTGCCCTCGAAGTACACAGATTCTGGAAAACAGGCCAAATTGTGTCACTGAGTGAGCAGAACCCGCTGGACTATTCTTGGTCTCAAGGCAGTGAAGGCTGCTGCGGTGGCCTGATGAATTATGCCTTCCAGTACATTCTGAACAATGAAGGCCTGGACTCAGAGGAATCCTATCCATATCGTCCAGGGGTCAGTGGAGCTTTTCACGTGTCTCCGTCCAGTTCTGCTCCCAGAGTCACATGCTTTTGAAGAACACAGATACTATGTTTAATATTTGCATTTTATTTTATCTTTTTAAAAAGATTTTATTTATTTATTTGACAGACAGAGATCACAAGTAGGAAGAGAGTCAGCCAGAGAGAGAGGGGGGAAGCAGGCTCCCCACCGAGGAGGAGCCCCATGAGGGGCTCAATCCCAGGATGCTGAGATCATGACCTGAGCCGAGGGCAGAGGCTCAACCCACTGAGCCACCCAGGCTCCCATAATATTCACACGTTAAATGGTGAACCCTACAGCTGCAAACTATCAGGACTGTCATTAAACCAGACAAGCCAGGCACAGTGCCTGCCTAAGTGGGGACCCCATGACTATTTTTATTTCTATGTTACAGGGAGACATACATACCATTCTCTGCAGGGTACAGATTTCTCTGGAATGAACCAGTTCGTAAGGACACGTAGACCCTGAATAATTCATTGAACACATACAAGGTAGTTTTTCAATTTCAAAACAACCAATAGCATTTCAGCTCCTGGGATGCTTTACGACAAATTTGGCTTGGAAATCTCTCACCTGTAAGCTGTCTTGAGTTCATGCTCCCCATGAGGTGGATGTAGTGATCAAGTCTCTTCCTCTTTTCCTCTGAAAGGACGGACCCTGCACATACAGACCCGGGAATTCCTGCTGCCAGCGCCACCGGCCCGGTGAGCATGCCTCCGCAGGAGGAGTCCCCTATGCTCCTGGTGGCAGCTATGGGGCCCGTCTCTGCTGCTCTCCGTGCAAGCCTGGACACCTTCGGGTTCTATAAAGAGGGTACGCATCTGTCTATGGAGAAATAGAGGTAGAAAGATTGGAAAACCACCCTAAGATATAGCAGGAGTGACACTATGGTATGCAGAATTCAATGTAGAACTTGGGGGGGGCTGTGGATTTCACACAGTTCATCCTGCACCCCTAACACTGATACCTGTTTCCACCTGTCATGACTGGACCCAAATCCCCATAATTTAAAACACATTATCAATATATGGAAATGGCTACATAATTTGATTGGTATAGCTTGCTATACCTTTTTCCAATTCTTACACCTTGAAAAATTTTAAAGAATGTTACTACTGAGATTAACACTGGAAAGGAGCCCTTAGGCAAGTCATTTTGTGTTCTCTGCTGTTTCCGTAGGCTCACAGCCTTTAAGGGGAATCACAAGAGGCATTTTTTTATGCCTCTTGACTATTGTTTACAAAAGAGATTGCGACACTTTGTGTTTCTGCTAAAATCAGAGGAGGGCCTAAACCCCTAGCTTACCTAAACAAAACTATCTGACTTTTAATCTTAGCTGGATTTATAGTGCAACTGAATTTTGATACATCTCCCTTACTGTGGTTGATAGGCTGATAGGCTGCTACTATCGCATGTCACATGGGAAACCTCAGCCCAACATTAGATTTTACTTTCCAGGCATTTATTGTGCTCCATACCGAGGCAGTGAAGACCTGAATTACGGCGTTCTGCTGTTTGTTTATGGATCTGAAGGAGAAGAATCCGAGAAACAAAACTATTGGATTCTCAAGAACAGGTATAGAAAGCCAAGAATACTTATCTTGGACATTGAAAAGGGAATCCTTTTTGGAATTGGTGCTTGGAGACAAGTCCTCCAACCCTTGAGCACACTTGTGAAATCCCAGAAGCGTTTATCCCACGTGGCGGGAACACAGGCATATCATGGGACAACCACAGGAAGGTACTATCTCAAGGTGGGCGGGGGGGTCCTGCGATAGATTTCCACCACTGGATTTTTAAATTGGATTTTAAAATTTTCTGAAACACATCTGGCCCAAAGATTTTCCTTTTCCTGCTCATGTTTCAGTTTTGTGAAAAGTCTGGGAAAGAAGGACTGTGTGCTGGGTTAGAACTCGAGCACAAACAGGAACGGCCTCTCTGGATTCTTCCTGAATCTGTCCTGGCCTCTCGTGCCCTGCTCAGGGTCAGGTGTGATTGTTCATGAAGGGAAATGTGTTTGTTCCTCTGGAATCATTGGCAAACCCTGGCTTCTTTCAACTGGGGCACGGACTGGGGCACACAGGGTTCCATGCTGATGGCCAGGGCCCTGGACAACCAGTGTAGAATGGCCACCGTGGCCAGCTTTCCTGCTATGTGGGAGCTTTCAACCAGCAGGAATGCTAAGTGGAATTTGTGCTGAAGTTGTAGATTAGTAAAAAAGCCACAAGGTTTCTTTCTACAGCTTTCCCAGCTTTGAAGTCCCAAGTGTGCGGCAAAGGCTGTCTCTGTACTTCGCAGTGCAGGGAGGGCACCTGTGCTATGGCAGACTCGTTTCCTGCTTGTTGGGGACAGAGGACCCCTGGGCGCCCTCACACCCGCTGTCTCCCAAGGAGCTTCGTATCCAGATAATCCATGTACCATTATGACGCATTTTGGGGTGTCCTCCCTGGCCCCCACCGTCTCTTCCTCTAAAACTCCCCGATATGTTTACAGACTACTAGCTGAGCTGGGGACTGTGGAGAGAGAAACCCAGTTAGTAAATGAGGGGTGGGAAATCTGCAAAGAGTAAAGAGGACATAGATTAGAATGAGGATGAATAACAGGGGTGAAGGGGAATGGGAGGTCCAGGCTTCCAGCTATGGAATGAGTAAGTCCCGGGAATAGAAGGCACAGCATAGCGAATATCGTCAATGGTGTCGTAATAGCACCGTAAAGGTACAGTGTGAGACTGACAGACACCAACTATCCTTGCGGTGAGCATAGCGTACTGTACAGGGTTGGCAAATTATTGGGTTGTGCACCTGAAACTAATGTAACATTGTAACAATGTTACAGATGTAACAATCATTTATACTTAAAACAATCGGACCACCCAGTATTCTCCCAGTGGACCACTGGCCTATCCACCGATATCCTAGAGCCCAGTCACATTTTGTCTCTATAAAGAGTTAATGTAGTAACATTTTACCTCCCTTCTACTTTGAAGTTTTTTATTAAAAAATAAAACTTCATACATTTTTTTAAAAAATGAAAATCCAAAAGTTATTAGACAAGTCTGTCATACAAAGGCTTTTACATCAGTAACGAGCGAAGTGGTAACATTCCTCATATAAAATCCACACAGTCAAATCCCAGCTTGGGTCTTCAATGGTTCAAGTGTTTTTATTCCATATCATAAGAAGTGGTCGGCTTTCGAACAAAATTCATCTTCTCGATATTCGGTTCCCAGTCAAGCCTTCTGTACGCCCTCATCTCACACGACAGGAAAGCTGGCCATGGAGGCGATTCCACAGTGGTTGTCCCGGTCCTTGGCCAACAGCATGTAGCCCTCCATGCCCCAGTTTGTACCCCAGCTGAAAGAAGACAGGGTTTGCCACTTATTACAAACAATCAACCACATTTCCCGTCATGAACCATCACACCCGACCCTGAGCAGGGCACCAGAGGCCAGGACAGATTCAGGAAGAATCCGGAGAGTCCGTTCCTGTTCCTGCTTGAGTTCTAACCCAGCACAGGATTCCGTCCCCAGACCTTTTGCAGACGACGAATGGAAACACAGAAAAAAGAAGCTCTTGGGGCCAGATGCATTGCAGAAATGAGAAAATTTTCAAGTTGAGAAACGCAATGGTAGCAAAACCATGGCAGGACCCTAGCAAGCTACTGCCGTCATCACATGAGTATGTCCCTTCCCCCTTAATGGCATAAACACGTCAGGGATTTCAGAAGCGTGCTCAAGGGTTTGAGGATCTGCCTCCAAACACTGATTCTAGAAAGAATTCCCTTTTCAATTTCCAAGGTAGGTGTTCTTGGCTCTTTATACCTGTTCTTGACTATCCAGTATTTTTTGTCCTCCGATTCTTCTCCTTCAACGCCATAGCCAACCACCAGAACGCCGTGATTCAGGCGTGTATTGCTGCAGCTTGGATCATAGTAAATGCCTGGAGAAGAGAGATTCAGTGCTGAGCGGGAACACCCAAGTGACATGATAACATGTGACAACAACCTAGTGACCACAGCAAGGGCGGCATCTCAAAATCCGGTTGTGATATCTATAGAGATAAGATTTAGAAATCAGATCTTTTCGTTTAGCTGGGCTAGGGATTTAGGACATCATCTAGTACTACCAGAAATATATGTTGCCACAGTCTCTTTTGTGAAGAACAGTGAGAGGCGTAAAAGAGCACTTGTTGAAACTTTGTCATTCTACCATACGATGTCAGCCGAAGAAGCAGCAGAGAACAGAAAATTACTTGAGTCAAGGGGTTCTTTCCAGTGTCTATTTCAGTAGTAAAATTCCTTGGAAAATTTCAAGGTCCAAACATTGGAAAAAAGTGAAGTAAACTATACCAGTCAAGTTATGTAGTCATTTAAATATATTTGTAGGGGTGCCTGGGTGGCTCAGTGGGTTAAAGCCTCTGCCTTTGGCTCAGGTTATGATCCCAGGGTCCTGAGATGGATCCCCATGTCAGGATCTCTACTTGGCAGGGAGCCTGCTCCCTGCCCTGCACCCCGGTCTTCCTGCCTCTCTGCCTGCTTGTGATCTGTCTGCCAAATAAATAAATAAAATATTTTTAATAATTAAATATATTTCTGAAGTGCTTAAAAGCCTGGGGATATGGGTCAAGTCATGTCAAATGGTGACAACAAGCACAAGGACTACATACACAGAATGAGCCACCATGCTAAATCCATACCCTCCTGAGTCCCACATACAAAAGAGCTCATCTTATTGTATGTCATGCTGGTTACCTGTATTTTCTGGCCAATTTTCTACATAGACAAATGCTCACCTGATTTATAGAACTGGAAGGAATACGGGCTTGAGTCTACAGCAGCAGCGACGGGCCCCACAGTTGCCACTGCGGTCATAAGACCATCCTCCTCACTTAAGACGTGCAAGAAGGTAGTCATATTGGCGGCAGATTTCTCAGGCCTGTATCTGCAGTAGCCATTCTTTCAAAGGTAAAGGGGAAGGGACTTGATTAATACCGTCCACCTCCTGGGGAACACGAGCTCAAGACAGTTTGCAGCTGAATGATGTCCAAGTCGAGTGTGTTATAAAACATCTCAAGAGGCAAAATATGATTGCTTGTTTTGAAATTGAGAAATGAGGCAATATCTATTTAATGAGACACTCTTTTGGTCTACTTGTGCATAGATTTTTCACTCTGGAGATCTGTACTGTATTTAGAACGATATTTGTATTGCTGTGTGGCTGAGAATTGGGAACACCTATATGGTAATCCTCTAGGTGGAGAACTGTGCCAGGCTAACAGATTTTAATCTGTTCTGACTATGTGCAGATACAGAGTCTACAGTCTAAAATGAGAATATGAAATATAGGCTTTGTTTTACTGAATATACTCAACTTGATAAAAGATAAGGAAGTCTGTTTACCCTTGCAAGATACGGGTAGGATTCCTCGGATTCCAAGCCTCCGTTGTCCATAATATATTGGAAGGCAAAATGTATCATGCCACCGCGGCAGCCCTCATTGCCTTGAGACCAAGAGCAGTCTACGAGGTTCTGCTTGCTCAGTGACACAAGTTTGCCCGTTTTCCGGAACATCTGTCCTTCAAGGGCACCAGCTGCACTAAAAGCCCAACAAGATTGACACTGACCCTGAAAACAAAATGGTACAGCTCTTAGTCTACAAAGTTAATAGCAAGCCTTGACAACAGCCCTTACATCTGAAAACTCTTCCAAAGCATAACAAACTGTATATGGTTTCTCAACTTCCATCACGAGGGCACTGGTCCGTCTTGGCTTTGCTCTTGGAAAGGGAGCAGCTGAGTACTGTCTCACCTGTTCCTTCACGGGGGTCACGTAACCTTTCTCTCTCCAGTCCACAGATGAGGGGATCTCTGCAAAGAGAGGTGCTTGGAACACGTTCTGTTCCTCTTGCTTCTGGATTTTAAGGTCACTCAACACCTGTTGGAATTCTTCACTGGTCTTCAAGGAAAAGGAAATAGAATGTTGACAAGCATGAGATTTTTTGGAAAAAATCCTTAGAGGAAGCACAAAACATTCAGCAACTCCAGCTGCACTCACCAGGTCACCAAAGTCATTCATTGCCATCGTGAAGCTGTGTTTCCCTTGGCTGTGCTCCTGGTTGTGCTGTTCAATCACTTTCAGATTCATCTCCCACACTGTTCTCCTCCGTCCTTCTTCATCCTAGAGACAGACATACAACCCATCCTGTTGATTTCTTTCTAAGCCCAGCTCACCTGCACCAAGTGGATGTGCTCACAGAGGGGAGGAGAGACCTTGACTGGGGCTGGGCTGGTGCTCCAGGAGCTGCTCTCCAGCAACCACACAGCAGGATATCTGTCCCCATCGTGCACAGTCACAGTACTCTACTTCCTGCCTGGGTACCAGGGGCCTCCAGAAGCTACTCTCCACTGTGGACTCCCACCAGCATGGAACATTCCCTGGGGTCTCAGTGGACAGCTCAGATGTTACCAACCTTGTTGTATAGTCTCTTGTGGGCCGCCTTCCACTGGGACCAGCGTGCATCTAAGCTCTGATCGAGTTGTGGAGCAGCTGAGGCTATTCCCAGGCAAAGGGCAGCTAAGTAGAGAGAAGGATGCATGTTCCAAAACCTAGGAAGGGAAATGAAATGAGTTTTGGATTAGACCAAATCATCTAAAGAGCCATCCTTTATTCTGAGATGTTAGAGCCACTCTGGTACAGTAAAGACATTGCGTTATTCCTCCCAAGTGTTTCCACGGGGCTGTGGAGAGGTGGCGCGTGCAGGGGGCCTGCTGGCCTGTTCCCCGCCCTGCAACCCGCAACCCACCTGCTGCTTCCAGAGCATGTAGGTGGCAATACAGGGAGTGACAAGCCCTGAGTCTGGGGTGTAGGGGTCAAGCTGCCATGCCTGGAGGGACCAGGCCCTGGAAGAGTGCCTCCCCGGAGCCCTAAACCCCTGGCCCCCAAGGCTGGTACCCACCTCCCCATGTTTTAAGGGGTAGCCCTTCCCTTCGGGTCCAGGTTGGGATCTCACCTGAGGCAGGTGCAGTCAGAGGTGCAGGTCGGAGGTGTCCAGTATGCCTGCTGATGGGTAGGAGACTGTCCATTTAAGCCTGGGATTTGGCTCTGCTGGTCCTGCCCCTGGCACCTGCCTGCATAGCAATTGGCTGAGCCTGCCTGTGGGCGGAGTCTCTGTGCCCTGGAGGTGGGGGAGCCTTGGGGCATGTGATAGCTGGGTCCCTACTTGTCCCAGGGGAGATTGTGCCTGCCTCAGCGGACCCGGGAAAGTCAAGTGAGAGGACTTGGGAAAGCCCTGTAGAAGGGGATCCAGCACCTTCCTAGGGACCCTGATCAACTAAATAACAGGAATTTATGTGTTGGCAGGTGGTTCACAAAAAGAGGCTCACAGGGAGCCCCAAGTGGGTTTCCAGCATCACCCTGCCTATCCTCTAGTCTTTGGTTAAAATCTCCGTGAGGACTGAGAACAGGATAATCTATTCTTATTGTTCCTGTTTATGCCAAGCAACGGGGCAGCTGGAGGAAGTAGAGCCCTCGGGGGATAGTTGTTATCACTGTTTCAGGAGGGGCTGCCTCTGCTCTTGGGAGAATCTGGAGACAATGGGCTACTGTCCAAACAGGGTATGCCCTGGGCAAGGCTCAAGTGCTTTCCAGCAAAGGGACTGATGGCAGGAGTGTCCAGGGATGGTGTGGTGTTTTGGAATGTTCCTGTCCTGACTGCCCCCACGGGGATTCTTCCTCCCTCCCAAGCCTTTCTCAAAATCAACAGAAATGATTTACTTCCAGATAAATATGGTTTAACAAAGGGAAGAAAGACGGAAGGTAGAAACTGCTTTTTCCCCCCTCTCTCTGCCTCATGGATGATTGTGTTTCTCAGTGTCCAATGTGCTTTTCTTGAGATTTAAATTTAAATGTTTTAGAAAATCAGCTCTTCTAAAGAGGAAAAAAAAAAAAAGCGTTCATCAGCAGACCATGAATTTTCCCTCTGATGACCAGTTTGCTCTTCTTAGGAACACGACTCCACGCGTCTAGACAGTGGGTCACAGCCTCCTTCTCTGGACCTCCGTCCGTGAGACCCCCTAGTGAGCCTCCACACATCTCCAGCCCTTCTCTGCTCTGCTCAGGGAGGGCAGGGGAGAAAGGGGTCCCATACAGGGGCCGGGAGTCAGGGCGGGGCCGGCATGAGAATTCTGCCCGTCTCAACTAGCCCCCCACCGAGGCAGGCTTTGCAGCACCCCTAGACTCAGTTTCCTTGTGCAGAATGTGGGGCAGTGATTTGATTTTCCTCAGAGGATGCTTGTGAGACTGAATGAGCTAACACAGGTCATGCATTAGCATAGAGTAGAGCTCACTCCATACTGCTTTCTTGTGAGGTCAAAGGGAAAATCCTTCCAAAGGTCTCACTTAATTCAGAAAATATTTATTCATATTTATTGTTACATGGGCCTCCTACTTATTTCTTTACATCCTGGGAGCCAGGTAACCACATAATGAAATGAACCCTAAAGTATAGGTAAGTAAGGCTATATGTTAAAAAGCCAAGCTACATCTAGTTAACACTCTTTTTTTTTTTTTTAAAGATTTTATTTATTTATGACAGAGAGAGATCACAAGTAGGCAGAGAGGCAAGCAGAGAGCGAGAGGGGGAAGCAGGCTCCCTGCTTATCAGAGAACCTGATGCGGACCCTGAGACCATGACCTGAGCCAAAGTCAGAAGCTTAACCCACTGGGCCACCCAGGTTCCCCTCTAGTTAACATTCTTAAATCTTGCTCCCAAATTGATATATAAGGGACACACATATCCTAGGACTATGTTCACAGTCCCTAAAATGTTGTCTCACGTTTGACCCGTTATGCTAGAGCTAATATCACATTTTCAACTACAGATAGCTTATTTTGCCTATCACAGTTTAGGAGGTCATCGAAGGTGCTAAGGCAGCTGATGTTTCTCTAAAAGCTGTCGGGGTAACAGCGAGATGATGTTTCATACCCAGCAGCATGGATGAAAGTGACGAGGGGCAACACCTGTGTGTGTGAGCACGTGGAGTCGTGGGAACTCTCGGCCGCTCTCGGTGCGGGTGCAAACAGTAAGCCACTGTGGCAGGGGCTCTGCGGCTTCTTATAACAGGAACTGCACACCCGACACTAACTCAGCATTTCTAGGGTCAGGTTTCTACCCACGTGAGCATGTTCTTTTACGCATTGTAACTTCCAGCGGGAAAACACAGGAGAATGAACGAACACCCTGTAGTATGTTCACACTTGACGATTGAAAGGAAGAAGCTTTCTCTGTGTGCACCAACACAGATGATCCTTTTAAGATTTATTTGAGAGAGACAGAGAGGGAGAGGAAGAAGCAGGCTCCCTGCTGAGCGGAGAGCCTGACTCAGGGCTCGGTCCCAGGACCCGAGATCATGACCCGAACCGAAAGAAACGGCCCCAGCGACTCAACCACCAGGCAACCCAACAGAGATGATTCTGAAAAACACTACGTCAGGAGTTGCCTGGGTGGCCCAGTCAGTTAAGTGTTCAACTCATGATTTCGGCTCCCGTCATGATCTCAGGCTATGAGATCAAGCCCCATGTGGGACTGCACACTGGGTGTGGAGCCCTCTCTCTCCCTCTCCCTCTGCTCCAACACCCCGTCATTGAAAACACCATGTCAAGCAAAAGAAGGTACATATTAAAAAGTACATATAATTAATTGTATTATATAAAGTTCAAAAGGCAAATCTAATCTGCAGTGACAGATATCAGAACAATGGTCTTGCAGGGGAATTATGAGCTGGAAGGAGGCATAAGAAAATGTATTAGAAAGTTGGGAAATTCTGTATCTTGATCTGGGGGCTAGTTCCGCGGGTGCCTACATTAATCAAAACTTACCCACCTATATACATAAGACCTATCCATTTTACCCTATGCAAAATTCTACGTCAACAGAAACTTTGTCAGGATAAATTTTGAGATCAAGGCAAAAAAAGTTACATTGTAAAAAAAAACACCCAGAAATCTGTATCAGGATATTGAGCAGATTCCTGCCTTTTCTCTCAAAAGACAAATCTGTAGCAAGTAGCCAAGAATCTTTCTACTGGCCCTAGAGCTGTGCCCCCAGGAAGACTGTTAACATCTGCGTTCCTTGACTCGGTGAGAAAAAGGAGCAACAGCAGGTCTCCCTCTGACGTGCAGCTGGGAAATGAAAATCTGGCCTCTGGCTTCTCCATGTTCCTGGCACCTGCAGCCTGGGTTCATCCAAAGCCACAGGGACAGCAGTCCAGCAGACAGAGCAGCCCCAACTCAGGATGAGCTGCTGGGAAGCCTGTTCACCTGCCCGGAACTTGCTTTCTTCTTCTGTACATTATCCTAAGGCACTCAGCTGACACAGGGTTTAATACCATTCTTCCATCTTTAAAGCCGAGGGAGAACCATTAGTCACTGATCTCACGTTTTATTTGTAAAACAATAAATATTTTATTGGATCCTTAGAGATAATATCACATTCTACTTAGTCAGTGTTTCTAAAGAAGTATTAGAACATCTCCCAGGGAGGCTTCTGCTGGGAAGGAGCAAGAGAGGGGGAGACGAGGGAACTGACTTTCTTTCCGGAGAAAAGCAGGTTTTTTTCTTCTGTATTTGACTTTTGTGTTTGGAAAGCCTGTGTCTCCATGTGAGGGATCTCGCTTCTACTAAACTATGTCAGTCATTTCATACAACGTGCTTGCTTTTAAGGATTTACCATGTGTTTATGCATCTTGGGGAAATCTATCTTTAAAAATTCATTACTTCAGTGAGCCACTTATTGAGGGCAGCCATCTGGTTCAGTATCCAAATTATGGGGACTACGAGTCATCTAAAATTCACACTTTTGGGGCGCCTGGGAGGCTGAGTCGGTGAAGCGTCTGCCTTCAGCTCAGGTCATGATCTCTGTGTCCCAGGATCGGGTCCTGCAACCGGTTCTGCTCAGCACAAAGTCTGCTTCTCCCTCTGCTGCTCCCACTGCTTGTTCTCTCCCTCTCTGTCAAATAAATGAATACAATCCTTAAAAATTTTTTTTTCATACTTTTAAATTTTCTATCACATTCATTATAATTTCCAAATATTTCGTATCTTCTGGGTAGCACCAGAATGATCCATTAATAGAAGAAAAAAATCCATTAACAGGAAGTCGAAGAGATGTTCACAGTGACGTTCCTCAAGCAGGCAACGTCCCGCCACCCTCACGCGATATAGGCAGGAAGTGTTTTATTTCGTGTGGTGTGAAGCCCTAACAATTGTTCCCTGGTTAATTGTCCGTGAGTGTTTGCTACTTAGTCCTTCACAGGGTTAGCGCTGAGCCTGTTGTCCTTTTCTCCCACTCTTTTTTTTTTTTTTTTAAAGATTTTATTTATTTGGCAGAGGGAGAGAGAGAGAGAGCAAGAGAGGGAACACAGGCAGGGGAAGAGGGAGAAGCAGACTCCCCACTGAGCAGGGAGCCCGATGAGGGGCTTGATCCCAGGATCCTGGGATCACAACCTGAGCTGCAGGTAGACGCTTAACGATTGAGCCACACTTACGCTCCCTAGTGTCCCATTCTGAAGGAGCACCATCACTACCATCAGAATCTTTTCGTCCCAACATTCTCACTACAGGTCCTGAAGAGCATTTCCAGCCTTGCCTCTCACTCCTGGCCAGGAGCAGTGCACCCCAGACAAGCCATGACCTGTTGTTGCCCTGAGCAGCTCTCCTGTGCCTCAGTGCCTTGACCAAGCAGTGCCTCCCACCTGCAATGTCCTTCCTTCCCAATTCCACCTCTTGAAATGCCTGGTGAGATCGTGCTCTTGCCTCCAGTCCCCTATGAAAAGCCAGTAAATGGGTTTCCTCAGTTTCCTTGTTTCCACAGCTTCTGGACCTTCAAGCTATCAGGGTGCCTGTTTTATATTATAATTTCTTGTGATTTATAATTTTTTGTTAACCTTGCCGGAATGAGCTCCTCAAACTCATGTTCATGTCTACTACACCACGGAACCCATTATCTCAATGACGGGGTCACGGGTGTTTGATTAATAAATAAGGTCACGTGATGCACGAAAAGTACAGGCAGCAGAGCCAAATGACTTCCAATTGCTTTAGATTTTGAAATTTCTCCTATTATGCAAAGTACATCCATGCATAAAGTGGCTCTGATTTTGGTCACATTAAAAGGAGTAAATGGAGCTGAAATAGCCACATTAATGTTTACATCTCTTCCGGTGTCTTTTTCTAACTAATACACTGTGATAATCCATCCAAGGCAGATGAATTTTCCTTCCACGCTGTATTGAACAAAGAATTTCATAATAAATAAATGTTCAAGCAAGTGCAGTGAATGTTTTGAATTTTTTAGTAGAAAAAATGCTTATAACATGGTTAGTATCGTTGTCATCTGCATTCAAATGACCAGAAAATTACAAATATATCAGCTACTATTAACCATTCCACTTTCTCAGCAACAAGAGCAAGTTACTTGCAACGTTTGATTCAGATATTCTAGAAGTCAGGAAACCATCATCACCATCATCATCGTCACCGTGGTCATCTTTGTCAACATCTTGCAGTACGTTATGCATTGCTAAATGCTTTCAATATATCACTGCATTTCCTTTCACAGTAACTTCTACCTGAGAGAATCTTGAACACTTGCTGCCCTTCCCAAAGATGAAATTTGGAGTTGTGGAATTCCAATTTAGTCGATGCAAAGATTAAGAAAACTGACTCGATGTAAAACCTGTGTAATTAACGGCTCAAGCAGTCAGTTGTAAGATCTCCTTGAAGAGCAAGTGATAGGTAGCCCAAAGCAATTGAAATCATTTTTCTTAAAAATAGAATTTTGGCAAAGACATCGGGATATAGACAGAGTTGATAGCAATGTTGAAGAAAGAAACAGAAATCAGGACCGAAACAACTGGAATCTTGGGCAAATCTGGGGTCTCAGCAGCAGGAACTATTAGGCAATATTGTCAGGGCTCTGTTGCTGGAAGGAAGAATTCACAGTGTTTCTTTCATCCTTGCATCATTCTGCTTCCAAAAACCTGGGAGACAATGTCTATCGATATCTCATCTCATGTCTAGGGGAGGGAAGGCATCTTAATTACAGCCCCATTAAGACTCCATGCAATGGGGAAGAAACAAGTTTCCCCAAAGAACCCACAGTGCTCCTACCAAGACCAGAGGAAGTGGATGCTGGTGGCTGAGAAAAGCTTTGGTTCAACACAGCAGCTCCCATTTAGCTTCTCAACACACAGATAAATGCTTTCTTTTCATTAAACTTTTTCTTTTGAGAAAATTATAGAGTCACATGCAATTGTAAGAAATAATACAGAGAAATCCAATGTCCCTTTTACTGGTATAAAAACAGACACACAGATCGATGCTACAGAATAGAAAGCCCAGAAATAAACTCACGCGTATATGGTCACATCACTTACAACAAAAGGGGTAAGAATATACGAAAGGGGAAGAACAGACTCTTCAGTAAATGGTGCTGGGAAAACTGGGCAGCTACGTGAAAAGAATGAAACCGGACCACCGTCTCACACCGTACGCAAGAATGAACTCAAAATGAGTTAGAGATTCCACTGTTATTTCTGAAAGCATAAGTGCCTTGAAAAAATAGAGGCAATAAGCTCCTTGACATAGGTCTTGGCAGTGGTGTTTTTGAATCTGACACCAAAAGGAAAAGCAAAAAAGGCAAAAACAAGCAAGTGGGGTTCCACCAAACTAAAAAGCTTCTGCAAAACAAAGAAACAAAATGAAAAGGCAACCTACGGAATGGGAGAAAGTATCTGCAAATCATGCATCTGATAAGGGTTTAAAATCCAAAATATTAAAGAACTCATGGGATTCAATAGCAAAACAAAAAAAAAAATTAAAAATAGCCAGAAGATCTGAATAGACATTTTTCCAAAGAAAACACACAGATGGTCGACAAGTATAAGAAAAGATGCTCATCATCATTAATCATCAGGAATGGAAAGTAAACATCGCCATGAGATGTGACCTCGCACCAGGTAGGATGTCACCATCAAAGACAAGGAATGAACAGCTCAGTGAGGATGTGAGGGAAGGACACCGCTGTGCAACTGGTGGCGGGAAGGCAAACTGGTGCAGCCCCAACGGAAAAGAGTACAGAGTTTCCAGCTCATTAAATGTAGAACAACCATAACATCCAGAAATCCTGCTTCTGGGTATTTACTCACAGAAAGTGGAAACAAAACTCAAAAGGATGATCTATGTGCCACATATTCATCGCAGCATTACTTAAACAAGCCGAGACATAGCAACAAACTAAGTGTCCATCAGTGAACGAATGCATAGCAACGTAGCATATACACACAATGGAATATTACTCAGCCATAAAAAAGAACGGAATTTTGCCATTTGTGACAACATGGATGGACCTTGAGGGCACCATCTCAAGTGAAATTAGTCAGACAGAGAAAGACAAATACCATACGATCTCTCCTCTGTGTGGAAGCAAAACAAAAACAAAAATCGAGCAAACAGACAAACACTAAACTAAGCACACGGACACAGAAAGCACAGGATGATTACCAGATACAAGGGCTGTGGGTGGGAGAAAAGGGTAGCAGGGTCAAAAGGTAAAGAATATTACGAAGAGAAAGAAAAGGGAGCCTGACAGGAAAAGCTGTTGAGTCCTCCTGCGATCTCAACTTCTGTTCCATCCTTAGCTGCCGTTCCAGCATTAGCCTGGGGCACAGAGTTTAGTGCCTCTCCCCTGCGGGTAAGGGGATGAGCAGAAGCTGAGACACCTTCAATTACTGTGTGCAGAAAGGGTCTCTCTTAACAAGGCTTTATTGTCTTCCTACTGTTTCCAGATGGGCTGGCACGCACGGAAGAGAAGCTTCTCTGAAAAGGAAGTGCAATTCGTCCTGGAGCTTAGCGCAGGCGGCAAGGAGTAACCGCCACATCCCACGTTCTGAAGGTTTTCTGTCAAGTTTCCTGGCATCCAACCTTGTTAGGCGCTGTCTATATCCCTCGGTATGATGGGCTCCAGGTCAACGACCCCGCAGCACACACTGCCAGCTTCTTCACTTACTTGGGAGGGAGAGAGTCACCCTGGCTGCCTCTGCCCTCTGCCAGCTCAGCCGATGCCACGTTTCATAGACTGTTACTTCTAATGCTCCATGTCCACGTCCCGGTCTCTCCATTAGACGTGATACTCCCAGGTGACAGAAGCCTAACTCAACATGCTTTCACACAAGTTCTTGTGTTTGCATGTGAAACAGGGCAGGTGATCTCGAAGCACAGCGGGAGTTCCTCAGAAGCTTGGTGGGTGTGGGACAAACCTCCCTGAGCCCTGTCGCCGCGCCCTGTGCACAGTCCTTCCCCCCCCATCCTCTCTAGCTCCCGGCTCCGGGCTCCGCTCTCGGACTTCTCAGACTCACTCTTGGCAATTACAGACTCATCCACTTCTCAGGACGGCATCCTCAGAAAAGGGGAAGGATCCTGCCGAATCGCGCAGACGGTGTTGGAACGGTTCCATTGGCTCTACTGGGCTGTGGCAGGTGCTCGTTTTAAATCATCTCTGTAGAGTGTAGGTGAAGGGGCAGGTCTCAGCTCGGTCCCAGGGACAGGTCTGGTGGGCAACACCAAAAACACTCCCGAGTAGGAGGGGGTGATGGAAAAGGGGGGAAAGATGGCCATTGCTGGGTCACAGGGTCATTGAAAGTTTGATTTTATTTATTTTTTAAAAGATTTTATTTATTTATTTGACAGACAGAGATCACAAGTGGGCAGAGAGGCAGCAGAGATAGAGGAAGGGAAACAGGCTCCTCGCTGAGCAGAGAGCCGGACTCGGGGCTTGATCCCAGGACCCTGGGATCATGCCCTGAGCCGAAGGCAGAGGCTTTAACCCATTAAGCCACCCAGGCGCCCCTGAAGTTTTGATTTTATAAGAAACTGCTTATAAAGGAGGGGAATACAGAGGCAGGGGGGACAAAGGTACAAACTTCCAGTTAATAAGTTAATAAGTCTGGGGACATTACGTCCAGCATGGTGACCGGCGTGAACAATGCCACGTTGTACATTGGAACATTGCTAAGAGATTAACACTTAGAAGTCCCCATTGCAAGGAAAAATAATTATAACTACACAAGGGGAGGGATGTTAAATAAAGATATTGTGGTGATCACTTTGCAGTTTATACACATATGAAGTCATTATGTTATACTCTTTAATACAATGTTATAGGTCAGTGATATCTCAGTAAAACGGAGAAAAGAAACCACTAAATGACATTCCAGAATGGCTGCACCACTTCCCGTCTCCCATCCAAGGCTGAGGGACCCAGTCCGTGCACATCCTTATCAGGTGCTGCCACGACTCTATTCTACCCGATCTAGTAGGTGTGGGACGATGTGTCATCCTGGCTGACCTTGCATTTCGCTAACAGCTAGTCGTGATGAGCATTTCCTCCTGTGCTCATCGCCATCTGCGTGTCTTCCTCGGTGAAGATAAGAAGTTTCCAGCACTCCCCTTTGTGCCCCGGATGGGCGTATGTCAGGAGCTATTTCAGAGTCAAAAGGGAGGGCGGCTGCCCTTGTCTGTGTTCTGTCTGAGGCTCACGCACAGACCCGGTGCTGACCACGGCTCGTTTATGCGGCCTGCCCGGGAATGCGAAACGGTCGGCAGTGCCGTTCGATTGAGAACAGTAACAAGTCTCCTTTCTCTCCAAATCTTCGTTGAGACCCTCGTGGCTACTTTGAGGATATCCTCAGAACCAGTGTGCACTGCGGTCGTCTCATGCAGAGAGACTGTCTCTGCATCTCTGCAGTCATGGGCTCTCCTTTGCATTTAGTGACAGGAGGCACTGAGGTTGCACAGGAATGCACAAGCAGTGGTGACAAAACATAGACCTTCAGCTTTCCCAGCAGCCACTTTGCTTTATTTGAAGCCACGAGAAAGCTTCATGACAAGATTTTGCAGAATTTTCTGATGAACAATGCACCAGGGCCATGGAGCCAATAGGTTGCTGCTGTGGTAAAATCGTTTTCTGATTCCACTGGCAGGTGCCTCGTTTGCGGAGTACCACAGTATTTATCTATTTGCAGCTGCTCATATAAAACCACCAACCTCACAGCTTCCCTGGGTGATGTCAGCCCAGGTCAGATCACACTCTTTCACAATGCAGATGGACTCACAACTTGATGGGGCGAGATGTTGATGAGACCTTTCTGCTTCCCCCCAGGTCTAGGTGAAGCCCACCATGGGAGCTCAGATCGCGTCTGTCTGTGCAACCACAGCCTCTTTCCACGGCTGGTCCCATCAGCGGGTCAAGAACTTACCGAAGTCCTGCTGGAATTAACTATGGCTGGAAAACTCCACACACCAAAACTCGGCCCGAAAACGACCATCACTCCCTGTTTCTCACCAGGCTGTGCGTCAGCGGGAGGTTCTGTGACCTGCTGGGCCCGTGGGCTCTGCTCCGTGTGTCTCCCCTCCTCGCTGGGCTAGCCACCGCAAGCTCCTTGCAGGGCAACAGCAGAAATTAAACAGAGTGAGCGGAAACACACGTGGCCTCTTAAGGCCTCAGCTCAGAACCGGCACACTGCTCCTTCTGCTTTTTTTTTTTTTTTTTTAAGATTATATTCATTTATTTGACAGAGAGAGACACAGCGAGAGAAGGAGCTCAAGCAGGGAGAGTGGGAGAGGGAGAAGCAGGGAGAGGGAGAAGCAGGCTTTTCCCGCTGAGCAGGGAGCCCGATGCGGGGCTCGATCCCTGGACCTGGGGATCATGACCTGAGCCGAAGGCACACACCATGACTGCCAATGACTGAGCCACCCAGGTGCCCCTGTCCCTTTCATGTTATTACACTGGAGAAAGCGAGTCACACAGACGAACCAGATGGACTCACCCCAACTGAGCAGGGAGGTACACTCTGCTCTCGCAGGGATGTCGAGGGATTGAATATTTCTGAATAAGAATCCACCTGGCAACTGGGGGAGGACGTGGCGTGTTTAAGTTCCAGTCTTGTAAGTCACATCGCATGACTTCCCCTGTTCTGTATCTGGGGCTGTCACCAGATCCCACCAGGTTCAAGAAGAGAGGACACAGACCCCATCATTCAAGGAAGGTGTGACAGTGTCAATTGGTAAAAAGAAATAAACAAACAAAACGTGTAATTGGAGATATTGATACGGATATCTCTGGAAAATACAATCTTAAAAAAAACAAACAATAGTATTTCAAAGACTCAAGCCCCCCTTGGGACAGGGTGCACCCCCAGGGCCCTGAGTGCTAGTGGGCACCATGCAATAGGCAGAAGAAATTATTTCCTCCAAGAAGAACAAGAGCCAGGTTTCTAGAGGAGAAGTTTCTCCCTGGACCCTGGGCTCCGTCCTGGCTGGAAGTGACGACGTTTCTCTTGGCGAGCCTGACTCGCTGGCTAGCATGCGCAGCGGGCTGGCCTATAAAAAACCCACAGCCTCTCAGACATCACCCAAGGTCACCTGAAGCCCATGGCTGCTCTCCCATCAGGTGAGAGAGGGCACGCGAGAGGAGGGTGCCGATTCTGGCACAGACTGCCAGCTTCCCTGCGCAAGGACCTCAGGCTCCCCTCGCTCTTCTCGATTCCAGTTTTCTTATTCTGTGAAACAGGAAGGAGAAACTTGTTCTGATCGGTAAGCTGTGCGAATGCACATGAAGCATTGCATCGGCTCTGGGAAAGTTCTCCACAAATTCAAACTGATGGAAAGATGGTGGTGGCTTGTAGGCATTGGGATGGACCCAGAGCCAAGAACCGTGGCGTGTTTGCTGTAGACTGAAGGTTCATGTCCCCCATCAATTCACGTATTGAAATCCTAACCCCCGAGAGTAGGATCAGGGCATGGGGTGTTTGGGAGGTGCTTGGTGCCCATAGGGATAGGATTCGAGTCTAGAGAGCTCCTTATCCCTTCTGGCTGTGTGAGGACACAGCGATTTCTTCAGTTATAGATCTAAGTTATGACCCCAGCTAGGATGTTCTGATGGCTTATTGTCCCTCATAAATTCCAGAACATCATTAGGAATAACAGTAGTAGCCACATGCGAGGGACTGTGTGCTCACCAAGGTATAACATATCCTCTATGACCCTCACCATCCCCTCAGAATTAGGCATCTTTTCCATCAGTCTTAAATATTACCCAGTGCTCATTTCAGCACATACCCTCCCCATGTCTATCACCCAGTTACCCCATCTGCCTGCCCCCCTCCCCTCCAGCAACTCTCAGTTTGTTTCCTGAGATGAAGAGTCGCTTATGGTTTGTCACAGCGAGGACACAGCGAGAAGATGGCCATCTATGAAGTGGGAAAGGGCCCTCATGAGACACTGAAATTTAGTGGTGCCTTGTTCTTGGAAATTCAGCCTCCAGAACTGTGAGAAATACATTTCTGTTGTGTACGAGACCCTATCTTTGCTATTCTGTCATCGCAGCTAGAACAGACTAAGACGGCTTTTATGCATGGCTGAGAGCGGAGTCCTGATTTCCACACATGGAGGCAAGTCTCTGTAGGGCTGGGCACACAGTCAATCTCTCTTCTGGAGTTTCTTTTAAAGTCCAAGGAGAAGGATGGTTTAGCCTGAGAACTGAAGATGACTGCTCTTCTCCACTTGACAGGCTTGAAGTGATTCTGGATACCAAGACTTTACTTAGAGTAGCAGAGAAATTACTGGAAAACAAAAATACCTCTACAGTGTCTTGAGCTTCTTCCTATGTAATTCATTGCCTAGTAAAGAAGAAATTAAACTATTGATTCCCTTTTTTATGTATATCAGATAAAATTTTATATATAGCAATGTTTACAATAACGAAACTAAGGAAAGAGCGCAGATGTCCATAGACAGATGAATGGATAAAGAAGAAGGGGATATATCTCTAATGGAATATTACATAGCCATGAAAAAGGGAAATCTTGCCATTTGCAATGATGTGGTTGGAACTAGAGGGTGTTATGCTAAGCGAAATAAGTCAATCAGAGGAAGACAGTTATCATATGTTCTTACTGATGTGTGGAATTTGAGAAACAAGGCAGAGGATCATAGTGGAAGAAAGGAAAAAATGAAACAAGACCAAACCAGAGAGGGAGACAAACCATAAGCGACTCTTAATCTCAGGAAACAAACTGAGAGTTGCTGCAGGGGAGGGGGCAGGCAGATGGGGTAACTGGGTGATAGACATTGGGGAGGGTATGTGCTGAAATGAGCACTGGGTAGTATTTAAGACTGATGGAAAAAATGCCTAATTCTGAGGGGATGGTGAGGGTCATAGAGGATACGTTATACCTTGGTGAGCACACAGTCCCTTGCATGTGGCTACTACTGTTATTCCTAAAGATGTTCTGGAATTTATGAGGGCCCTTAAACCATCAGAACACCCTAGCTGGGGTCATAATTTAGATCTATCACTGAAGATTATGGAATTATCAGACAACACAGAAAAATAATGGAACATGTGACAAGACCTTGAGGTCTGGGCACGTAAGCACGTGAGGTCACAGGACCAGCAGAGACCGGCAAAGGATTAAGAATACGAGACCACAACTCTCAGCTGGAGCCTCATGGGTGCTCTGTGCTCAAATGGAGCAAGAACTCCGATGGAGAATCAAGAACTAAGGTGACCTTGGAGGCTCTCAACCAAACAAGCTTCCATCATCATGGCTTCGCCCCTGGCTTTCCCTGCCCGCTGAGCTCCCAAATGCACACGATGCACTGAAATGGGTCGTGTGGGGGCAGACTGTTGGCAGAAGGCAATGCTGTGTCCAGGCCTTGCCTCAGTGAACTCTGCTAATCCGTGCTCCGTCTGGGAAGCTGGTGTTCTTCCCGCTCTTCTCTTGCACGTTCTCAGAAAACCAAGCCAAAAGCCACTTTGGAGACTTCCAGTGGCTTCACTCTCCAAATGGTCCTGGCATATCGGACTTGCCAGAAAACATGACTTAAATGATTATCTTAAAACTTCAGTCTCTATGTCCTGGGCCTATCCAGAATCTAAAGGGAATGCAGTGGTTTGTTGTAAAGGTGAAGAGTGTGAATGTTTCACTACCAGAGGAACAATGAACCAAACCAGTTACCTGGCTTGTGAGCAGCAGGGTCACACTTTCCCGTGTTGTGCTCCTGGGGATGGGACAATCATGCACCATTGCCCTGACTTGTCTCCTCCCCTTGGAGTTTTCCTGAACGACTTAGTAGTAGCTGCGGTCAAGGATCTCAGAGGATGATGGCCACTGGCCTTCCAGCAGCTTCTTCTGTTCCTTTTCTTATTATTAAAAAACAAACAAGTAACTTTAGAGTGTGTACTTTCTAAAAAATGAAATGAAATAAATGAAAACAAAATGGAAAAAACATGCAGCCAACCTCCTTTCCACCTCCTTGTGGGCTCTAGAAGCCAATGGATAGCTGGGACATAGTCACAAACACTCTGCTTTGGGTGGTGGCCTTTGTGCACCATAACAGCCCTTCTCCCATGTTCCAGATGAATGAACCAAAGTTACGAGGGGCCTGGCAGCTTCCCCAGCTGGGGAGTAGGGGGCCAGGGTTTGATCTTAGGAGTTGTTACTCCAGACAAGGCAGCACACAGGGCAGAGCAGACCTGGGATGGAAGCCTGGCCATCAGCAAAGATCGTTAAAAAAAAGAATTGCAGAGGACAACAGCTAATGTTTCATGCTTCCGTCCTGGGGACAGCAACCAAGGGAACACACTCCTCCCTGGGGCCCCACATCATTGCCCCAGGCACCATGGCCAACCCTCTGCCACCCTGGCCACTCCAGCATTTCTGGAAAGTTCTTCCTGTGCTCTGTGACTGTGCACAGACTTCTAGGAATATCCTCTCTTCTCTGTGAAGGAACCACTACCCCTGGCAGAAGACGCTCCACTCCTGAGTTATTT
The DNA here is from genome assembly GCF_030435805.1 of Mustela lutreola. Taxonomy (NCBI): domain Eukaryota; kingdom Metazoa; phylum Chordata; class Mammalia; order Carnivora; family Mustelidae; genus Mustela; species Mustela lutreola. Next base: position 72,073,300 of record NC_081301.1, read on the forward strand.
CCTCTAGAGCAGGTTGGGTATGGTTGGCAGGGCTGTGGGGAGACCGTATTTAGATGCTGAGGGGGTCCTATAGCCGCCTGCAGACCTGTGCCATGTGTGAGGCAAGGGGACTGATACTTTCTGAATATGTCTGGGTTCTCCTCCTGTTTGTGCTCCATTTCTAGGGACTTGTCCCCTCCTTAGAGAGACATTCTTGTCTCACGGATAATCAAGATTTCAACAGCAGGAATGCAAAGAGAAGTAAGAGTCACTGTTCAGCACTCGACAGCCCAGTTAGAATTCCTGAGTCCACAAGGACCCTGAAGGCCAACTGTGAAGGAAAAAAAAAATCTTAATCCCAAGGATAGAGAATTCCTCCCATAAGATCACTGTCATCAAGGAATGAAGTGTCCATTTGTCTAGTGGCGTGGGAGGAAGAAGGGAGAAGAGTCTCCCCCCGACACTGGGAGAGGGGCAGGGGTTTCTCAAAGGCTGAGGGCTATAACCTGCTCTCACTCATTCTGTGTGAGGCTGGTCTGGGGTGGGGTGCTCCGAGGCTTCCCAAGCACAACCATAGGCAAGGAGGGGGCAGATCACACATCCTGGGATGACGAAGGGCTTCAAAAACACAAATTGTTATAAAACCCCAGGACACTTGCACAGCCCTTGGGAGAAGGAGAGTATCCGTGAATGAAAGAGATGACAGTTTGCACTGGGGTATTCTAAATTACATTTGTTTTAAGAGTAAAGGAATATACCAGTCCTTAATAGTGTGGAGAGTAATTATGCCCAACGTCTGGGTTACATTCAGGTTGAGTATGAAAAAGGCTGATTAGCTCACAGAAAATGGAAGGAGGTGGCGGAGGGTTGATGCACTCTGGGGAACTGAGGTTTATACGTTCTCTTAAGGCTTGTCCTATGATCCAGGGGCATCACCTTAACTTCCAGTCCTTCTCAGATGCTAGCAAGGATTAGGGTTAACAAACGCTTAAGTCAGAGTCTCTCTAATAGGTTAGGACATTTTGGCTGCATCAGACTCGTGCCCTCAGATGTTAGTTTCTCAGTCCTGGCTGGGGATGTGCTTTCCCGCTCCCCACTCTCCTCCATCTGAGCTGTGTGCACTCCTGCAGCAAAAGGCAGGAATGTTCTAGGTTGAGGCATGATTTGCTTAGTACAGAGTTCACCAGTTTTATTCTTATGCATATGGCTCTCTGATTTTCCCAGCACCATTTGTTGAAGAGACTGTCTTTTTTCCACTGGACATTCTTTTCTGCTTTGTTGAAGATTAGTTGACCATACAGTTCAGGGTCCATTTCTGGGATCTCTATTCTATTCCACTGATCTGTTTTCGTGCCAGTACCATACTGTCTTGATGACTACAGCTTTGTAAAAGAGCTTGAAGCCTGGAATTGTGGTGCCACCAGTTTTGTTTTTCTTTTTCAATATTCCTTTGGCTATTTGAAAAGATCTTAAATATCTTCTAAGAGCTCCACTTTTACTGAGAGGCTGAAGGAGGGCTCATTGTCACCTGCCCAGTTCCTAGTGAGACTAGAACCTGAATCTGACTTTTCCAGCCAGAACACTTATTGCCCTCGACTCGCAAGGACGACAAGAAGCCTGGTTTGGTGTTAATGCTTCATCTCTCATTTATTTCATCAACTTCCTTAGCTTATATGCAGCAGGGTGACCAGTAAGGGGCCAAGCAATGGAGAGAGCCAATGAGAGTCCTGTTACTATGCTGATTAAATTTGAAACAGCCAATGACTATGTCCTCCTTTAGGCGGGCTTCACCAGAAAGTTCGTTGTTTACTTGCAGCATATTTTGCTGGCAGTGAGCCAAGCGCCTTCTTGTAATGGCGGGGACTTCTCCGGCCAGAGGCAGTCCCCGACATCTCCCCCTTTTTTGTTTTATGGCAGAGATAGTGCCTGTCTTAGGTCGTCAGTAGCAGAAAACATCCTTACCCGTCATCAGACACAAGATATCGATGATCTCTGTCCTGTCTTAGGTTGGTATGTTTCTCTACTGATCTTACCTGTCTTTGACTACCGATCTAGCATGCTTAGCCATATCTGGGGAGATGTCCCAGCCTCTATTGACATAAGGGCTTGTACTATAGCTCGGCTCTGCTCTCACTGCTGTGTTCGGCACTTCTTTGTCCTGTGGGAAAACACAAATGGAACCTCTGCTCCAGATTAATACAGGATCCGGGCCTTTCCATTGTCCCGTCAGGATATCCTTCCAAAGAACTCGACTTTGACAGTCCAGATCCCATACTCGCCGCTAAATCCCGGCTCTAAGGCCGCCCCGCTTCTTATTGTGGACTTGTACAAGTTTCCCACCACCTTTGTCGTGGTTTTACCCCGCTTACCTGCGGACCTTTCCCTTGCAAGGGTTTTCGATTTTTCTTAATATTTCCCGGGTCTCAGCACCATTTGGCTTTACCCCGCTTACCTGCGGACTTTTACTCCCTGCTTTACCGCGGAATTCCCACTTTTGAATGTGGCTAATGTCCCCGCTTTCCTGCGGATTACCTTGCAAGATTCCTTTACTTAGTTCCCGGGTTTCACGCCATTTAGTGTCCCTCGCCCCACAAGGACGACAAGAAGCCTGGTTCGGTCTCTCCTTTATTTCATCAACTTCCTTAGCTTATATGCAGCAGGGTGACCAGTAAGGGGCCAAGCAATGGGGAGAGCCAATGAGAGTCCTGTTACTATGCTGATTAAATTTGATACAGCCAATGACTATGTCCTCCTTTAGGCGGGCTTCACCAGAAAGTTCATTGTTTACTTGCAGCGTACTTTGCTGGCAGTGAGCCAAGCGCCATCTTGTAATGGCGGGGACTTTCCCAGCCAGAGGCGGTCCCCGACAAACACTCTCTCTGGATGACATTGAACAGAGAGGGTTTCCCTTATTCCCAACCCCTGGGCTCTGTGCTGTAGGGAACCAGGAGGGGAGGACAAAATAAAGGGAGACCCTGTTCTGTTTTTCACATCAGAATGATCTGTCTTCTTTCTTCTCATTTTTATTGTTGGTGCAAATGTCAATACTTATTTAAAGTAGAAAACGAAATCACAACATATAACAGTTTTTAAAAAGCTAATACTATGTTAAACATTATAAAATCCAGAGAAAGAATATACAATTTTTAATAATTAACTACCTGACATAGTTTTTCTCAATAATTTTTTTCATTGCATACTCTCTGTGTTTTCAAATGACAATGCTTTTGTCATTTTCTATAAGCAGAATTGGAATGATCTGTTTTCAACAACATGTGATCATTGCACATATTCACACAATACAAGGAAAGTGAACAACATTATAACATCAACTTCTAGAAATCACTGTCAATAAGATGACACATTCTTAGAAGACACTTTTTTTAAAGATTGTATTTATTTATTTGCGAGACAGAGAGAGCATGAGCAGGGGGAAGGGCAGAGGGAGAAGGAGAAGCAGGTTTCCTACTGAGCGCAGAGCCTGACAAGGGGTTCAATCCCAGAACCCTGTGATCATGACGTAAGCCAATGGCAGACACTTAACAACTGAGCCAGCCAGGCACCCCTAGAAAACACTTTATGGATATGTACATAGAATGTACATAGTATATGTGTGTGTGTGTGTGTGCATACACACATATTTCATACATATGCATATACATATATATTATATATTTGTATGTATGTTTATATATGTATATACACATATTTGCATGCACACATGTGCATACATCTCTACATATATATATGAGAATACATTCAGTCCCGTAACCTGTTTCTTTCACTGCATATTTTGTGAACATGTTTTGTTATCAATATGTAAAGAATGATAACCTTTCTATGCATGAATAGATGTGCAACACAGTATATCTCTGGAATATCGCGGATACCCCAGAAGACATTAACCAGCCATTATAGATGCACATTTCAGTTGTTCCTTTTGTTGTTTACATAACCAATTCTGCAGTGGCATATCTTTGTGCATTTATCTTTCTTTTATTTGAACTATTAGTTCCTTGGGATAAATTTCTGGGGGAATTTGAGATAACTGCTGAGTCAAAAGGTATGGATACCTAAAATTTGAAATCATACTGATAGATTGACCTCTGGAAAGCTTGTGACTGTTATGTTTTCACTCACAGTTCATGAGAATGCTTATTTTCCCATGCTACTGAGCACACTCATCTTTTAAATTTTTGCCTTTTTGCCAGTGTCATGTGCATTTTAGTATTTAGTATTTTAATATTTAGTATACATTTAGTATTTTAGCATTTAGTATACATTGCTTTTTATTAACATTTATTATTTTATTAGCATTTTCCCATTTGCTGCCGGATATTTGTGGTTCTTTTCTGACTTGTGTGATTATTCTCTTGACTGGTTTTCCATTTGGGAACTCATCCTGTGGTAAGATCTACAAGGGGTCCTGGTGTGGTCAGCCTGTTCACCTGCTATTGGTCATTCATGGGCTGATGCCTTTGTTCTCATTCGAAACCTCTACTCCAACAAGATTTATGGTATTTCTTTTTGTATAGGAGTTTTATTTTTTAGTCATAACATAAAAATCATCTTTCATGGATTCTAGAAGAGACACTCTTTAGCTTAGAGTGGAAGAGACTATGAAACATCTTCAAGACTGAGAGCGTATAAATAATTTTGATTTTATCAACCTCACAATTCACAACCTGTCACTTTTGCCCTCAATGGGTTTATGTGTGCTGGCAAAATATGACCTTTCGAAGGAGAGGTACAGGAAACTGCACTTTTGAGAAGTTCACTTTGAAATGAAAGAAAGAAGAAACTTATCTGAAGTTTCATTTTGGGGGAGCAAAGTTAGGTCCCAGCATCCTGTTGACTGACTGCCACTTGGTTCCATGGGATCGCCAACTCTTTTTCACTGGGGTTCAAGAAAGCTTCCAACCCAGCAGACCACACCATTGTCTTTCCACCACAGAGTACATGGCCTCTCTTGCGATATCCCTCAGAATTTGGTGAGGGAATGTATCACTTGTAAATGATTTGTATCCCTCTTCCAATTTAGAACAGACTTTACACACTTGGTCTGGAAATTTTTTGACTCTTCTCCCACACCTGTCTTAGAAGTTCTCTTAGAATGGCAGACATACTGAATGAATTTTTGGGGCTTCATTAATAACCGCATGAAATCCAGAACAGCCCACTGAGAGACAAAGAGCATCCTAAAACTTGGGGTAAGCATAAAGCCCTGATATTAGGGCATATGCATGGGACTTTCCAAGGCAATCGTTCCATTTAAAAGCAAATATAAGTGAGCAACCAGAATCTATATATATGTGGTAGCTAAGCAAACAAATGACTTGAGGGATTCTGGCCTGAACTCTGAATTTTTTTTTAAAGGTTTTATTTATTTATTTGTCAGAGAGAGAGAGGGAGAGAGCACACAAGCAGGCAGAGAGGCAGGCAGAGGGAGAGAGAGAAGCAGGCTCCATGCCAAGCAAGGAGCCCGATGCAGGACTTGATCCCAGGACTCTGAGATCACGACCTGAGCCAAAGGCAGCGGATTAACCTACTGAGCCAACCAGGCATCCCAAGAACTCTGAATTTTTTAAAGTTTTTACTTAGATTCCAGTTAGTTAACATACAATGTAATATTAGTGTCAGGCTCAGAGTGTACTCATTCAACACTTACATACAATACCTAGTACTCATCATGACAAGAGCACTCCGTAATCCCATCACCTATTTAACCATCTCCCCTCTGGTAGCCATCAGTTTGTTCTCTATAGTTAAGAGTCTGTTTCTTGGTTTTCCTTACTATTTTTTTCTCCTTTATAATTTGTTTTGTTTCTTAAATTCCACATATGAGTGAAATTGTGTGGTATTTGTCTTTGCTTGACGATTTATTTGCTTAGTATAATACGCTCCAGCTCCACCCACATCATCGCAAGACACTAGAGAATCTCTTTCTGAAGAAATAACAGAACTAAAATTGAAACAACTCAAAATCAGAAAGGTTATTAAGGAGATGCAATAAAAAATGAAGGCTCTAACTGCTAGGATAAATAAGGCAGAAGAGAGAATCAGTGATAGAGAAGACAAAACAATGGAGAATAAAGAAGCTGAGAGTAAGAGATAAACAACTACTGGATCATGAGTGGAGAATTCGAGAGATAAGTGATATCATAAAGCAAAACAATATCAGAGTAATTGGGATCCCAGAAGAAGAGGAAAGAGAGAGAGAGAGAGGCAGAAGGTATACTGGAGCAAATTATAGGAGAGACTTCCCTAATCTGGAGGAAAGAACAGGCGTCCGACTCCAGAAATGGAAGGAAAACTTGCAAACTCAGTGGATGAAGCCAGCATTACCTTGATCCCAAAACCAGACAAAGACCCCATCAAAGAGGAGAATTACAGACTAATATCCCTGATGAACATGAACATGTAAAAATTCTCACCAAAATTCTAGCCAATAGGATCCAACAGTAGATTAAAAGGATTATCCATCATGACCAAGTGGGATTTATTCCTGGGTTGCAAAGTTTGACCCAACATCCACAAATCAATCAATGTGATACAATACATTAATAAAAGAGAACAAGAACCATATGATACTCTCAATAGATGCAGAAAAAGCATGTGACAAAGAGCAGATCCTTTCTTGACTAAAACACGTCACAGTGTAGGGATAAAGGGAACATACCTCAATCATAAAAGCCATACATGAAAAGCCCACAGTGAGTGTCATGCTCAATGTGGAAAAACTGATACATTTTCCCCTACCATCAGGAACATGGCAGGGCTGTCCACTATCACCACCGCTATTCAACATAGCACTAGAAGTCCTAGCTTCAGCAATCAGACAACAAAAAAAAAATAAAAGGCATCCGAATTGGCAAAGTAGAAATCAAGCTCTTCGGCTTTGCAGATGATATGATACTCCACCCCCAATTGCTAGAACTCGTACAAGAATTCTGAAAATTGGCAGAATATAAAATCAGTGTACTGAAATCAGTTGCATTTCTATACACCAACAATGAGACAGAAGAAAGAGAAATTAAGGAGTCAATCCCATTTGTAATTGCACCAAGAAACACAAGATACCTAGGAATAAACCTATCCCAAAAGGTTAAGGATCTGTACTCAGAAAACTATAGAACACTCAGAAAGAAACTGAGGAAGACTCAAAGAAATTGAAAAATATTCCATACTCATGGATTGGAAGAACAAATACTGTTAAAATGTCTATGGTACCATGGACAATCTATACATCCAATGTAATCCTTGTCAAAATACCATTAACTTTTTACAGAGAGTGGAAAAAATAATCTTAAAATGTGTATGGAACCAGAAAAGACCCCGAATAGCCAAGAAATGTTGAAAAAGAAAACAAAATCTAAAAAAGAAAAGAACAAAAACCCCCAAAGCTGGTGGCATCACAATTCTGGACTTCAAGATCTGTTACAAAGCTGTAATCATCAAGACAGTATGGTACTGGCACAGAAACAGATACATAGATTAATGGAATAGAATAGGAACTCAGAAATGGAATGGTCAACTAATCTTTGACAAGAGCAGGGAAGATTATTCAGTGGGAAAAAGACGGTCTCTTCAAAAAATGGTGCTGGGAAAATTGGATAATCACATGCAGAAGAATGAAACTGGACCATCTCTTTATACCACACACAAAATCGACTCAAAAACAGATGAAAGACCTAACTGTGAGACAGGAATCCATCAGGTCCTAGAGGAGAACACAGGTGGCAATCTCTTTGACCTCAGCCATAAAAACTTCTTGTCAGACACATCTCTCTCTTTTGTTTTGAAGATTTTATTTGACAGACAGAGATTACAGGTAGGCAGAGAGAGAGAGAGAGAGAGAGAGAGAAGGAAGCAGGCTCCCTGATGAGCAGAGAGCCTAATGCAAGGCTCTATCCCAGGACCCTGGGATCATGACCTGAACAAAAGGCACAGGTTTTAACCCCCTAAGCCACCCAGGCGCCTCTGTCAGACACATTCCAAGGCCAGGGAAACAGGTAAAAATGAACTATTGGGACTTCATCAAGATAAAAAGCATTTGCACAGCAAAGATATATAGATATATATCTATAGATAGATATAGGTATATAGATACAGACAGATACAGATACATAGACACAGATATCTAGATATATATCTATATTTCTCTATATATGTCTCTATATATCTATATAATCTCTAAATATCTATGTATCTAGATATATCTAGATATGTATCTATGTCTATGTATCTATATCTGTCTGTATTTCTTTATCTATATATATCAGCCATAAAAAAGAAAGAAAGAAAGAAATCTTGTCATTTGCAGCGAGCTGGATGGAACTACAGGGTATTATGCTAAGTAAAATAAGCCAATCAGAAAAAGACAGTTATATGATCTCACGGATATGTGGAATTTAAGAAACAAAACAGAGGATCTCAGGGGAAAAGAGGAAAAAATAAATGAAAGTGAAGTCACAGAGGGAGAAAAACCATGAGAGATTCGTAATCATAAGAAACGAACTGAAGGTTGCTGGGGGGGGGGGGGAGGATGGGGCGACTGGGTGATGGCCATGAGGGAAGGCACGCGGTGCACTGAGCCTTGGGTGTTATACAGGACTGGTGAACCACTGACCTCTACCTCTGAAACCAAGAATACATTGTTTGTTATGTGAAAAAATAAAATAAAATAAAATCCTATGTGTACAAAAAAAACTTGAACAGATAAGGAGCTGCTTCTTAGATGAACGAAAAGATGGTTTCTGGAGATGGAAAAGCATCTCCTGGTGAAGATTCTATGATGATCATTGAACTGACCACAAAAGACTTAGAATATTACATAATCGGAGTTGATAAAGCTGTGATAGGGCGTGGGACTCTGTTGGAAAGAAAGTCTTACCGTGGGTAAAATGCTAACAAACAGCATTGCATGCCCCAGAGAAGGCGATTGCAGCGATCTTCCCTGTTGTCTTATTTTAAGAAACTGCCAGGGCCACCCCGAATTTCAGCATCCACCACCGTGATCAGACAGCAGCCGTCAACATGGGCACAGACCTTCCACCAGCAGAACGATCATGTTTGCTGAAACATGATTTTGGTTAGCACTTTTTAGCAATGGAGTGTTTTTTGATTAATGCCTGTTCATTTTTTAGACATAAAGCAATTGCACACTAAATAGACTACAGTAGAGGGAAAACATGACTTGTGTATGCAATGGGAAACCAAAATATTTCTTTAAATTTTAATAGCACTTCATTGTGCTATTGCTTTATTGCAGGATTCTGGAATCCTGAGTTGTAAGAAAAATGTCTAAAAATACAGTTACTTTTCCCAGTGCTAGACACATACTAGATAGCATGCGATCACGAAATACATTTCAATGCACTTCTATGGCATACTTCCTTCTTATCTTACCATGACAGCAGTTAACGGGAGTTGGACATCCATTTCCTTACTGAATATGCATATACTTGTTTTTGTAAGCCAGACCATTGCGAACTCATTGGTCACTTAACTGAATCACTGTGAGCTCACTGTTTTTAGTCAAACCAGTTAAGGTAGGGATACAAGTCTACACAATTGTCCAGATGTTTTTGTTCTGTTAAAAACAAGATCAAATCATCAAGTAAACATCAGAATAGAAGTCATCGGCTTGGCCAACAAAAGCAAAACCAACAGGATCACAGTGTGCCCAGGTGGTGTGGGCAGGACCAGCCAGGCCAAACCCCAGGGCTTTCGATGAATGACCTTAAAGCCACAGCCCAACATCAGAGAACCCCCTAGGAGCCACACCTGCTGTCACACCTGCAGAGCTACAATCAAGTGAGGACCCCCTCCCCCCACTGGTGGGGCCAGTCCCATCCTTGTGTATATATTGGGAGGCTTAAGTCAAAGTCAATGCTTTTAGTCCATCCTAGTGGCTCTAACAGCTCATAAGAAGAGGATGGCTTTTTAGACAGATTGGTCTGTTCAGATGCTCATTTCTTTTCCCTTTCTAGGTTTTGAAATATGCATCCTTTTTTCTTGCTGCCCGCGCTTTGCTTGGGAATAGTCTCAGCTACTACAAAATTTGGTCGAAGTTTAGATGCTCAATGGATCCAATGGAAGGCAACCTATGGGAAACTCTATGGCATGGTTGGGAACATCTAAGCTGTCTGGAGGGCCCCACAGACAACATCCACGCTGGTGGGAGTTCACTGCAGAGAGTAGCCTCTGGAGGCCGCTCTTACCCAGAGAGGAAACAGGGCCCAGTGACTGTGCAGGATGGGGACAGATGTCCTGCTCTGTGGTTGCTGGAGAGTAGCTCCTGAAGCATCAGCCCAGCCCTGGTCCAGGCCCCTCCTCCTCTGTGAGCACATCCACTTCGAGTAGGTGAGTTGGCTTTAAATAGAAATAAAAATTGTAGGTTATATGTTTGTCTCTAGAGTGAAAGACAGAGGAGAGCAGTGTGGGGGAGGAATCGGAAAATGCTCGAATGGCGGTGAATGCGTCAGTGACCTGGTGAGGGCGGCAGGGGTTCCTGAACCTTTTCTTCTCTCTCTCTTTGGTACTTCGCCAAAGAATTCTCATCCTTGTCAACATTCTACTTTCTTTTCCTTGAAGATCAGTGAAGAATTCAGACACATGATGAATGACCTTAAAATCCAGAAGGACACAGAGGGGAAAGTGTTTGAAATACCCTTCTTTGCTGATTTCATTGTACCTGTGGACAAGAGACAGACAGCCGGGGTAAGTCCTATGAGTCTGAAGGATCCCTTCTCACCAAAAAGAAGGATCACTTCTTTCCAAAAGTAAAGCCGAAAAGAAAACAGCAGCTCTTCGATGGGTCCCTGCTGGGGAACAACACACCCTCGCTGTGTTTTACAAGAGTTTTCAGATTCATGGGCTGTTGGCAAAGCCTTGCTGTTTATTGTTTAGGCTGAGAGCTTTCTAATTTGGTTTCAGGGTCCGTGTGCTTCTGGCTGGGCTTTTAGGGAAGCCGGTGCCCTCGAGTACACAGGTTCTGGAAAACAGGCCAAATTGTGTCACTGAGTGAGCGGAACCCGCTGGACTATTCTAGGTCTCAAGGCAGTGAGGGCTGCCCTGTTGGCCTGGTGAATTATGCCTTCCAGTATATTCTGAACAATGGAGGCCTAGACTCAGAGGAATCCTATCCATATCGTCCAGGGGTCAGTGGAGCTTTTCACGTGTCATCCGTCCAGCTCTGCTCCTAGTCACATGCTTTTCAAGAACACAGATACCATATTTAATATTTGCATTTTTTTTTATCTTTTCAAAAAGATTTTATTTATTTATTTGACAGACAGAGATGACAAGTAGGCAGAGAGGCAGGCAGAGGGGAGCGGGGGAAGCAGGCTCCCCACCAAGGAGGGAGCCCCATGAGGGGCTCAATCCCAGGATGCTGAGATCATGACCTGGGCCGAGGGAAGAGGCTTAACCCACTGAGCCACCCAGGCACCCACAATACTCACATTTTAAATGGTGAACCCTAGAGCTGCAAACTGTCAGGACTGTCATTAAACCAGACAAGCCAGGCACAGTGCCTGCCTCAGTGGGGACCCCATAACTATTTTTATTTCTGTGTTACAGGGAGACATACATACCATTCTCTACAGGGTACAGATTTCTCTGGAATGAACCAGTTCTTAAGGACACTAGATCCTGAATAATTCATTGAACACATACAAGGTAGTTTTTCAATTTCAAAACAACCAATAGCGTTTCAGCTCCTGGGATGCTTTACGACAGATTTGGCTTGGAAATCTCTCACCTGTAAGCTGTCTTGAGTTCATGCTCCCCAGGAGGTGGATGTAGTGATCAAGTCTCTTCCCCTTTCCCTCTGAAAGGACGGACCCTGCACATACAGACCCTGGAATTCCTGCTGCCAGCGCCACCGGCCCGGTGAGCATGCCTCCGCAGGAGGAGTCCCCTGTGCTCCTGGTGGCAGCTGTGGGGCCCGTCCCTGCTGTTCTTCGTGCAAGCCTGGACACCTTCCGGTTCTATAAGGAGGGTACGCATCTGTCTGTGGAGAAATAGAGGTAGAAAGATCGGAAAACCACCCTAAGATACAGCAGGAGTGACACTATGGTATGCAGAATTCAATGTAGAAACTGGGGGTGGGGGGGTGGATATCACACAGTTCATCCTGCACCCATAACATTTATGCCTTCTGTTTCCACCTGTCATGACCAGATCCAAATCCCCATGATTTTAAATACATTATCAATATATTGAAATGGCTGCATAATTTGATTGGTATAGCTTGCTTTACTTTTTTCCAGTTGTTAGACCTTAAAAAATTTTAAAGAATGTTACTACTGAGATTAACACTGGAAAAGGTCCTTAGGCAAGTCATTTTGTGTTCTGTTGTTTTTGTAAGTCCACATCCATAAGGAGAATCACAAGAGATTTTTTTATGCCTCTTGACTATTGTTTACAAAAAGATTGTGACACTTTGTGTTTCTGCTAATATCAGAGAGGGCCTAAACCTCTAGCTTACCTAAACAAAACTGCCTGACTTTTAATCTTAGCTGGATTTATAGTGCAACTGAATTTTGATACATCTCCCTTACTCTGGCTGATAGGCTGATAAGCTGTCACTACCCCAGGTCACGCGGGAAACCTCAGCCCAACATTAGGTTTTACTTTCAGGCATTTATAATGCTCTAAACCACAGCAGTGAAGACCTGAGTCACTGCGTTCTGCTGTTTGTTTATGGATCTGAAGTAGAAGAATCCGAGAAACAAAACTATTGGATTATCAAGAACAGGTATAGAAAGCCAAGAATACTTATCTTGGACATCGAAAACGGAATCCTTTTTTGGAATCGGTGCTTGGAGACAAGTCCCCCAACCCTTGAGCACACTTGTTTACACAAGTGTGCTCAAGAAGCGTTTACCCCACGTGGCGGGAACACAAGCATATCATGGGACAACCACAGGAAGGTACTGTCTCAAGCTGGGGGGTCCTGCGATAGATTTCCACCACTGCATTTCTAATTTGGATTTTTAAAAACTCCTGCACACATCAGGCAAAAGATTTTCCTTTTCCTGCTCATGTTTCACTTTATGAAAGGTCTGGGAAAGAAGGACTGTGTGCTGGGTTAGAACTCGAGCACAAACAGGAATGGCCTCTTCCGGCTCTTCCTGAATCTGTCCTGGCCTCTCGTGCCCTGCTCAGGGTCGGGTGTGATTGTTCATGAAGGGAAATGTGTTTGTTCCTCTGGAATCATTGGCAAATCCTGGCTTCTTTCAACTGGGGCACGGACTGGGGCACACAGGGTTCCATGCTGATGGCCAAGGCCCTGGACAACCAGTGTGGAATGACCACCGTGGCCAGCTTTCCTGCTATGTGGGAGCTTTCAACCAGCAGGAATGCTAAGTGGAATTTGTGCTGAAGTTGTAGATTAGTAAAAAAGCCACAAGGTTTCTTTCTACAGCTTTCCCAGCTTTGAAGTCCCAAGTGTGCGGCAAAGGCTGTCTCTGTACTTCGCAGTGCAGGGAGGGCACCTGTGCTATGGCAGACTCGTTTCCTGCTTGTTGGGGACAGAGGACCCCTGGGCGCCCTCACACCCGCTGTCTCCCAAGGAGCTTCGTATCCAGATAATCCATGTACCATTATGACGCATTTTGGGGTGTCCTCCCTGGCCCCCACCGTCTCTTCCTCTAAAACTCCCCGATATGTTTACAGACTACTAGCTGAGCTGGGGACTGTGGAGAGAGAAACCCAGTTAGTAAATGAGGGGTGGGAAATCTGCAAAGAGTAAAGAGGACATAGATTAGAATGAGGATGAATAACAGGGGTGAAGGGGAATGGGAGGTCCAGGCTTCCAGCTATGGAATGAGTAAGTCCCGGGAATAGAAGGCACAGCATAGCGAATATCGTCAATGGTGTCGTAATAGCACCGTAAAGGTACAGTGTGAGACTGACAGACACCAACTATCCTTGCGGTGAGCATAGCGTACTGTACAGGGTTGGCAAATTATTGGGTTGTGCACCTGAAACTAATGTAACATTGTAACAATGTTACAGATGTAACAATCATTTATACTTAAAACAATCGGACCACCCAGTATTCTCCCAGTGGACCACTGGCCTATCCACCAATATCCTAGAGCCCAGTCACATTTTGTCTCTATAAAGAGTTAAAGTAGTAACATTTTACCTCCCTTCTACTTTGAAGTTTTTTATTAAAAAATAAAACTTCATACATTTTTTTAAAAAATGAAAATCCAAAAGTTATTAGACAAGTCTGTCATACAAAGGCTTTTACATCAGTAACGAGCGAAGTGGTAACATTCCTCATATAAAATCCACACAGTCAAATCCCAGCTTGGGTCTTCAATGGTTCATGTGTTTTATCCCGTATCATAAGATGTGGTCGGCTTTCGAACAAAATTCATCTTCTCGATATTCGGTTCCCAGTCAAGCCTTCTGTACGCCCTCATCTCACACGACAGGAAAGCTGGCCATGGAGGCGATTCCACAGTGGTTGTCCCGGTCCTTGGCCAACAGCATGTAGCCCTCCATGCCCCAGTTTGTACCCCAGCTGAAAGAAGACAGGGTTTGCCACTTATTACAAACAATCAACCACATTTCCCGTCATGAACCATCACACCCGACCCTGAGCAGGGCACCAGAGGCCAGGACAGATTCAGGAAGAATCCGGAGAGTCCGTTCCTGTTCCTGCTTGAGTTCTAACCCAGCACAGGATTCCGTCCCCAGACCTTTCGCAGACGACGAATGGAAACACAGAAAAAAGAAGCTCTTGGGGCCAGATGCATTGCAGAAATGAGAAAATTTTCAAGTTGAGAAACACAATGGTAGCAAAACCATGGCAGGACCCTAGCAAGCTACTGCCGTCATCACATGAGTATGTCCCTTCCCCCTTAATGGCATAAACACGTCAGGGATTTCAGAAGCGTGCTCAAGGGTTTGAGGATCTGCCTCCAAACACTGATTCTAGAAAGAATTCCCTTTTCAATTTCCAAGGTAGGTGTTCTTGGCTCTTTATACCTGTTCTTGACTATCCAGTATTTTTTGTCCTCCGATTCTTCTCCTTCAAAGCCATAGCCAACCACCAGAACGCCGTGATTCAGGCGTGTATTGCTGCAGCTTGGATCATAGTAAATGCCTGGAGAAGAGAGATTCAGTGCTGAGCAGGAACACCCAAGTGACATGATAACATGTGACAACAACCTAGTGACCACAGCAAGGGCGGCATCTCAAAATCCGGTTGTGATAGCAATTGAGATAAGATTTAGAAATCAGATCTTTTCGTTTAGCTAGGCTAGGGATTTAGGACATCATCTAGTACTACCAGAAATATATGTTGCCACAGTCTCTTTTGTGAAGAACAGTGAGAGGCGTAAAAGAGCACTTGTTGAAACTTTGTCATTCTACCATACGATGTCAGCCGAAGAAGCAGCAGAGAACAGAAAATTACTTGAGTCAAGGGGTTCTTTCCAGTGTCTATTTCAGTAGTAAAATTCCTTGGAAAACTTCAAGGTCCAAACATTGGAAAAAAAGTGAAGTAAACTATACCAGTCAAGCTATGTAGTCATTTAAATATATTTATAGGGGTGCCTGGGTGGCTCAGTGGGTTAAAGCCTCTGCCTTTGGCTCAGGTTATGATCCCAGGGTCCTGAGATCGAGCCCCACGTCAGGATCTCTACTCGGCAGGGAGCCTGCTCCCCCCCGCTCCCCGCACCCCGGTCTTCCTGCCTCTCTGCCTGCTTGTGATCTGTCTGCCAAATAAATAAATAAATAAAATATTTTAGTAATTAAATATATTTCTGAAGTGCTTAAAAGCCTGGGGATATGGGTCAAGTCATGTCAAATGGTGACAACAAGCACAAGGACTACATACACAGAATGAGCCACCATGCTAAATCCATACCCTCCTGAGTCCCACATACAAAAAAGCCCATCTTGTTGTATGTCATGCTAGTTACCCGTATTTTCTGGCCAATGTTCTGGGTAGACAAATGCTCACCTGTTTTATAGAACTGGAAGGAATACGGGCTTGAGTCTACAGCAGCAGAGACGGGCCCCACAGTTGCCACTGCGGTCATAAGACCATCCTCCTCGTTATAGACGTGCCAGAAGGTAGTCACATTGGCGGCAGATTTCTCAGGCCTGTATCTGCAGTAGCCATTCTTTCAAAGGTAAAGGGGAAGGGACTTGATTAATACCGTCCACCTCCTGGGGAACACGAGCTCAAGACAGTTTGCAGCTGAATGATGTCCAAGTCGAGTGTGTTATAAAACATCTCAAGAGGCAAAATATGATTGCTTGTTTTGAAATTGAGAAATGAGGCAATATCTATTCAATGAGACACTCCTTTGGTCTACTTGTGCATAGATTTTTCACTCTGGAGATCTGTACTGTATTTAGAACGATATTTGTATTGCTGTGTGGCTGAGAAGTGGGAACACCTGTATGGTAACCCTCTAGGTGGAGAACTGTGCCAGGCTAACAGATTTTAATCTGTTCTGACCATGTGCAGATACAGAGTCTACAGTCTAAAATGAGAATTTGAAATATAGGCTTTGTTTTACTGAATATACTCAACTTTGATAAAAGAAAGGGAAGTCTGTTTACCCTTGC